>NC_091058.1:84775951-85091406 GCF_000393655.2 Nicotiana sylvestris
GGACAGGGATATTGACTTCAATATTGATTTAGTGCCGGGAACTAAGCCCATTTCTATTCCACTGTATCGTATGCCACAGACAGAGTTAAAGGAATTAAAGGAATAGCTTCAGGAACTCCTTGAAAATGGGTTTATTCGACCTAGTGTGTCACCTTGGGGTGCACCAGTTCTAGTTGTGAAGAAGAAAGATGGCACTCTGAGAATGTGCATTGATTACAGGCAGTTGAGCAAAGTCACAATCAAGAACAAGTATTCTTTGCCTCGTATTGATGATTTATTTGACCAACTTCATGGAGCGAGGGTGTTCTCCAAGATCGACTTGAGGTTAGGGTATCACCAGTTGAAGATTAGGGACTCAGACATTCTTAAGACAGCTTTCAGGACCCGATGTTGATACGAAATGTTTCCCTCATATTTCTAATATATATATATATATATATATATATATACTTACTTTCAAAATAATATACTTGCATTATTTAGTTTACAAACTTATATAAGCATTTCCTATAATTTTTCATAATTTTTAAAGCTCAAAATTTATTGCATTTAGATTTTCATTATATAAATATCTAATAATTATCCATCAAACTATTTTGTGATGACTTAGCTACCTAAAATAATTATATTTGCACCTATAATATATGTTTCAAACATTTTATTTCATTACATATAATTACATTAGCATTTTTAAAGTTATTTGCACAATTTTGCAGTAATAGCCTATACTCATATAGAAATGCTCTTTATTTATGTCAAAATAGCATTTTACATTTTTATAATATTAAGTTGCCATTTTTAAGCATTTCGGTGTATAAATAATATTCTTACTTATTTATCAACTATTTTTATAAATTATTCTCATGTATTTAAATAATAGCCTAGATTTAAATTAATTTTTGAAACCCCAAGCCCAAACCAGGAGACCCCTCTATCCAACCCGATCGGTACCCGTCTTAGACCCGCTCCACCTTCTTTTTAAAATCCTGGTCGGTGATCTTAAAAGATCAACGCCCCACGATTAACTCCCCACTTTAATTACTCCCCCTCCCCCCCTCCCCCACCAAAACCCTAGATACTCACTCATCTCTTTACAACCGCCTCTACACTCTCTCGAACATTCCCCCTTCTTCTCCAAACCCTAGTATCCTTTGCATGATTCTCTCTGATTCCGACCTAAAAATGGATTCCACCTGCTATCTACTTGCCTTATTACCCCTATCCTGTTATTGGTCGTTCTATTATGGTATCACATATGTACTTGTCTAACTATGGCAAGTACCATTTACAAAATCGGACTGGAATGACTCGAATCTTTGGATTTTAGGCGGTTTTCCTTAGATACGCTCACCAAGGAGCGATTTGCACCTTTAATTTGGATTTTCAACCAACTGGACCCAACTAGGATTTGATATTTTCCCTTACTGGTTCCTGATTGATACTCTTCCTTTTCTATGTTTGACTATTTTTTTTTGTATTTCTGTTTAATCTGCCATGTCTCCTTATTTTCTACTTTATTTTGCCCTAAATCTGACTCTAAATGATTTTTGGTATGATATTTTCCTAATTCTCTATTTAATCTTATGTATTCTTTTATTTTTTTAGTATTATTTTTTATTCCCTGTTGATTTACTAAACTCCTCTATTTATGCCCTAAAATTGATTCTAATTGATTCCAATATATTCTTTGCTTTCTCATGTTTGATTGATGATTTTTCTTTTTTGGGTATTTAATTTCTACTACTATATAAACCCCTCCTTATTCCCCTTTAAAACAAACCCTAATCGCTAGATTTTCACTAAAAACATTCAAAGTTATTATTCTGTTGTTCCCTCATTCTCTTGTTCTGTGCTTTATTTCTTGGCCGGCTAATATCCAAGGCCACTGGGATTCTATTATTCAACTTTTTCTTGGTGCGAGCATTGCCCGGGGTTCCTTTGAATCTCTTGGGAACTTTGACGCATTAAGATTCTGGGTTCTTGTGGAATTTTTGTTCTTTCTTACTGTCCGTTTAACTAGTAAGACACTTGGCTTTGCAATTTCGTTCTCATGTGCTTGTGATTTGCATATATCCTCACTTCTGAAATGCATGACTTAATGTGTTTCTGGGCTACCTTTTGTGTGCAACTCTGTTAACTTTACACTCTTTTAAGCCTCTTTAGCATTTAACTTTCACCTAATGCTGCTAGTTCTGAGATTGTCTAAGTCTAACTGGGATAATCTGATACCCTTAAGCTCATTTAATTAGTGTATTGATGCTTGAAGGCTCATAAATATGCTTACTATTTCTCACTGCTCTGAATCTCTGCAATGATTGTCTTGTATATAATGTGTTTAGCTTGTGTTAAGACCTTTTCTATCAACTATAATCTGTTTCTTTGATAGTGTGTCTCACAGCATATCCCTGTTTTACTTAGTCCTACATCCTTAGTACCTGTTTGAAACCTTTAAAATAGCCATCTTAGTTTGTGTTCCCATACCATGTTTGACACTTTTCTGCTTCATGATACAAGTTAACATGGTTGTCTTGTGATACTAGGATGCATACTTAGCATAACCTGGACCTTTTAGGTTTTAAACTTGTTTAGTATTATGCACCTATGTATAATAATCTTTGTTAATCATGCAAACTTGTTATTTTGCTAAGTGTTGAACATGCTTCTAAGTCTTGTTGAACCTGCTTCTAAGTCTTGTGACATGTTTGCTCTGTGTTCTCAACTTTGCTATGTCTACTCTAAGCTATGAGTGTATTTTCTCAACATCTGTCCCTTAACCATTGTCCACTCTCTCCCATTTGTCACATATGCTATTTTGAACCAATCATTCTTGGTCGGCTGAAAGACAAGGCCACCAAGGCTCTTAATACTGACCTCTCTAGTGTGAGCACTGCTCGGGGTCCGTTTGAGACTCTTGTGAACTCTGGCACATTAGGATTTGGGATCCTTTAGTCACTCCCTCTACTACTGAGACTTGCACTATTCCTGATACTCAACTCTTTCTTCTTATGGTCTACTGAATATGTAAATTGGTTGGTCAATCCATGGTTGTGTGATCTAGCTTAAGTTCTTCAATGGATTCTGGTTGTGTTGGTGAATATGGATCTTTGTTGGAAGTGTGGGTAGGCTACTGAAGGCCGAGACAATGCTGGATATTTCTTTTGGGTCTGCTATATGTCTACTGTAATTATTTATGCCACGTTTGTAATTACTTTATCATTGGGTCTGTAATAACATTGTAAATAACAATTGGGTTGTTAGTAAAAATGGGGAATGGGTAGATTCTGATACTTGTGTGCAATTCAATTTCTATGTGCACTGTAGAAATAATGTCATTAGGAGAAGCACACACCCACACTACTCGTCTACTAGCAAAACATGAATTTAAATGCTTTAATTATTCCTACTGCTACGCGTTACTAGAAAACTTACCTATACGATACAAATACTACTGAACTTTTTTTCAAATCGCGTAACTGCTACATATGCACTAGAAACCATGACTATAGGATTTTAATTATACCATTTGCTATTGTATCATAACGCCCACTTAGAAAATATGTTTATAGGGGGATAAGCATAATAAAATTGGCCCCAAGCACTGATCGTTAGTGATCCTTCCTATAGGATATAACTACTCGCTCTAAATTGTTAGTGTTGAATTTCTCAAACAATGTTTACTGCTTATTCATGCCATTTTCAAAAACATGAGTAATTCTGGGCTTTTCCAATAGATTTCATTGCTCCCTATACTGCATAAACCACTTAGACACAGTGTTCCTATGGTTTAATAACCAAAAACATGTAATCTCAATAATCATGTAACAACTATGTAATCTCTTCTATAAGATGGCACCTTGCATCTAAAACTACTTGCACGAGGTCACATAGAAACCATGTCTATATGGCTTAATGGTTTTAATTTGGCTCAATTCTGAAACTATCTAATGCTTAATGTGAGAATTTGTTCGCGTACATTTTCTTGTCTAAGTGTGGAGGCTAACTTGAGCCCTTAATTGCCTTTACGTGGAGTCCAACTTGTTTTGTATATCGCCTAGTTTTATCATTTTTGAGCAGCCTAAGTTAAGTATAGAACTATCCAAAATTGTAGTCCAAATGCCTCCTGGGTCATAGGCATGGGACGGGTAGGGCACGCACAGGGCACTATTTAGAATCAACTAGTTCGCTTTAGGTAACAACTTAAAGATAGTAATCGGATAGCAGGAGATGATAGTCTGTGCCCGCTGAATAATACAAGTAACACCCTATCTTGAGGGAGTTACAAAGTATTATTTATGTTGCACGGGGTGATCCTTTAGGCTAAAAAAATTTAGGACCCCCCCCCCCATCTTGTCTTTAAATCAATTATTTGTATTTAATAAAACTTCCCAAACTTCTTTCTTTCTTTGTCTTTGTTTAACTGACTAATTCATACAATTTGAGTTCGGTTGGGACCCACAGTTGTGAACCTCGAAGAGTGCCTAACACCTTCTCTTTGAGGTAATTTGAACCCTTACCCGATCTTTGGTGACGCAAACTGTTTAAACCTAAGTTATTTGCAAATAAGTGCCCTAACGCACCTCAAACTCGTTAGGTGGCAACTCTCCTCTTTTAACCCTTCCTTAAAAGAGTTGTCATGTACCGAAACCAGATTTCACGAGAAAAAGGGGCCCGACAACAAGGCGACGCTGCTGGGGATATTTTTAGGCTCTTACCATAGCGAATTTGATTTGTATGAATTAGTCTTCTCTGATAAACGTTTCTTTTATTATTTTGCTGTTACATGAATGTCCCTGTCCTGTTTTTCTTTTATTTCTACTTGTACACACTTTTCCCCATTTTTCCTTTATTTGAATTCGCATTAATATGCATATCTCTGCTTAATTTGGTTATAACATGCATTTTGCTTTAGACATTTTTTAAAAATTGCTACCTCATGTCTCTCCCCACCCTCACTCCCTCGTTTACGTTATTACAATTTCCACATTGCACGAACTAATGTCTTCCTTGTTTTCCTTTCTTTTTATGTCTTTACGTTTCATTTAATACTGCATTTACTTTTTTCATCATGTAAAATATTTGACAACATCTTGTTTTATCTTTGCATAAAGCATGCTCCATGTCATATTCAACTCATGCGTAATTAATACCATAGTGGCGCTTTATGAGTGTCCGCGTTCTTCCTAAATCACCCTTTAAATTTGGAAAGGCTTATTTGCGGCAAAACGAGTCGATGCAGTCGACGGTTCCGTGCCATTCTCTCTCAAGTTATCCGCTTGAGGATATCGGTCTAGACTCTTCTAGACACCCCACTCTAATATTAACTGTGCATGCATCATGTCCAAACCTAGTATGGGTTAGAACTTTGTCCGTGTAATAACTCGCTAAGGCAAGCCTTGTCCAAAGTCCACCGGGATTTCCATAATCCCAATGGACACAATCACGATATGTGCATTATTTGGAGAAAATGTGCCAATATGTTGATCATTTAACGTGTAAATAGCCAAATCCGGAGCGGGAAAGGGCTAACTCTATTTGTTTTGTAGAAATGAGGCACGACGTCCATAGGTTAGGCATGGTTCAAAATATCCCACCTTTGCTCCTGGATTGGTGGGAAAATCTCTCACCAAGTGACAAAAATCATGTGAAAAGACTCCTCGGAAATTTACCCTCCTTGTTAGACATTCAGCCAAACAATTCATTAATTGAGTCTGCCACCGTGTTTTGAGATGAGAAGAGAGTCGTCTTCCATTTTGGTGACATAGAAATGACTCCCCTTTTAGAAGAAATAGGAGGCTTTGCTGGGCTCCCATGGGATAGTCCTGGTTTGTTGGTACCAAAAAACCGCACTTCTCGATGTTTCTTGAAAATGATGAGTTACTCTGTCTGAAGAAGTCTTACATACCATTCGATTTTCTGTATGAGCGTTATGGAAACATCAAGTCATATCGCCTTTATCATGATGAGTTTGCCATCACTTCTTTGGGCTGGACTCACTGGCAAGTTTATGTATCCATTGTCTGCTTTCTGTGGATGCTGGTATTTCCAATACATAGAGAAAGGATCCACACTCGCCTAGCTATGGTCATTAAGACCTTAATGTAGGGGATTGAGGGACAAACTTACACTATTGTCCCTATGATTTTGGCTGAGATATATCGGGCTTTAGACCGTTGCAAAAAGGTGTGTAGGCATTTCGAGGGTTGCAATCTATTGCTGCAAGTATGGTTGTTGGAACACCTTCAGAGAAAAGAATACCGTCAAGAACTTTTGCGATGACCATGGAATGACCACATAGCCTATAACCATCCGAAGAGAATGTCTTTTATCCCAAACAGGTTTGTGCAACCAGAAACCGCTGTGAGCTGGGTACATTTCTTCAGCAATCTGACTGATGACAAGGTACATTGGATGTTCGAGTTGTTCCCTAGCAGTGAATTTATCATCAGGTCAAGAGATACTCCTTATCTAGTGCTAATCGGATTGAGGGGGATCTATCTTTATGCTCCTATCAGGGTTATGAGGCAAGCTGGGAGAAAACAGATTATACCACGAGTTTCAAAAATGGTTCACTACAAAGCGGACTTCCAGGGGAACGCCATTCCATTCAAGTTCTAGGCACAACACATGTGGCATCAAAAAACATTTTGGAGAATGATACCATCGATCCAGATCGGTATCACGCCTGCCATGTCTATTTCTATCCATTATGGTTGGTAGATGATTTAGCGGGGGATGTCAAGCCAGGGATTAATCTGAAGAATAGGGTTGTAGACGATGCTGCTAAAGCACAAGTCAAATACAGGATGTTATGCACAAGGGTTTTCGAATCTGAAGCCAGGAATTTAGAACAACATAAAGTGGACATGGAAGCAATCAACGAGTGGAAAGAAATCGCTACTAAATCAACAGAGAGGCTGGAATATTTGGAGCAGGGGTTGATGGAGCTTGAGGGAAAGATGAGGAAAAGGATCTCGAACTGTCAAAATGCAGAGGGCAATGAAGGAGGGCATCTAGAAAGGGCATATCTGCTGCTGGACTTGCACGAACTGGGAAATCTGATCGATGGAGCCAAGAAGGACAAGCATGGAGAAGGTCCTTCTGGGACCAAATAGACTAGGAATAATGTTTTTATTTGTTTTCCAGACTCGTTTTAGACTTTGGTTGTAATAAGGCAAATGCCATTAGTGACTTTTTATAATTATTGTCGATTTGGTTCATTTATCATATTAATGAAATGACTCGGTTATTGGCATTGATTTTCTCCAAATCTATATGTCGCTTAGGCCTACCTTGAGCACAATGAGGTCCCCAAACTAGGACACAAATTTATAACTCCTCAATATGTGTTTAAATACCACAAACATCCTTTTAATACCCCTTACTGACTTGTTTACCCTTTTTTTCTTCTTTTCTTTCTTTGTTTATTCTCATCCCCTAAGGTTGGTTCGTGCATACTGGAATCTTCAGTATATCATACCAGATCTAGAGGTACTCCACCTCCTCTGCCTCCAAGTGATCCTAAAAGCAAGGGAAAACCCAGAATGGATGATATGAGCGGTATCAGGAAAGATAACGCTACACATGTAGAGAATGTCGAGACTTCGGATGGTCGGAGTACTCCGGCACATAATGACTTGGTTTTATGGTTGGAACAGAAGATACTGTAGCTACAAGGGGAACTTGAGCAGGTCCGGAACTTGGCAAACCTTTCCCTTACCCTGAACGTCCCCGACGTCAACCAACAAAACGCCCAAAACCAAGCACCTCCCCAGAACACACAAAACCAACAAAATCCTCCTGTACCTCATCAGTATGCCACACCTCCTCAAAATTCTAATCCTCCTCCAGTACTGACCCCTCCAAAACATCATCACCATCCGACCCAGTATCCACAAACCACCACCAACCGCACTCCTCAAAATGCACCATAACCTACCCCTGATCCTCAAAACTGAACCAACGACCACCACTACGCCTAAATTTCTGGAATCCATCAAAACAACCCTATATACGTGGAAACCTTACCCCACACTCCACAATAGACCTTATACACAATGGAGTCTGCCGAGAAGGACCTGATCATGAAGAGAGGAACTCAAGAAACTTACTAGTCGAGTCCAATGTGTTGAAGGCAGTAAAGGCATCGAAGGTTTGAATTATGAGGATTTGTGTATTCAACCGGATGTAGAACTACCAGAGGGTTACAAACCTTATGTTCAATGGGACAGGTGATCTGAAGGTACACTTGAGAACATATTGTGACAAGCTCGTACGGGTTGGTAAAGATGAAAGAATCTACATGAAGTTGTTCATGAGGAGCCTCACTGGAAAAATAACAGATGAATAAGTTCTTTGTCGGAGCTCAGGATTCGCAATATTAGGAGAGGTTGATGGTTATTAAAAACCATAAATTTTCCGACATCATCAAGTTAGGAGAAAGAATAGAATAGGGGATTAAGAGCAGAATGGTGATGAATTTTGAGGCACTCCAGGCTAGAAACAAAGACTTGTAGTCAGGCAGTATTTCTAAAAAGAAGGAACTAGGGGCAGTGATGGTGGCCCAAGGTCCAAAGTCTCCTCTTACATACCAAACACCTTCACCCACATATCAGCCTTCACCTCCCAGATACCAACAACCTGCTACCACCATCCATACTTATAACACCCAACCAGCATATTAACACTTACCACCACCAGCCCGCCAAAACTACCAAAAACCCAGACCAAATTCCGACCATAGACCACCCAGACAATACACTTCTATTGCTGAACCCATCGACCAATTAGATGAGAGACTGAAGGCTATCAGTTATGTCATTCCTATTCCCATTGTTGCCATGGAAAATTTCTCTCAATGGGTCAATCCAAATAAGGCATGTGCCTACCACTCGGGCATGAAGGGTCATACTATTGATGAATGTCGCACTTTGAAGGATAAGATCCAGACGTTGATTGACACCAAGGTTATACAAGCAAAAGAGGTTGCACCTAATAATCGCAATAATCCCCTTCCGGATCATAGGGTAGAGGGGGTAAATATTATCGAAACTGATGAAGAATAGGATACGGAAGGATCAATCGGGCTTATTCGTAAAGAGGAGGAACCTAAAATACCTCCAGTCATTCTCACACATATTGTGGTGCAAATTCAGTCACCAATTAAGGTTGTAGTAACCGCATTGACCCCATTTGAGGTTGAAGTAACAATGCCCTCAGCTACGCCAACTCAGTTTGAGGTGGAAGTGACCATATCATTTACCGGGACGGTAGCACCTACATCGTCCTTTAAGTCCAATGCCATACCTTGGGACTATGCTGCGGAAACAAGAAGGAAAGGAAAGGGGAAAATGGAAGAAACTGGTGCAGCACAAGAAATGACCAGGACTGGTAGGGTTTACACGCCCGAGCATTTGGAAGGAACAAGTAAAGAGGCCGCTTCCAAGTAGCCTACCATTAAAACTGGCCCGGATGATCTTTGGAGAAAAGTGCAAGCAAGAGAGTATTCTGTGGTTGATCACCTGAACAAAACCCCTTCTCAGATATCTATTCTATCACTACTAAAGAATTCTGAGGCGCATAGGAACGCATTGATAAAAGTGTTGAACGAAGCCTATATACCCCACAACATAACTACTGGAGAAATGGCCAACATGGTAGAACAAGTGTTGGAAAGCCACAAGATCACTTTTCACGAAGACAAGCTACCACCAGAAGGACTGAGTCACAACAGGGTACTACATATCACAGTGCAGTTTAAGGATAAATTCATTGCCAGGGTCCTGATAGTTCGAGTCTCATTTTTTATCTATTGACTACTTTGAAGAGATTGGGTAAAGGTTTTCATGAGATACGAGTAGGAACTATGAACGTGAAAGAATTCGATGGGTCCCAAAGGGCCACAATTGGGGAAGTCAACCTCTGCTTGCAGATGGACCCAACTTGGTTTGACGTTGAATATCATGTATTGGACATATCCGCTACATACACTCTGTTGTTGGGACGACCTTGGATACATGTTGCTGGGGTCGTAGCCTCCACTCTACACCAGGCCGTAAAGTTTGAATGGAATCATCAGGAAGTAATCATCCACGGGGATGGAAGCAATCCTATTATATCAATCAGACTATTTCGGTCGTCGAGAATAGAAGGAAGTTGGGTGGATAAATGTCCCATCGCATCGAGCACGTCAATACAATTGAGAAAGACAAATGGTGGAGTAACAAGATTGAAAGCATATTGTGTTGGACAGGGTATGAACCTGGCAAGGGTCTCGGCAAGAATCTCCAAGGGATTACCAAGCTGGTATAGTTAAAGCATCATGTATGACTTTTGGACTTGGATATCAGTATACCTGGAAGGAGTACAATGATTGGTCGCCGCCATGGCGTGGTCCTTATTACCCTCTTGAACAACCAATACCACATTTACACCAGACATTTAAACAGATTAACGTGATATAGGGATCTAAAGAAGATGAGGCTTTAGCTGGCCTGAGGAATTTATTTCTAGACGATGAAGACATGGATTGCAATGCAATAGTTGAGGAGGAGGAGGAGGAAGACCTTACCATTCAGACCGTGGGAAAAGGATATATTCTCAAGAACTAGACTGATGCACCGTCCCAGGCCTGTCAAGTTCCGGGTAGCCTGGCAATTAGCATGATCTATTTTTAAAATAAATTTTAAGCATTTAAGACATTTTCAGTATTTTGTTTCTGGACGTATTTTGTTTTGAAATAATTGCTCGAGTCATCGAACCATACTTGTTTTCAAGATTTATTTAATGCATTGATATTTTTGTATTCATTATTATCCTTTACATTTCTTTACACCATTATTATTACTTATCCTGATAAACCAACAACTGTGATATGTAATGAGACAACGCAACATAAAGATAGTGATTCAGAGGAAATTGAAGAAGAAGAAGAAGAAGAAGAAGAAGAAGAAGAAGAAGAAGAAGAAGAAGAAGAAGAAGAAGAAGAAGAAGATATAATACCTGAGGAAATATTCTGAGAAGTAGAAAATCTTGAGAACAAGCCTAAGTCCAATTTGGACGAAACCGAGATAGTCAATTTGGGAGATTCTGAAACAATCAAAGAAACTCGCATAAGCATTCACCTGTCACCATCAGAGAAAAAAGAGTACACTCGTTTCCTAAAAGAGTATGAAGATAGTTTTGCATGGTCTTATGATGATATGACTGGTTTGAGCACGTCTATAGTGGCTCATAAACTACCTACCAATCTAATGTGTCCACCTGTAGAGTAGAAGCTCAGAAAGTTCAAGCTGGATATGAGTCTGAAAATAAAAGAGGAAGTCACCAAGCAGATCAAAGCTAAGGTTCTTAGAGTGGTCGAATATCCTACTTGGTTGGCTAACATCGTGCCAGTTTCGAAGAAGGATAGGAAGGTCAAAGGTTATATCGACTATTAGAATTTAAACAGAGCAAGTCCCAAAAATGATTTTCTGTTAACCAATATACACATACTGATCAAAAATTGTGCCAAGCCTGAATTCAAATACTCTGTGGATTGCTTCACGGGATATCATCAGATCTGGATAGATGAAGAAGATGCCGAGAAGATAGCCTTTATTATGGGGAGTGTATTGCTATAAAATGATGCCATTTGGTCTAAAGAATGCTGGGGACACTTATATGAGAGCCATGACAACCATTTTCCACGACATGATACATAAGTAGATAGAAGTATATGTGAACGACGTCATCATCAAATCCAAGAAGGTCACAGATCATATAGTAGGTTTGAGAAAGTTCTTTGATCGGTTTCCAAGGTATAATCTAAAACTGAATCCCGCAAAATGTGCCTTTGGAGTCCCTGCTGGAAAGTTGTTAGGATTTATCGTTAGCCGCCGAGGAACTGAGCTAGACCCGTCAAAGGTCAAGGCTATCCAGGATTTGCCACTGCCAAAGAACAAGAAAGATGTGATGAGTTTCTTGGGGTGTCTTAATTACATCAGCCGCTTCATAGCTCAATCGACCGTGATCATTGAGCCGATTTTCAAAATGTTAAAGAATGATGCCGCAACAAGTTGCACTGAAGACTACCAGAAATCTTTTGACAAAATCAAGGAATATTTGTCCACACCACCAGTCCTGGCCCCGCCGGAACCTGGGAGACCTTTGCTACTCTATTTGTCCATGTTAGATGGGCCTTTCGGCTGTGTCATGGGACAACACGACGAGATAGGAAGAAAAGAGCATGCCATAAACTATCTAAGTAACAAGTTCACACCCTATGAAGCACGGTATTCTTTGCTGGAACACACATGTTGTGCTCTGATATGGATAGCTCAGAAATTGAGGCATTACTTCTGTACATATACTACATATCTCATATCAAGGATGGATCCTCTGAAATACATTTTTCAGAAACCCATGCCTATAGGAAAACTAGCAAAATGGCAGATACTGTTGAGTGAATTTGATATTGTCTATGTAACTCAAAAGGCAATCAAGGGACAGTCATTAGCAGATCATCTTGTAGAAAATCTTGTGGGAGGAGAATACGAACTACTGAAAATGTATTTTCCCGTTGAAAAAGTATCATTTGTAGGGGAAGATATCACCGAAACTTACGATGGTTGGAGAATGTTCTTCGACGGGGATGCAAATTTCAAAGGAGTGGGTATTGGAGCTATTTTAGTGTGAGAGACATTCCAGCATTACCCGGTATACGCAAAACTTATATTTTCGTGCACCAAATATGAAAGAATATGAGGCTTGCATCTTGGGGCTCAATTTGGCCATTGATATGAATATTCAGGAATTGCTGCTAATTGGTAATTCAAACCTTCTAGTACATCAAGTTCAAAGAATACCAAAATACTATTGTATTTGTATCACGTGCAAGAGTTAATGAAGAGATTCACAAAGATAAAGTTCAAACATGTTCCGAGAATCTAGAATGAGTTTGCAGACGCATTTACCACTGTGTCTACTATGATACAGCACCCGGACAAAAATTGTATCGACCCTATTCTAGTAAGAATCCATAATCGGCCAGCTTATTGCGCTCATGTTGAAGAAGAAACGGATAGGAATCCATGGTTCCATGATATCAAGGAATACTTGGCAAAAGGAAAATATCTGGAGCAGGAAAATCATACTCAAAAATGCACACTCCAAAGATTATCCAACCATTTCTTCCAAACTATAGGAATTCTATACGGAAGGACTCCAGACCTAGGATTATTACGATGCGTTGGCGCCAAGGAAGCTTCCAAAATGCTCGAAAAGATACATGTCGGGACTTGCGGACCACATATGTATGGTTTCATTTTAGCCAAGAAGATATTGAGGGCATGATATTTTTGGATGACTATGGAAATAGACTGCATTAGGTATGTCCAAAAGTGTCATCAGTGTCAAATACATGCAGATATGATATGGGTACCACCAAATGAACTCAATGCAACAAGTGCACCTTGGCCTTTTGCCGCTTGGGGAATGGATGTCATCGGTCCGATCGAGCCTGCCACTTCGAACGGGTACAGGTTTATTTTAGTGGTCGTAGACTACTTCACAAAATGGGTTGAGGCTGCATCTTACAAGGCTGTAACCAAGAAAGTCGTTGCAGAATTTGTCAGGGTTCGTATTATTTGCCGATTTGGGGCACCAGAATCCATCATCACCGACAATGATGCCAACCTCAATAGCGACTTAATGAAAGCCATATGTGCAACATTCAAAATAGAGCATAAGAATTCCACAGCATACATGCCTAAATGAATGGAGCTGTGGAGGCTGCAAATAAGAATATCAAGCAAATATTGAGAAAGATGGTAGATAACCACAATAAATGGCGCGAGAAATTACCATTTGATTTATTGGGGTATCGTACCACAGTCTGCACATCAACCAGAGCAACTCCCTACATGTTGGTCTACGGTACTGAAGTTGTCATTCCCGCCGAAGTCAAAATTCCTTCTTTGAGAATTATACAAGAAGCAGAACTCAATGATGTAGAATGGATGGGAAAAGAATGAATGTGGTATGTCATGGTCAACTTTATTAGAACAAAATGTCCAGAGCTTTCGACAAAAGGGTCAGACCCAGGTAGTTCACACCGGGGTAGCTGGTGCTGAAGCGAATCTTTCCGCATCAGGATGAAGCCAAAGGGAAGTTTTCACCCAATTGGCAAGGCCCCTACATGGCTCACAGAGTACTTATAGGAGGAGCACTCATACTCGCAGAAATGGATGGAGAAATTTGGCCAAGGCCTATCAATTCAGACGAAGTCAAAATATAATATATTTAGATTATTTACATTTCTTCGCTTGATGTTACTGAACTATGCTTGAACTAATTCCCGTTTAAAAGGGGATACGTAGGCAGCCCTGTGGGTTCGATCACATCTTAATAAAATCTTCATTTTCGCCATGGTTAGAAACTAGGGCAGAATTTTGAGGAGGACCCTCAAAATTCCGAAGCAAGTCCAGCCAATTTCATCATGTGCATAACGGTCAAAGAATTGCTTATTAAACTGGGGCAGAATTTTGAGGGGGACCCTCAAAATTCTAATGCAAGAAAGTCGCAATGTCTCTAAAGTGTCATAGTCATCTGTTCATTTAATTTACTTGATATCGCCTACTACTATGTTTATGCATGCATATTTTTTGAAAACTTTACATTTACAAACAGCCAGATGTTACCCAGTGTAACTTAAATAGGATCTCTAGAGCAAAGCAAACAGGCAAAGGCACAAACCAACCTTCCTCGCAAAACTCATGATTTTTCTTTGAATGCAGGCACAATGAACATAACAGGAGTATTCGCAAATACACACATATCAAAATCACTATCTTCATAATGACAAAATTGCCAAATGCAAACATGTCTCCAGATAAGAAATACTCTGCTATCACTCATTATCTTTCCTTTGCATCGAAACTAATCATTGTCTCCTCTACTTGCACGAGGCTAAGCATTGCCTCCCTAATTGCATAAGGCTAAGCACTGCCTTTCCTTGCATCAAAACTAAGCATTGTCTCCTCTTCTTGCATGAGGCTAAGCATTGCCTCTCTGCTTAGCCTCCCTAATTGCATAAGGCTAAGCATTACCTTTCCTTGCATCGAGACTAAGCATTGTATCCTCTTCTTGCATGAGGCTAAGCATTTGCCCCCTAATTGCATAAGGCTAAGCACTACCTTTCCTTGCATCGAGACTAAGCATTGTCTTCTCTTCTTGCATGAGGCTAAGCATTGCCTCCCTAATTGTATAAGGCTAAGCACTGCCTTTTCTTGCATCGAGACTAAGCATTGTCTCCTCTTCTTGCATGAGGCTAAGCATTGCCTTTTCAATTGCATAAGCCTAAGCTCTACCTTTCCTTGCATAATACTGAATGCTATGCTACTGGAAATCTAACAATATTTTGCCTTCGCAGGGCTAAGCTACACCCTAATCTTATGTAAGACTAAGTTTTGTCTTGTTTCGCTTCTTATATGACCAAGCATCATGTCTTTGCGTATCATGGGCTGAAATATCGTCATTTTGTCCAAAGGCGTCATAGTCCAAAGGCATCATCCTCATAGCTTGAAGACACTAAATCATGGCTTGAGGATCTCTAAACATTGCACATCATTATTCAAAGGTGTCATAGTTTAGAGGCACCATTTTCATGGCCCGAGAACATTATTTCATGGCCTGCGAATCCCTTATCTCACGATTCTTGGCCCATGACATCATGGTCCAAGGACATCATCCTCACCATCCAAAGACATCATTCATGGTCCAAAGGGAATTTGTATCATGTTTAAATTCTTGCAATAACCCATATATATTTGCATGCATCGTGTTTTATGTTTTGTAGGTAATCTAGGAAGTAATCGTTCTTCGAACAGGAACAATCTTCGCTCCGGTTTCCGTTCATAACGTTCATATCTTGCAATTGTTTCAAATGTAACCAACCATCAGTTACCCACTTTTACTCGATTACCGTTCAAATACCTGCCATGTGATGCACCCATAACATCTCAAATTCACTCATGATTTCTCATAAATTCATCTGATACTATCTTACCCCAAAAGAATCTTTTCCGAACATACAACCATTCATTTAACAATTCTATCGGTTTCGTTCACCGTTGGATCCAGAACTACATAAGGCCTAATTCCCGTAACACTAGATATATGTAGGCAACTCAGAAATCGGAGTTCAGCCTCTATTTTTAAAATCATCCCACTCGGTCAAAATCGGTCATCATTTCTTTACCCGATAACTCTTTCATCATTACCTGGTAAAGAGGGACTATTTTGTGATGACTTAGCTACCTAAAATAATTATTTTTTCACCTATAATATATGTTTCAAATATTTTATTTCATTATATATAATTACATTAGAATTTTTAAAGTTATTTGCACAATTTTGCAGTAATAGCCTATACTCATATAGAAATGCTCTTTATTTATGTCTGTATGCGGTGAAATCAGGGGGATCTATTTCCCGGCATTAAGGTACATTCGGGAAGTCATGTCAGCATCTCGAGGCTGTAGGATTACGATCGAGCTCCCTCCCTCAAGGATCGTCTGCGACCCTGTAGAGATTCTGAGGATAAAGAATCTGTCCGCGACCCGATGAAGGTTCCGAAGACGGGGGATTCCTGAGGCAAGCAGCTATAGTCAATAGACACTAGTACCATGCCTAGCCGTCCCATACCCATGTCTTTACATTCAATAAACTTTGTACTATATGGTATTCCCTCTCCTATATAAGGGGAATCCATGCCACTTTGTAAAGGGTTGTTGTTGCTCCATTTCTCCACAAGTGCAATAATATCTCTCTCTTTTCTTTCTAACTTTCTTGTTCTCATTGGCCCGAGGTCACCTTAATACCCATCGCTTTTCTACTTGTTCTTCATCATATAGCTTAGTATTCGCCGTGAAGAGCCTTATTTAATTATATATTCAACTGTTATCCCATCCCCTCCTGTCCTCGTTAGCTTGAACTCAACCCTGACGTCGACCTCGAGGTCCCCCATCGACCAGACCTACACCCGGGCAGCAGGCCCTTCGGTTCAATTACTATATCATTTTAGCTCGCATTCCATTATTAAACTCTATATTTTTAGCATCAACTGCTCTAACAACTAGCTCGGGAATAATCACATATTTTTAGAATCTCATTTACAAATTTAATTGTTGTTAACATTTTCACGGTAAATAGTTTGGCGCCCACCGTGGGGCTAGAAATAATAGTGATTATTTTCTTGCTGGTTTCATTGCACAAACGTGCATTATCTTTCACACTTTATCTTGTCCAAGATCCTTTGATTTCAGGTTAGAATGGCTGGCTCGGTAAACAGAGTCAAGAATGGCTACACCGAAAATCACGAACGGAAATGGTGAGGCTATTCCAGTGGTTGGCACGATGTCGCGGAACCCCGATAATGCATCTGGGCTGATTCCAGTGAACACGGGTTTGCAAGATGCACAGCAGGTCGAATAAACTCCTCACACCGACTGGAGCATACGGCACACCGACAGGAGCATACGGCACAGCGACCGACAGAAAGCTCAAAAAACCCCGGCCTGGGAAGAACAGGAAGTTAGTGTTCATGTTATTTTTGAAATGTTGCAGGCATACCAACTGGCCATTGCTCAGTTGAAAAACCATCCGAGAACTCCCAGCACAGTGGCACCAGAGACAGCTCCCCCCACCGAGCAAGTACCAGAAAGATCAAGCGATAATGGGTCGGTGGTCGACCCTGCCATAGAGAAGATGCTCGAGGACCTCACCAAAAGGATCGAATTAGGTGAGAAAATGATTGCAGCCAACGATAAAAAGGTCGATACCTACAACTTTAGGGTGGATCGGATCCCGGGAGCACCCCCGGTCCTAAAAGATTTGGATTCGAAAGAAGTTCATACAGAGTCTGTTCCCCAAGGAAACGGCCCCAAAGCATATTCCTAAAAAGTTTAGAATGTCGGAACTCCCTAAGTACAACGGTACCACCAACCCCAATGAACACGTTACTGCCTATACCTGCATAGTAATAGGAAATGATATAAAGAATGACGAGATCTAGTCCGTATTGCTGAAAAAATTTGAAGAAACGCTTTCGAAGGGGGCCATGATGTGGTATCACAACTTGGCTCCCAACTCCATAGATTCATTCTCCATGTTAGCGGACTCCTTCGTAAGAGCGCAAGCTGGTGCCATAAAGGTAGTAACGAGGCAGTCCGACGTGTTCAAGATTAAGCAAAGGGAGAACGAAATGTTGTGAGAATTCGTGTCTCGCTTCCAGATGGAATGGATGGATCTGCCACCAGTCTCCGACAATTGGGCAGTGCAGACCTTCACCCAAGGCCTAAACGAACGAATCTCGGTGGCCTCGAAGTAGCTAAAGCAAAATCTAATCGAATATCTGATCGTGACCTAGTCGGATGTCCACAATCGGTACCAATCAAAGATCAGGACCGAGGACGACCAACTAGGAGCCCCTTCGGGCTTAGTGTACCCAAATAGACTCCTGGTAAAAGAATCGAAACCAAACAAAGAAAGGTACCAGCCGTACCTCGAAGACAGAAGGAACTCCCCAAGGCACAACCTAACTTGCAACGGTTAGAGGATAGGTCGAGGACAGGACCCTCGAGGGCTCGTCAATAGAACCAAGTTCAATCAAAACATAGCGCCAACAAATGCACCCCACTTATCGGAATACAACTTCAGCGTCGATGTGTCAGACATTGTGTTCGCCATTAGCAAGATCGGAGATGCCAGATGGACCAGATCGTTACATTTGGATCCTTCCCATAGAAACTACAATTTGATTTGCGAGTTTCACAACTCGCGGGGGCACCGAATCGAAGATTGCAGGCATCTCCGAGAGGAAGTGGACCGATTGCTCGACAACGGGCACCTTTGGGAACTTCTCACCAGCCGGGCTAAAAATCAATTGCGAGAAGGAGAAATGGCAAAATGAAACAAAACAGACGAGCCTCAACACGTCGTCCACACAATTTTTTGACGATCGCCCCGAACGCGTTCAAATAAAGGACCACTTAGCAACCACCAAATAAGCGCCAGAACTCGAGAAGCGTCGTCGCCAACAAGGTATAAGCGCCCATCCCTCTTCCCATCTTCTACTTCACGGTTACTCTTGTGCAGGGCAATAACCAAGGTAATCAGAACGATACCTCGGCTCGAAGATTCGGAGGCTTCAGAGCGTTCGTTGCACTCTTTTCCTTTGATCGGAATTTTTATCCCGAAACAGGTTTTTTACCGTCAAGGGTTTTTAGCGAGGCAACATCAACGCACTTCCCAAGAAGGATTCAGCAAGACTACGGGACTTTCTTTACAACCGGCCACATGCCGAAAAATGACGAACGAAGCTCCCAATAGGGAATAACGCATCGGACCAAACGGTCCAAGGAGCCAAGCTCGCAACAACGAAAAGGCATGTATTTACAGCATATATCTAAGACTGTCATTAATCGCGGTTTTCAAGCTTAAACAAACTCAGTTACTCGAAGACTGTCATTAATCGCCATGCTCTGGAAAACCCGAAACTGTAAGACCCCTAGCGGCAAACTCGGCGTAACCAGATTTATTCTACATTACAACAAAAACTGTAAGACCTCAACAGGCATGACACACTGTAAAACCTCAACAGGCATGACAAATTGTAAGACCTCAATAGGCATGACAACTGTAAGACCTTAACAGGCATGAAAATCCCGAAGCTTAGGCTATACATCACATTTGTAAGAATCTCGAAAGGGCATACCCTCGATGTAGACGCCTCAACTATCACTCAGGATCAAAAATGGCTCCGGCCAAAACATATGACTACGGTCAAAACGGCTGATATAGCCAAATTAATGCGACTCGGGGATGCCCGAACGTCGCTAAACAAAATTGTAAGCCACTACTTCGAATATACTTTGGAAAGAAGCGGTTAAAACAGGCTTCCCTCAACAGGCAAAAATGAGCTTCGACCATGTCAGCTCCAAATCACAAGGCTTCGACCTACTCAACCTACGAGCTATGAACCTTCCGAGGTGCTCAAACATCGTTGATAACGACTTGAAATCGAGGTTCTTCTAGAACCGACGACGGGTCAGGCAAAATTATTTCAAAAGACCTTAACATGCGAAAAACAAAGCCTACGGGTAAAATAGCGTAAGAGCCATTGTCGCCAGCCAAACGAGCCTCTATGCCGCATATTGAAAGGTCCCTACGACCAAAAAATGTAAGAGCCATTGTTGCCAACTTAAAAATTGACAACTTGAGGATTAAAATGAGCTCGAATCGTAATTCGATTCGGAGACCGGATCCAAAATAGTTAACTATGCAAGCCTCCGGGCCACATATTGAAAGGTCTCAACGACCAAAATAGCGTAAAAAGCACTATCGCCGGTCTGAAAATACTTAAGGGTTAATTAAAGCGTGAATCGCAACGCGACTTGGAGAATGGACCCGAAATAGTTAAACTGCAACATGCCTAAAGGCACGGCATAAATGCCACTATCGACCAGCCGAGTGAGCCTCCGGGCCACGCACCTGTAAGGTCACTTCGACCCGAAGCACAAAAGGCCATTGTTGCCCACCCATGCAGGCAGGAAATGACTTTAGGGTCAATTAAAGCTCAAATCGCAACGCGACTCGGAGACTGGACTCAAACTAGTTGAAACAACCAAATGCCCAAGGGCAAGAAATAAAAACCATCATCGCCAGCCCAAACAAATGCAAAACTCGAGGGTAAATTAAGCTCGAGTCAGATCCTGACTCGGAGACTGAACCCGAAGACGGTTAAAGCACGTAAGCCTAAAGGCAAATTCGGGGTCGAATCGAACCAATTGAAACTCCAACGAGCAGAAATACAGAAGATACAAGTTGTGGGGTTCCCCCTCTTATTTCTACATATTGACGATGGAGCGCAATCTCAGCGTACGTCATATAATGAAAGCTATATATACAAAACAAAGAACACAGGGAATGGTCATTCCACTTTTTTTCCCGGAATTTATAGCCCGGCGGTCTCCTCCTCATCGTCCTTAGCATTGGACAGTAGGAACTTGGCATCATACTCCTCTCCTTTGGCTTGATCGATCTCCTCTGAGAGATCAAAGCCCCGGGCATGAATCTCCTCAAGGATTTCCCTTCGGGATCTGCTTCTCACGTACTCCTTGCTATTGTTTGCACGATCGAGGGTCTTCTTCAGCTCAGCTTTAGCAGCGGCAGCTCTTCTTGAATAAGCCGCCATTTTCTGTCCCGCCCTGGTGTTGTTCATCACAACCTCAGCCTGTACATTCACCATCTCGGTTTTTGCCCTTGAAAGCTCAGATGAGAGTCTCACGATCATCTTCACTCGAGCAGAATCATTCACACGGGTGGCTTAAATTTGCGCCTCAAAAGCGGAAGCCCCGGCCTGAGCCCTCTATTTGGCCTCAGAATGGGCATTCACATGCGCCTGCAGCTCGATGAATTCACGTTTGGCTCGGCCAACCTCGCCCCAGAGTTGTTCCAGCTCATTCGCCTTATCCTCCAACTAAAACAGCAACACGTCAAGATGACGAGACAAAAAGGGAATATAGGCCAGCACGAGATGCAGGATACCTGTTTCTCCAAAAGGGCCTCCCGGGCCCGACTCCGGTTTGCCTCACGCCGTAAAGTGACGAGCTCGCTTTCCTTTTCCACACAAAGAAGTTTAAGGGACTTATCCCTATCTCGAGCATCCTACAACGGGGCCTCGCAAGTTGTTCGGCTTTGAGCCTATCAAAAGCCCGAGAAAGAAAGCCAGATATATAAAAAGAAAATAGAGGAGCGCAGGGCCAGAACATCCTTACAGCGGCCGAAACTCACCATAAGGCCAAAGAGGTGAGCCTCGCCAAAGGCTGAAGCAACTTCTAATGAAGCACCAACCCCGGAAGGTTGACGGTCGGCCAAATCGCTTCCCCTTAACTGCTATGAAGAAGGCGCCTCGTCACGAGCCCTCTCACACCCCAGGGCATCTTTCCTTTTACCGGCGCTCCTTGACCCCAGGACCAGCAATCTCTCCTCCTCCCTCGGGGAACCCGGCCTCACCTTGAATGGACTCCCGGCACCTGCAGTAGATAAATCAGATGAGCCAACAAGAAGGAAGCCATCTCTTAGGGGGGTAGAATTCCAGGCACATACCATGACGCTTCGCCTCCCATCTCCCTTTTGATAGATCTCGCCACCGGCGCATATCATAGGTCCAGCAAGCTGCTAGCTTACGAGACCATTCGACTAAATCAGGGACCTTGCCGGGCAACCAATGAGTTACTATAAACATAGAGCAGAAAGATATCGTTACGGAGCCAACCCTATGTTGAGATAAAGATAGTTCAAACGAAGCCCTTACGTGTGAAGTTCCATATCTCAGGGAACGGCAAAAATTCTCCAGGGATAACATCGGTCGTCCAGATTCGAACGAACCGATTCATCCATCTGCGGTCCTCATCCTCCTCATTGCCGATCATAGGAGCTCAGGTGGATCTACGTTGAAGAGCAATCAGGCCCCGATAGCGCAATGGTCGATACAACCTCACGAGGTGGCTGAGGGTGAATTCTATCCTGGCCTTGTCAGCAAAATATCTCATCGACTGCACTATTCTCCAAAGAAAGGGATGAACCTGTGCCAACGTTACTTGATATCTTCTGCAGAAATCAAGCACGACCCGGTACGGGGAACCCGACACAAGAACATGAATATACACACTCAAGAACCCCTAAACATATGTCATGACACTCTCCTTGGGGGAATGTGCTTGCAAAATCATGCCTTCCCCCCATCCGCACTCTTTCCTGATCATTTCGAGGTTTTCCTCCCTCAACGATGAAATAATCCTTGACACATGCTCTCGATAGCCCGAAACATTGGGAGGCCTCCCCGGTGTGTTAGCCCTCTTCAAGGCAGGGCAACCCGAGTCTCGCTTTCTTGATATCGGGGGCGAGCCGCTGGTACCGACTAAAGGTAGAGCACAATAGGGACTCCCCTTCGTCCGAGGATCAGGCGTCGAAGTGGAAGCCATGATTACAGCAAAATAAGGGGAAGAATATGAGGATCTAGGCAAAACCTTTCTGAAGTAGGGAAGCGGAGGGACTAACACAAAGCGCCAGGCTCTGCAGAGGAGATAGGCTTATCAAGAACTGCAAAATCGTCGCTCAAAGGGGCGGATGAGCAAATATATAGAGGCTAAGTGACAACTGCTCATTTTCCCAAGAGGGAAAATTAATTATGGTCGCGTTAACATCACCTTCTCCTTGGGGAGTGCACTCACAGAATCATTCCAGGCTCCCAAATAACTCATAAAATCGAGGGACCTCGGGAGATCCACTGCGTCATAAATATTGGTTTGGAAGGAGCTATCAATTCAACCTCGGGACGTGGCTAGTCTCGGGTCCCCCGGTCTGTCCCACGAAAAGGCCCTGAAGGGCCGATGCCGGAACGTAAAAACAAAAAGTAGGGAGAAGGGCTGACAGAATAAAAGCTCCTTTTATACATTGGCAAAGAGAAGAAACATGTTCACACTATTTGTTTCCTGGGGGGAACACATGAAGCAAAAAGGAAGGCATACAAAAAGGGCTCGAAGACTACTCTTCGCCACTATCGTCTTCACCTTTATCAGGGACAATCAAGAGCGTCAATCTCCCCTCCGCCGCACGAGCCTCCTCTAGGTCGGCAGACAGCTCGAATCCTCTAGCCTCGAGTTCTTCCAGGGTCTCCCTCTTTGCCTTCGTTTTGGCATGCTCGATAGCCCAAATTAGTTTATGCTCACCTGCCATGGATATGTCACGAACCATTGTATACACTGCGGTTGCATCCTCCTTATAAGTGGCAGCATCTCGTTCAGCCTCAGACTTAGCCGCGGCCAAAGCAACAATCTCCCTGCGAGTGTCCGTGAGAAGCTCCTAGGATGTCACCAATTCCCCGGCCACTATCTCATTCCGCTCTTTCATCCTGGAGATCTCCGCTTTCAACTGACTAATCTGCGAGTCACTCTGCTCAACCTACAGGAGAAGGGAAATGAATATATGAATCCAAAACACATATTAATGCGGGGTAAAAGGTCGGGCATGTGCAAGGCAGAGTACCTGAGCAGCAAGAGCGGCCTTCTCCCGGAGCACTGCCTCCAAAGCGGCCTGAAGTTCTCCCAACTCTTTATCCCCCCCGGACAGAGCGAGCCTCCGAATCCTACAGCTTTGAAGCAACTGTCTTACACTCCTTTTCGTGGAAAGAAAGTTTTCCGCCGAGCCAAAGAATGGCATGGTCATACATCTCCTTACACTGCGGCACAACGAGAAAGTTAGAAAGACGATGAATAACGCCTAAGAATGAAAAGAAATACATTAGGGAAAACCATCACCTGCTGCATGGACTTCTCTGCCGCTTTAATAATGCCAGAAATATTGACATCAGCCCTGTCGATTACGCCATCAAAAATGTTGGCGATAAAGTCTCCCCCTTTGGGAGGAGTCCCAGCTGTGGCGCCGATCATCCTTTCCGCATCCCTCAGTTCCCCTAAAGAAACCGGAAAGTTCGCAATAAGGTCATTCAGTTCGCCGATTTCTTCAAGTGGCAACCCACGTTCTTGGAAGGCCTCGAGCTCCGATCCTTCCGGATCCACGCCAAAGACCCTCCTAGCAGAAGCTACACCAAATACGGTCATGCGATTCGAAGCTACGTCAGCGTCCTCTTCAAGGACTCCCGGGTCACGAGCCCGACCGGAGCCGGCCGTTCCGGACTCAGCGGCCACTGACCAGGGCGCCTGCGAATATCTCGCACTGGACCTTATTCGCCTCCTCAACGGACTTCTATCATCTTCCTCCCCTTCGATATCAAGATTCGACCCGGAGGTTAGAGCAGCGGTCCCATTAGGTCGGGCAACGGCTACCCTGCTTTTCCTTTTCTTGTTCGTACCAGGCTCCAAGGCCTCTGCTTCACTGTCAGGGGGCAGCCTTATCTACATATTCTCACCAAGAACTGCACCAACGCAACAACCGTGATACATTTTCATTAGGGGTTCGGAAGGAAACACGAAATGCGAAGCACGGGCGGTAAAGGAACCTCACCATGATTCTTGACCACCCAACGCTCCTTAGCCAGGACGGTCCAAGATTGAACACGGTACGGGACCTTCTTGCTCAAACGCCTGATCCATCCTGACAAATCTAGGACCACCTTCGGATGCCGAGCAGCGATTGCAGAAAGCACAAAGAGGTTATTATGACAAACAAAAGAATAGTCGAGAAGCAGTTAAAGGAAAATTTGCTTACATCGGGCATTCCACTACTCCGGAAAGGGCATTTTCCGGGCCGGGATGATGTCCGAGGTCATCACTCGGATAAACCTGCACATCCATCGTCGGTCCTTCCCCTCATCAACGCTCGTGAAAAAAGATTTTTTGGACCTGTGGTAGAGCTTGATTAAGCCTCGATATAGCCGAGGGCGGTACAGTCTGATCAGATAATTAAGGGTAAAAACCTCACCCCCAATCCCCTTTAGTGAAATGTCTGAGCATTAACACTATCCTCCAAAAGGATGGGTAGATCTGACCAAGTGTCACCTGGTATCGGGCGCAGAAGTCAAGAATAAATGGGTCGATTTTCAAGGGAGGAGATTCGACGGATTTATCAGGGCCCAGGGTGAATGGGTAAGTGTATATATAAAGGAAGCCAGCCTTGAAGTCAGTAATGTTATCATTGGGGCCGGGAATCTTTGCCTCCACTGTCTTGCTCCATCGGTAGTCCTCCCTCACCTTACTAACATCGGTCACGACGCTAACATATTGAGATACGTGCTCACACTGACCCGACATAGACGAGGGAGTCTCGATGTCAAAATCCTTCGACGTGTCAAGATCGGGCAGGGTACAATGCTCTAAAGTGAGAGCTGACCTATTTTCTCCCTCGGGTAATCGGGACGACGATGCAGTATCGTTCCGTCAGGGAACCGTCCTAGAAGTCCTAGCCATGTAAAATGGTAAAAACCCTTCTGTGAAAAGAGGAAAGGATGTCAAATAACAAAATTCTGACTCTCGGGCTTGTAAGAAGTGTGAAGATGGGAAGTATCTAGCAACTGGTGCATTTATAGGAATCGTTGTGGAAATAGAAGAGACGAGCCTATGGCAATTCGTGGGTTTCTCGATTACCGCATCTGACGGCAGCCTTGCACGGTTCTCTAGGGCATGGCATTTAATGCTCTTAGACGGTTGAGGTCATGGCAATAATGACATCGAGACGACGATTCAATATCGTTGCCTATTACTTCATTCTAGGAAACGCGGAGACTATCTGTATGCGGTGAAATCAGGGGAGTCTATTTCCCGCCATTAAGGTACATTCGGGAAGTCATGTTAGCATCTCGAGGCTGTAGGATTACGATCGAACTCCCTCCCTTGAGGATTGTCCGCGACCTTGTAGATATTCTGAGGATAAGGAATCTATCCGTGACCCGATGAAGATTTCGAAGACGGGGGATTCCCGAGGCAAGCGGTTATAGTCAATAGACACTAGTACCATGCCTAGCCGTCCCATCCCCGTGTCTTTACATTCAATAAACTTTGTACTATATGGTATTCCTTCTCCTATATAAGGGGAATCCATGTCACTTTGTAAAGGGCTGATATTGCTCCATTTCTCCACAAGTGCAATAATATCTCCTCTCTTTTCTTTCTAACTTGCTTGTTCTCATTGGCCCGAGGTCACCTTAATACCTATCGCTCTTCTACTTGTTCTTTATCATATAGCTTAGTATTGGCCGTGAAGAGCCTTGTTCAATTATTTCTTCAACTGTTATCCCATCCCCGACTGTCCCCGATAGCTCAAACTCGACCCTGACATCGACCTCAAGGTCCCCCATCGACTAGACCTACACCCGGGCAGCAGGCCCTTCGGTTCGATTACTATCTCATTTTAGCTCGCATTCCATTATTAAACTCCATATTTTTAGCATCAACTAGCTCGGGAATAGATCACGTATTTTTAGAATCTCATTTACAAATTTAATTGGTGTTACCATTTTCACGGTAACAATGTCAAAATAGCATTTTACATTTTTATAATATTAAGTTATCATTTTAAGCATTTCAGTGTATAAATAATATTTTTACTTATTTATCAAGCATTTTTATAAAACAAAATTCGTGTATTTAAATAATAACGTAGCTTTAAATTAATTTTTGAACCAAATTGGCCCAATATCCTTAGCCCAACTGATCCCAAGCCCAAACCAGGAGACCTCTCTATCCAACCCGATCGGTACCCGTCTTAGACCCCCCCCCCCCCCGCCTTCTTTTTAAAAACCTAGCCGTTGATCTTAAGAGATCAACGGCCCATGATTAACTTCCTACTTTAATTACTCCCCCCCCCCACCTAAACCCTAGAGACTCACTCGTCTCTTTACAACCGGCTCTACACACTCTCGAACCTTCCCATTTCTTCTCCAAACCCTAGTATCTGTTGAATGATTCTCTACGATTTCGACCTATAAATGGATTCCACCTTCTATCTACTTACCTTATTAGCCCTATACCACTATTGGTCGTTCGTTTATGGTATCACAAAGGTACTTGCCTAACTATGGCAAGTACCATTTATAAAATCGGACTGGAATGACTCGAATCTTTGGATTTTAGGCGGTTTTCCGTCTACATAAGCTCAGAAAGGAGCGATTTGCACCTTTAATTTGGGTTTTCAAGAAACTGGACCCAACTAGGGTTTGATATCTTTCCTTACTAGTTCCTGATTGATACTCTTCCTTTTCCGTGTTTGACAATTTTTTTTCGTATTTCTATTTAATCTGCTATGTCTCCTTATTTTGCCCTAAATCTGACTCTAAATGATTTTTGGTATGATATTTTTCTTATTTTCTATTTAATCTTATGTATTTCTTTATTTTTTTTAGTATTATTTGTTATTCCCTGTTGATTTACTGAACTCCTCTATTTATGCCCTAAAATCGATTCTAATTGATTTTAATATATTCTTTCCTTTCTCATGTTTGATTGATGACTTTCCTTGTTTGGGTGTTTAATTTCTACTACTATATAAACTCCTCCCCATTCCCCTTTAAGACAGACCCTAAACACTAGATTTTCACTAAAAAAATTCGAAGCTATTGTTTTGTTGTTCCTTCATTCTCTTGTTCTGTTCTTTATTTCTTGGCCGGCTGAAAGCCAAGGCCACTGGAATTCTATTATTCAACTTTTTCTTGGTGCGAGCATTGCTCGGGTTCCTTTGAAGCTCTTGGGAACTTTAACGCATTAAGATTCTGGGTTCTTGTGGAATTTTTATTCTTTCTTACTGTCCGTTTAATTGGTAAGACACTTGGCTTTGCAATTTCGTTCTCATGTGCTTGTGATTTTCATATATCCTCACTTCTGAAATGCATGACTTAATATGTTTCTGGACTACCTTTTGTGCACAACTCTGTTAACTTTACACTCGTTTAAGCCTCTTTAGCATTTAACTTTCACCTAATGCTGCTACTTCTGAGATTTTCTAAGTCTAACTGGGATAATCTGACTCTCTTAAGCTCGTTTAATTAGTATATTGATGCCTAAAGGCTCACAAATATGCTTACTACTAGTTAATCTGTCCGCGCTTTGCGCGATTAGATGTATATTTTTGTAAAAGTTGTTAATATATATATAATAGAAAAAAATAAATGTAAAAACACACTAAAACAGGCATTCATGTGAATAACCTTTCTCCATTTTGTTTTCACATCCAAATGAGAAACTATTACTAATTCCTATAGATCTCCTTTGTTGTTGTAATTAATTCTCATTTTTTTAATATAGGTAAACCTTTAGATGAACTCAATCCATACAATTCAACATATAGAAAAGTAACTCCATGAAAATCTGAAAATGAGGAAAAAATAAAGAAAAGATGATATTGTTCCATATCTCAAAGAAACAAAATAATTCTAAACTGAAAATCCACATGAAGTGGAATAATGTGAACTCCAATTCTAACTCAGTTATCCACAGTCAATCTCTCTTGATAGCTCTGACATATCAGATAAAACACATACAATAAGCACTAAAACTGATAAGCCACATAAGTTTTTTGCTCATGGTTTCTTAATAATTATTGCTATATGTTTGTCAAGTTAAAAAAAAGTTTTAAATTTTTTATAAGAATCAAGAATGTCGAAAAATACTCATTATCCAGGAAACAACTAAACCCATTTCTATAAACTAATTATTTTAGGAGTCCATGCGGTCAACTTACAGTAACCACATCACATCTCCTATTGAATACCAGGCATATTCTAGAACCATATTTTATTACTTTGTTCAAATACACACAAGCCTTGCCTTTTGGCTCAAATTAGGATAATTTAGCAGCACCACCCACTTTACATTATCATCTAATTAGTCCAAACGCAAGATCAAACAAATAATATGCTAATTAATGAGTCACATGCTCACTTACTTCTCAACAATCACACCCACGATAACATCTCAATTTTTATGATATTGTAAGCTCTATCCTTCCCCTCGAATCCTGCTTATACAGGTACTAAAATTAATTACTTTACATTTCATACTCTCCTCTTCTTCCCTAATCTCATGCATGACATAAATTATAGATGATTTGTTAAAAGTAAAAACTTAATGCATTCATAAAGAAAAACATTAAAAAATTTACTTCACATCTACAGCATATTCTGTACCCCAAATTATTTAGACTTATGAAACTAAGCGGGCGGGAAAGGCATGACCCCTCCCCCATTGAACAAAGGGGATCCGTAGGGTCTGCTCACTCACATGCTAGATAAGTGACTCAGAATTATAGTGCTAGTTCCGTTCCCTCGGGGAATATGTGAAAAGTGTTTTTTGCCTCTCAAAGTATTGCCATCCAAGGGTACTGTATGGTTAAACTAGCTAAGTAAATAGTTCAAAAATTTTAATACAAACTTTGTTGCTACAACCTACAATCAAATAGAAACCCAGCATACTGAATACATAGATAAATGAAGTTCCAACCATATATGAAAACGAACAAACACATCTCAAAAAAAAAAAAAAAAAGAAGAAGAAGAAGAAGAAAGGAAGAAAATAGATAAATAATAGTAGTAATTTTTTTCTTAATGCTCAAGGCAAGGCACAGGAAAAAAAAAAGCAAATATACAAGGAAAAGATACATATGAAAACAAAACAGGAAAATAAATTTCAAAAAGAGAATCACACCTTTTTGAATTTTTCGTTAACAATATAATAATGCCAATAGACTAGCAAATGGTTACTTGGCTGGCCAATTGAAACTATCTAAGCAATACACGAATTAAAAATAATTTGGTTATGCAAATGTTCACCTTTCATGGCAGAAAAAGATCAAAACTTTAGGTTCACAATCTGTAGGGAGGTAATTATTGTACGTGAATAGTTTCATCCGTGTAAAGTTCAGTATGCATTACTCTAAATAACAATCCAAAATAGTAGAATATTATGAAGAGAGAAAGAGTTGAAATTTCGTAAAATGAAGTTAAAAACTCATATATATCATGGTTTACCCATGATGATGATCAGGAGATCTTGGACGAAGTTTGAGTTAAGAGACGCGACTGGACAAAGGAAGTTTAAAGGGATTGAAATGAGTAACGGCCGTTTCCTTTTGGGATTCTAATACAGAGTAACGCTCCTTTGTATAATAGTGACTTTTAGGGTTTTAACTTAATAATTTGAATAGATGCAATTGTCACACCTCCTTTTTACACACCCGAAGGTATATAAGAGAGTTTTTCCAATTTAGATGACATTATTCGAAATGAGATTAATTATTCAATTCAGAGTTGTCACTTGGGATAGTTTATTTGGTGTCCCAAGTCACCGATTTATTTTAAATCCCAAATCGAGGAAATTTCAACTTTACTTTTGAAGTCTGCGAACCAGAAATTCTGAGTAGGGAATTCTGTTAACCCGGGAGAAGGTGTTAGGCATTCCCGAATTCCGTGGTTCTAGCACTGTCGCTTAAACTATTACAATTGGCCTATTATGTGATTTTTAAAACATGTTTCAACCTATGGTATATTTTTAACTTATTAGCCGCTTTTAATTAAATTTTTTTTGGAAAAATTCAACGTCATATAAAACACGTATTGAACCACGTCACATGAAATGCACCCGCGGTCCACGACACATTTTATCTAACGTTGTTGAGATTTGGATTTGGGTCACATAAAATGCACACCCGAGTTTAGAAAATTAATTTTTTTTTTTTTAAAATAGAGCGCCTAAAGCAACTACTCACTTTCAAGTTTGCGAGGGCCATGAAAAATTCAACTAAATGGCACGCCTCGATTTCTAAGGATTAAAATTAATTAAATGAGGGCCATGAGTTTTGAGATTTTATTTGGCATGGCGCGCCTCGATTATTCTAAAAGGATTGTATTCAATTTAAAGCAAACTACAAATATTCATGATTATGTTTCTTCCTAAAACTACTTTGAGATTATTGCAAGGTCATGATTTATGAATATGGAATTATTATTGAAGAAATATATGATTTGAGTTATTATGGACCTAATCACCCATGTCGGTATCAAATTTGCTATTGACTTAACATCCTTTAATTTGGATCCAAGCTATTACATCGTTCTCTCTCCATTTTGAATACATTTTCCTATCTTTCCCTATGAACTACAATCTCATTGAAGAAACTCATTCTGTCTTTCACGAATTCTATTTCTTGATGCTCTTCCTTCATTTTTTTTTGTTCATATCTTTCAAGTTGGTAGATAACCAAAATATAATATACAAATCAAAAGGAAATACGGTGAAAGAAAAATAATGGAAACATTGGTTAAGAAAAGAATGAACCTTTTATAGATGAAGATCTTATTCAATACATATGGAGCAAACAACCATCAAATTTAATGTGCAAATGAACCACAATCAGAGGCAACGAGCGGAAACCTTTCGAACCGAACTCGACTTCGACCTCTTCGGGCTAGTATTTTGGGCTATCTTTTAAATTGAGTTTGAAGCTTTTGGATTTGATTTTTGGTGTGATTTAGCTCCTGTTTTTGAGGTATTTTTTTTTTAAACAAGGTAATGAATGGCTATATGTGTTTTTTTTGTTGAAAGAAATAGGTAGAAAGAATAAAACTAGTAAAAATTCTCTTTAGCATAGAAGAAAGAAATTTGTTTTCTCTCAATATTTTTCCCTCTTCTCTTCTCCTCTTTTCTTCAAATATTTCTCTTCTATTTATAGGAGAATTTTCAAAAAAAATTCAAATTTTTTTTTTAATTTTTTTATTTTTTTATTTAAAAGAAATCCCACTTACATTTTGCTTTTCTTTTTTTATAAAAAGAATTACCACCTTTCTTTACTTTTATTTTTTAAATTCCAACTTTAATTAATTTTATCTTATTTAAAATCCCACTTTTTTTACTTTTTTTAAAAGAGAATTTCACTTATTTTACTTTTCTTAAAAAAACAATCCACTTTCTTTTACTTTTCTTTAAAAAATTCTACTTTATTTTAATGTAAATTTTTTAAAATTTTCCGCTACCTTTATATTATTTTTTAATTCCAACTTTCTTTTACTTTTTATTTTAAAAATTTCCACAAAACTTTACTTTTATTTTTAAAATTTATCACTTTCTTTTACTTTTTTAAAAGAGAATTCTACCTACTTTTACTTTTTTTTTTAATTTCAATACTTCCCTTTTTCTTATTTTTTTAAATCTCTCCCGAAAATTTAAAAAAAATTAATATTTTTCGGATTTTTTATTATTATTTAAAAATAAGAATAAAAATAAAATAATAGTAATAGTAATAATTCACCTTCTAAAATTTTGTATTTTTAACCTATAATAAAAAGTATAACAAAGCTAAAAATTTGTATGTTAAAACCCCCTAAAATATTTACATAGAAGAAGTGACAAAAACATTAAATATTGTCAAAAATTAGGTGCTCACAGCTGCCCCTCTTTGCTTGGAAACATGAAGAGTTTTCAAGCGAAGATAAGGTGAGCCATGTGACTAATTTTTGAACATATCTATATTCAAAAGAGAAGAAATAAGGATAAGAGAAAAAAGAAAGGGTGCAACCGAGTCTTGATTTTGGACAGCCTACATATCCCGGGTTATAAGGGAATCAGGTCGCGTGTAGTTCAAGAAAAATGATGGAATGATGAGTTGATGAGTTGAGGAGTCGAGTGAGGTTCTGTCGAGGCTCCGGTCCGCAATCATGTTATTATATCAAAAATCAAGGAGAAACTAAACAAGCCTATCAGCTATGAGTTACAAGATTCCTATCTATGAGTCTTGTGAAACTTGTCCTTGATCTTGACTGGTTCTTCCTGCAGACTCTGATCTGAATCTTGATGCTCGTTAGCTGCAACTGCTGGTTCATTTTTCTTCAGCTTTTCGGATCAAGGCGGGACATCAGAGCTTGTGACTTCAATCATATCTTGAACAGTCCACATTTTTCTCCACATCAACACTTTGAGTTCATTTCTTTTTGCTCTTTTTCTTCTTTTCTTTATTTTGGATTGAGACTCATTCTTTTGGTTGTCTCAGACCTTGTGCCTCGAGGCCAAACCTGCTCAGACACCAAAACATACAAACGAACGAAATTTTTATGCCCCAGTTTTCACTAGGAAAATTTCGTAAGTTATTTGTAACCAAAATCTAAACTTTTTTTTTGTTTTGAAAGCGGTAAAATAAGGATTGCGTGTCTTTAGGAGGAAGATATTAGGGAATGGAGCCCTATATCTAAAATAACCTTGACTAGAGAGTGGATACCCTATGTTGGCAAAAAGGCGACTAGGGAATGGAGGCCCTATGTCTAAAAATCTCAACTCAGGGATTGGAGCCCTAATGTTGGAAAAGAAAGGCGACTAGGGAATGGAGGCCCTATGTCTAAAATCTCAACTAGGGATTGCAGCCCTAAAGTTGGCAAAAGGCGACTAGGGAATGGAGGCCCTATGTCTAAAAATCTCAACTCAGGGATTGGAGCCCTAATGTTGACAAAAGGCGACAAGGGAATGGAGGCCCTATGTCTAAAAATCTCAACTTAGGGATTGGAACCCTAATGTCGGCAAAAAGGCGACTAGGGAAAGGAGGCCCTATGTCTAAAAATCTCAACTTAGGGATTGGAGCCCTAATGTTGGCAAAAAATGACGACTAGGGAATGGAGGCCCTATGTCTAAAAATCTCAACTCAGGGATTGGAGCCCTAATGTTGGCAATAAAGACGACTAGGGAATGGAGGCCCTATGTCTAAAAGCTCAACTTAGAGATTGGAGCCCTAACGTTGGCAAAAGGCGACTAGGGGATGGAGGCCCTATGTCTAAAAAATCTCAACTTAGGGATTGGAGCCCTAATGTAGGCAAAAGGCGACTAGGGAATGGAGGCCCTATGTCTAAAAAATCTCAACTCAAGGATTAGAGCCCTAATGCTGGCAATAAAGACGACTAGGGAATGGAGGCCCTATGTCTAAAATCTCAACTTAGGGATTGGGGCCCTAATATTGGCAAAAGGAGACTAGGGAATGGAGGCCCTATGTCTAAAAAATCTCAACTCAGGGATTGGAGCACTAATGCTGGCAATAAAAACGACTAGGGAATGGAGGCCCTATGTCTAAAATCTCAACTAGGGATTGGAGCCCTAAATTTGGCAAAAGGCGACTAGGGAATGGAGGCCCTATGTCTAAAAATCTCAACTCGGGGATTGGAGCCCTAATGTTGACAAAAGGCGGCAAGGGAATGGAGGCCCTATGTCTAAAAATCTCAACTTAGGGATTGGAGCCCTAATGTCGGCAAAAAGGTGACTAGGGAATGGAGGCCCTATGTCTAAAAATCTCAACTTAGGGATTGGAGCCCTAATGTTGGCAAAAAATGACGACTAGGGAATGGAGGCCCTATGTCTAAAAATCTCAACTCAGGGATTGGAGCCTTAATGTTGGCAATAAAGACGACTAGGGAATGGAGGCCCTATGTCTAAAAGCTCAACTTAGAGATTGGAGCCCTAACGTTGGCAAAAGGCGACTAGGGGATGGAGGCCCTATGTCAAAAAAATCTCAACTTAGGGATTGGAGCCCTAATGTTGGCAAAAGGCGACTAGGGAATGGAGGCCCTATGTCGTAAAAATCTCAACTCAGGGATTGGAGCCCTAATGCTGGCAATAAAGACGACTAGGGAATGGAGGCCCTATGTCTAAAATCTGAACTTAGGGATTGGGGCCCTAATATTGGCAAAAGGCGACTAGGGAATGGAGGCCCTATGTCTAAAAAATCTCAACTTGGGGATTGGAGCACTAATGCTAGCAATAAAAACGACTAGGGAATGGAGGCCCTATGTCTAAAATCTCAACTTAGGGATTGGGGCCCTAATATTGGCAAAAGGCGACTAGAGAATGGAGGCCCTATGTCTAAAAATCTCAACTCAGTGATTGGAGCCCTAATGTTGGCAAAATGCGACTAGGGAACGGAGGCCCTATGTCTAAAAATTTTAACTCAGTGATTGGAGCCCTAATGTTGGCAATATGCGACTAGGGAACGGAGGCCCTATGTCTAAAAATCTCAACTCAGGGATTGGAGCCCTAATGTTGGCAAAATGTGACTAGGGAACGAAAGCCCTATGTCTAAAATCTCAACTCAGGGATTGGAGCCCTAATGTTGGCAAAAAGGAAAAAGATTGATTTTGGGGCTTCTAAACTACCTTTGTTTTTTATTTTCTTATTATCTATTTTCTTTCAATTCATTTTTTAGCAAAAAAATGTAGGAAAGAATTTTGAGGAGACTTCCCTTTTGGGTTGATTATTGTTGCTAAGCTATTTCTAGCACTTGCATATTTCTTTTTCCATTTTGGTTACACCTGCTTCTTGCACTGTTGATTGCACCTGTTTCAATTTTCAAATAAAGAACAATTGTTAGTTTGAAACCGTGGTCGGTTTTGTTGCCTTCATTGTTTTTGATCACTTGATCTCGGCCCAACTCTTTTGGCGAGAACCTCTGCCGCTTGCTGGCTTTTCTTAAAGATCGGTCTCTCTCCTAAAACTGAGGAACTCAACTTTTCAAAATTTATCATGACGGCTCACTCGTATAGGGCTTTGGCCCTTTCATTTTAATCTGCTTCTAGGGGCTTTTGACTTTGGATTTCTTTTCATTTTCAATAACTCTGATTTCAGAGCATCGGCTATCATGGCCAGTTGGGATCGACTTGATGCACCCACTGAGGCTGGGTACTTTTCTTTGGACTTGGCTTTTATTAAATAAAACCCTGTAAAACTAATCTTGCCACCTTTTCTTTGTATTAGTTTCGGAACAGAGTTAGACCGAAAGGGATTCAAGGAAAAGTAAAGAAAGGACAAGAAAAAAATGAATTTAAGGAGAAGCGTCCCTTTTGGGGGAAACACGGACTTATCTGGGGTCATGCAGACTTCAATAGACATGACATGCTTCTTGGACTGGATACCCGATATGCACAACTATCCAACTTATTGTGAACTACATCTCCAAATCGAGAAATCTGGCCAGGACTCTTTCAGTGGTGGGGGTGTCTTCTTTTCGATCGACGGCGCCCTTTGCGGGTTTTCGCTAATCGACCTCTCTCATTTCTCTTCTCACCGTCACCTGATAGTACTCTTTACGAGTTTTCACTAACCAGGCTCTCTCATTTTCAATTTTTCTGCTCACCATCGCCTTATGATGCCCGTGTGGGTTTTCACTAATAAGACTCTCTCATTTTATTTCTCTCATTTTTATTGCATCGGATCCAAGTAGCTGTATTCTCTGATCCTTGAACATTCTCACCGATTGATCGGAAGGACTTGAAAGGATTTGGGTAAAAATGATTTGGATCGAATTACAACTTTGGAACCATTCAAGCGGGATTATGGCAGGACCATTACAACATCTGCCCCAGTTTCACTTTTGAGGGAATTTGGATTTTTATTTTGGTGTGACTGAACCCCATAGAGAGGCTGCCTACGTATCCTTTCGGAATCAAGTCGAACGTAATTCAGGAAAACATCTTCTTCTTCTTTTTCATTTCTTTTTTTTTCAATAACACTTTCAAGTTCCAAAAAGGGCAATTAAAGAAGAGTAACCGGCAGAAATAGGTTGGCAAAGGGTAGATAGTGTTTGGGTAGCGAGAATAAAAGCCTTCGTCCTCCCAATCGGACAATGTTGTTGTTACAGAAAGACTAAACATAGTACCTTTTGACTGCATCCGCATTTACAGCTGCTTCAGGATCATTTCCTTCGATATCGCCCAGATACAATGCTCCTCTCGGCAATATCTTTATGATGACGTATGGGCCTTTCCAATTAGGAGCGAATTTTCCTTTTGCTTCCTGGTGATGGGGAATACTCCTTAAAACGAGTTTCCCCACTTCAAAACTTCTAGGCCGCACTTTCTTGTTATAGGCACGAGCCATTCTTTGTTGGTACAATTGCCCGTGGCAGACCGCAGCCATTCGCTTTTCATCGATCAAGGTTAATTGTTCCAGACGGGTTTTAACCCACTCACTGTCTTCAATTTCGGCTTCAACAATGATTCGGAGAGGGGGGATTTCAACCTCGGCGGGTATTACGGCTTCCGTGCCATAAACCAAAAGATGCGGGGTGGCTCCAATTGATGTGCGCACAGTAGTGCGATATCCCAACAATGCAAACGACAACTTTTCATGTCACTGCCTGGAACTTTGAATCATCTTTCTCAAAATCTTTTTGATGTTTTTGTTTGATGCTTCAACGGCACCATTGCCTTTAGGCCGATATTCCGGTGCATTATCTTGAATTGCTCACATATCTCCCCCATGAATTGACTATTCAAGTTTGCAGCATTGTCTGTGATAATAGTTGCAGGAATGCCAAAACGGCAGATAAGATTGGAGTGCACGAAATCTACCACAGCTTTCTTGGTGACAGACTTGAGAGTGATTGCTTCAACCCATTTTGTAAAGTAGTCAATGGCAACTAGTATGAATCTGTGTCCATTTGAGGCTTTTGGCTCGATTGGCCCATTGATGTTCATGCCCCAGGCAACAAATGGCCAAGGTGCAGACATGGGATGCAGTTCTGTGGGAGGTGCATGAATCAAATCACCGTGCACCTGACACTGATGACACTTCCGAACGAAACTAAAACAGTCCTTTTCCATGGTCATCCAGTAATAACCCGCTCGAAGGATTTTCTTTGCTAAAACGTGCCCATTCATGTGGGGGCCGCATACTCCCGCGTGTACCTCATGCATGATTCTTCCAGCCTCTTCTGCGTCAACATATCTTAACAAATTGAGGTCCGGAGTTCTCTTGTACAAGACATCCCCACTCAAAAAGAAACCACTCGCGTGCCGTCTAACGGTTCTCTTTTGGTCTCCACTGGCTTGGTCGGGGTATTCTTGAGTTTTCAGAAACTTTTTGATGTCATGGTACCATGGTTGGGTATTTGGTGATGCTTCAATTGTATTACAATAACCATGCCTTTCCCCGATTTGAATTTCCAAGGGATCTATGTGAGCATTGCCTGGATAGGGCAGCATTGAGGCCAAAGTAGCAAGTGTGTCGGCTAATTCGTTGTGACAACGAGGAATATACCTGAACTCTATTAACTTGAATCGCTTGCTGAGATCTTCCACATGCTTCTTGTAAGGGATAAGCTTAACATCTCGGGTTTCCCATTCTTCTTGGGCTTGCTGGATAATCAGATCTGAGTCTCCCATGATCAACAACTCTTCGACATTTTGGTCGATTGCCATGTTTATACCCATAATGCAAGCTTCATACTCGGCGGTGTTGTTTGTACAGAAGAACCGAAGCCGAGCTGTGGCTGGATAGTGCTGACCAGTGGGTGAGATCAAAATTGCCCCAATTCCGACACCTTTTGCGTTTACCGCCCCATCAAAGAACATTTACCAAGCATGAGTGTCTTCAGATATTGCCTCAACTGAATTTACTTCTTCATCTCGAAAGTAAGCTCTCAAAGGTTGGTACTCATCATCAATCGGGTTCTCAGCCAAATGATCCGCTAATGCCTGGGCTTTCATTGTCGTGCGAGTGACATAGACTATGTCAACTCCGTGAGCAAGATCTGCCACTTTGTTAATCTCCCAGTGGGCATTGGTTTCTGAAATATGTACTTTAAAGGATCCAACCTGGTTATGAGGTAGGTGGTGTAAGCTTGCAAATAATGCCTCAGCTTCTGAGCGACCCATGTCAAAGCACAACAAGTTCTTTCCAATAAAGTGTACTTGGCTTCATAACTAGTAAACTTCTTGCTCAGATAGTAAATGGCCTGCTCCTTCTTTCCGGTCACGTCATGTTGCCCGAGGACACAGCCAAAAGAACTTTCCAAGATGGTCAGGTACAAGAACAGAGGCCTCCCTGGCTCAGGTGGGACCAAGACTGGCGGATTTGATAGATATTCCTTGATTTTATCAAAAGCTTCTTGACATTCAACTGTCCATTTGATTGTCGCATCTTTCTTTAACAACTTAAATATGGGTTCACACGTGGAGGTCAACTGAGCAATGAAACGACTGATGTAATTCAATCTTCCCAACAAACTCATAACATCTTTCTTGGTTCTTGGAGGAGGCAAATCCCGAATAGACTTTATCTTTGTTGGATCTAACTCGATGCCCCTCCGACTGACTATGAATCCCAAGAGTTTGCCGGATGGTACCCTAAATGCACATTTGGCTAGGTTCAGCTTCAAATCATATTTGCGCAGCCGCTCAAAGAATTTTCTCAAGTCCCGAACGTGGTCGTCCTGGGTTTTGGATTTGATGATTATATCGTCCACATACACCTCTATCTCTTAGTGTATCATATCATGAAAAATGGCAGTCATGGCCCTCATGTAGATTGCCCCGGCATTTTTCAGACCAAATGGCATGACTCTATAACAGTAAGTGCCCCAAGGTGTGGTAAAAGCTGTCTTTTCTGCATCTTCTTCATCCATCAACACCTGGTGGTATCCTGCGTAACAATCCACAAAAGACTGTATTTCATGTTTGGCGCAGTTATCAACAAGGATGTGGATGTTTGGCAAAGGGCAATTGTCCTTGGGGCTTGCTTTGTTCAGATCTCGGTAGTCAACGCACACCCGGATTTTCCCATCTTTCTTTGGCACAGGAACTATATTAGCCAGCCATGTGGTGTATCGGACCACTCGGATCACTCCCGCCTTTAACTCTTTTGTGACCTCTTCTTTAATCTTGTCACTGATATCAATTTTGAACTTCCTCTGTTTTTGTTGGATAGGGGAATAATCGGGGTAGGTTGGCAACTTATGGACCACTAAATCGACACTTAATCCTGGCATGTCATCGTATGACCAAGCAAACACATCTTTGAATTCAAACAAAAGTTAGATCAATGCGTCCCTGATTTTTTCATCTGTATGAATGCTTATCTTGGTTTCTTTGACTTCTTCAGAGCTACCCAAATTAACCGGCTCGGTTTCATTTAAGTTTGGCTTAGGTTTATTCTCAAATTGTTCCAATTCTCGATTTATTTCCTTAAAAGCCTCTTCTTCATCATATTCCGGTTCTTGGTTCATTATTTCGCAGTTAGACAGCGTGTTTGGATCTGGGCATGAAGTCAGCAAGCATGTCATATTATTTAAAGCCACATTATTAGAGCTGAAAGAAAAAAGAGAAAAAATAACAAAATCAGAAAGAATAAAGAAGGATGGACGATGAAATATGATTTCATTTCTTTGAATTTGAAGATAACAGGGTTACATTGGAAATTAAAATACAAGAAACTAAAGAAAAACATCCGAGTTACACCCTGACATAACTCGCGATGCAGAAAAAGTGGCAGGACAGGTCTACCGGGACTCCCGCCTGATTGGGAATGGCGTAGCCTTCCAATTCTGCAGCTTGGCATTGGGTCCCATATATAGCACCTCAACGGTGATTGAGCCCTCCCCTGGCTGGACCATGTGGGTTTCATATAGTATCTTCCTCATTGCCCCACAGATCTCTTCAATCTCTTCGGCAGTAAAGGCCTCATCTTCTTCTTTCTTCTGGTATTTTAGCTTGACAAATGTTCTGTACAGATGCGGAACCGGCTGAGGCAAGACCCAACCATCATTCTTTCTATCATCTGCCCATCTTATATCAGCTGGAGTGGGTCGGAAGCCTACCCCAAAGAACTTTTCACTGGTGGGCAGGGTGATAAGTTCAACTATCCCTTGCAATGATTTCCCAAGTCCCTTCCCCAGTTTGAAGCCATGTCGGATCATTTCTTTGGCCACCATGATTGATGTATTAGAAAGGAAGGGTTGGGGCAAGGGTTTCCTCCTTTGTACTGGTCTGCAACCATAATTTCAAAAGCCTGATAAACTATGTGCTCACTCCCCTCTCTTGCTTCAAGATATGGGACTTATGGGTCCCGATAAATTGATTGCTCATCTTCTCCGTGGACCACGATCTCTTGATCCGCATGCTCGAACTTCACCATCTGATGAAAAGTAGAGGGTACAGCCCCCGCTGCATGAATCCATGGCCTCCCCAAAAGAAAGTTGTAGGATGTGTCCATGTCTAGAACCTGGAAGGTTACTTCAAAGTCTACTGGGCCGATGGTCAGAATTAGATCGATCTCTCCAATTGTGTCCCTTTTGATGCCATCGAAGGCATGTACACAGACATTGTTGGGTCGGATTATTTCGGTCCCGATTTCCATGCGCTGTAGAGTTGAAAGTGGGCAAATGTCTACTCCAGAGCCTCTGTCCAACATAACACTTTTCACGTAGTGCCCTTTGCATTTGATTGTTAGGTGCAGGGCTTTGTTATGTGCAGCCCCTTCTGAGGGCAAATCATTTTTGCTGAAAGTGATCTGGTTGATTGCGAAAAATCTTTCTACCATTCTCTCCAACGGCTTTACAGAAGTGTCAACAGGCACATATGCTTCGTTAAGGGTCTTGATCAATACCTTTTGATGTTCGGTGGAGTTCATCAACAAAGCCAACAAGGAGACTTGTTTGGGAAATTTTCGAAGCTGGTCAATCACCTCATAATCTGCCATTTTCATGTTTTAAAAGAAAGTCTCCGCTTCTTCGGCACTCACGGGCTTCTTAAGTGGGAAGCGCTTTCTAGTAGCGTTGTTCACCTCTTCCAAATTGGAATACTTTTCAACAGGGTTATTTTCTTGAACTTCTCCTGGGATTTCTTTGCCCTTATAGGTCACCACTGTTTTGTTGTAGTTCTAGGGCACAGCAGTAGGATCTTTCATGGGCTTCTGTGGCGCGCGTCCAATAGCCACGGGATCATTCAGCCTCAATGGCTTAATTGGCCCCCACATCACATAATCCCCCTTGGGCACATACATCTGGGTTGTTTTGTTCAGCTCGAATCTCCTGGGAGGACTCAATGTCATCTGCTTTTCTTTACGGCTTTGAGGGACATAGAGAACAACATCTTTGGGAGGCGTTGCCCCGGTCTCAACTTCAATTTTATTCTCTGACTTTTGAGGGGTGGTTTCTTTCTTTTTCTCCCCTTTATCTTGCTTAGGGGCAGCTTTTGGTTTCTTTTCTTCGTCAGCAATGGCAATGATGGCCTTCAATGCTGGGTCAAATTCCTTATCCTCACAAATCATTCCAATTACCGGCCCATTGTTGTGGGTTGTTGGTCACATTGGGAACATCTTCATCCCTCGGCACTATCTTCCTTTGTTATATCAAGTTCTCCACGGCTCTCTTCAGAGTCCAGCAATCATCCGTGCCATGCCCTTCTGCCCCTGAGTGATAGGTGCATCGGGTACCGGCTTTGTAAGCGGGTGATGTTGGGTTTTGCCTGGTTTGAGGAACATGCTATAGCAGACCCATTTGAACAGGCTTTGGTAACGGGCTGGAGTAGGTTTCGCCAATTGGTGTGAAATTTGGCCTCTTGGGCGGTTTATGAGGGTGGAAATTATTTTGTGGAGGATGGGGGTTATAGTGGGTTTGGTAAGGAGGCTAGTTTCTAGGAAATAGAGCTTGATTTCTGTTGGCTTGTTGTTGTGGCCGGACATAAGGCTGAGCATTCATGATCGAGTATGGCTGAGGAGTATAGGCCAAGTCTTGGTGAGGGTAATAGTGTTGCGGGGTCCTTTCTGAGAAAAGGGATCTGGGAGTACAGTTTCTCCTTGCACCCGACACTGCCATGGATGTTTCTTCCTTTTTCTTTCCCTTTGCTATTCCTCCAGACCCACCCTGAATGGCTTGGGAGGTAGCTCTGATAGCGTATTGGCTTAGAATTCGACCTGTTTTCATCCCATTTTAAACCATTTCGCCAATCTTGATAGCTTCAGCGAACGGTTTACCCATTGCGGACATCATATTTTGGAAGTAGTCAGCTTCTTGAGCTTGAAGGAAAACTGTGACCATTTCAACCTCATCCATCAGAGGCGTTACCCTGGATGCCTTCTCACGCCATTTAACTGCGTACTCTCGGAAGCTTTCTGAGGATTTCTTTTTCAAGTTTGTCAATGAGTTCCTATTTGGAGCAATATCAATGTTGTACTGGAACTGTCTGACGAAATCTCTAGCAAGATTATCCCAGATGTACCAGCGGGATATATCATGGTCCATGTACCACTCAGATGCGATGCCAACCAAACTTTCTCTGAAATAGGCCATGAGTAGTTCTTCCTTTCCACCGGCTCCTCGCAGCTGATTGCAATATCTCTTGAGATGAGCAATAGCATCACCATGCCCATCATACTTCTCAAATTTTGGGGTTTTGAATCCCAATGGTAGGTGCACATGAGGGAACATGCATAAGTCGGCATAGGATACACTTTTCTGTCCACTCAAGCCTTGTATGCTTTTGAGACTCTGTTCCATACTCCTCATCTTCCTCACAATCTCTTCTTGCTCTGGAGTTTTGGTGGTCTTTTCTTGCCCCGCAGTGAACTCAAATTGGGGTGGTTGAGGGTAAGTATAAGTAGGAAACTTAGGAGGTTCCACTGGGAAAGATGGTGCTTGAAATGTGAAGGAAGATGAATCAATGTTAGGCCTGGGTAAAGCAGGTTGTGTCGTAGCTGAACAAGGTGGCGCGGTGAATATGTTTGAAGCCGCACTTGAAGCTAACACCTGGGGGCGAGACTCAGAAGGTGTTCTAGAAAAGTGGGCTAAAATGGTAGGATATCCTAGTGGGGTATTTGGATAACTTATGGGGATGTTGGAGGTCCTACTTGCCCTGGGAAAAAGCTCAGGGAAAAAGCTCAGGGATAACTTATGGGGATGTTGGCGGTTCTTTTCCATTGGTCTAGGCGTCCCACATTTCCATCATGAGGAGTCGCAGAATTCTATTTTCCTCAGCCGTTGCTGACTCAGAAGTTGGGATGGTCGAGATCGGACTATCCTCTGGAATAGGAACTGTTGGCAGAGGAATTTCCGAAGACATTTCAACGCTTCCTTTTGACCTTGTGAAGTATGAATGTGAAGCCAGACTACCACAAAATCAACCACCTTACTATAGAACCTTTACAATAGTAGACAACAAACCAGTTAGTTTGAAGCAATTAACACATAAGAAATCGCACGTTGAGATGTGATGCACCTATACAGTTAAATGTGTTTCTACATATTTCGCAACGGCTGCATGTTTCATCCTGGCTCTGCCAATTTTCTTTTTCTTTCCACTTTTGGCTTTTGTACTTCTCCTCTTATTCCCATTTTCTACTCTTTTCTTTCCTCTCTTTCCTTTCCTTTTTTTCGTTTTTCTTTGGCTCTCTTTTTCACATCCCTCTCTTATTTGAGTTATTTACAAAAATCGTGACTGGATCCGATGAGGATTTCCTACCTATCACGATGCCGCGTGAATCAGATCATTACGTAGTTCCAGAAAAACAAGTGCGAAAAATAAAGAAACAATTTTTTGGGAATTTTCAAATTTTCATTAATAAAACTCCTAAACTTTCTATTACAAAAGACTTCAAACTACTCATTTTCTTAGAATTTTAAAACTACCAACAGACTAAAAAATAATTTCCAAAATACAGACTCAATAAGTGAAAAATCATGAATACATCAATGCTTCGACTCTTGGGGCCCGTGGGACATCATTCGGTCTCACGGGCCTACGTGCGAGATCCCCTTGAAGCCACTCCAAATCACTCATTATCTGGCGGACAAATGTCATTACAGCAGCGAAGAAAGTGGTCTGAGTCATATCCTCACATGCGTGGCATTTCATGACGATGTAGTCGGCAATGGCTCTAACCCTCTCTCGGACAATACCCTTTTCCTGAAGTAAACGCCCGATTTGCTGATTCCGGGCTTCCAACACTTGAGTGTCATGATGATTTTGATTCTGCAATTGTTGCATATCTTCGTCCATTTGGGCCATCAAAGCATAACAATGTTCCCTATCGGCTTTAAAATTCCTGGCCTGTTTGTCCGCCTCATTTTCAAGGGTGATTAGCTTTCTCTTTAAATTGGCGATTGTCCCCTCATATTTTCTTTTCATTTGTCGCACAAACTCTGCCCGCCCTTCTGCATTCTCTGCCAATTGTGCTCGGACTTTTGCTAGACTAGCCTTAGATTTTTCTAGGTCATCTTGACACTCAAATACTTTCTTTCTCAGACCGCTTATAAGCCTTTCATCTGCCCGGCTTCTTTCCGGGTTTCTAGCAGCTATTCTCATTTTATGGATTTGAGCTTTGAGAGCTTCGTTTTCCTGAGTTAGCTTTTTCTTTTCCCTTTCATCTGCGGCAGCTTGGATACTGTGGCCAAATTTGAGGTCCCTGATTTGTCCCTCTAATTTACTTATCTTAGCCCTATAGTTTTCTTCTTTTGCCAACCAGCTTCACTGCTCCTGCGAGTCGTTAGTGAATTGTTGGACATGAGGTCTCTTAGCAGGTCTTTCGGTCTCTCGAGGAATTTGAAATCTTTTGCCAAACCAAACCATATAATTGGGGTCCACCTCACCTCTAGCTAGATCCCGCACCATAGTCTTGGGTTCGAGAAATCTGCACTCATTCCAAACTTGGCGAACTCTTCCTTCTGGAAATACAGCCTTTGGGCCCAATTCGACGACATGTACACTCAAATCTTCGTCATGGGAGACGGTTTGAAATTTTCCTAGTTGGCGCAAAACCCTGTGAGGAGTATATGGCTGGATGCTCCGGATGCCCATTAGGAGAAAGTAGCACACTTTAGCTGACATGTACATGACTTCGGTGGCAGGAGCCATCCGAACGTCCACTCAATTTTATCCGAAGTTAAAGAACTCAAGTGGGCAAACCAAGATTCGGTACCCTCTGGAAATTCAACCCCCGCCACTCGGCTTTCAAATTCTTCGATGCAATCCAAACCGGTCATGTCGTAGGTCATATACCCGACACGGTGGCAAAGATGTTCCAGTATCCACAATTGTAGTAGTAAGTTGCAGCCTTGGAAGAATTTTCTCCCTTCTCGACAGATGGTCAAAGCTCGGTAAATCTCAGATAAGATCAGGGGAACTATGTGCCATTAGCTTTCTTGATTGCGACATCAACCATTCCCACGGAGGCCCAATTCTATGTTGCCGTCTTTTCGCGGACATATTATAACACCCAAGAATGCTACTATAAAAACCAAACCCCGCCTTGCCTCCCATTTATCTTTATTTCCGGCATGGGTCAGACCAGTATTCGGTGCTTCGAAACCTTGGGGATTGCCATAGCGTTGGTACAGGAACTGGAAAGTGGAAAACCCTCCAGATAAATTCCCATCCTGAATATCCCGGCTAATATTCAACATATCCAGAAACTTGTGAGGAGATACTGGTCTCGGTGACACCGGGTACCGACTTCTAAGGTTTCTGCTAAGGCCGGCGTAACCCGCAATTTCCTCTAGCGTGGGTGTGAGCTCAAAATCAGAAAAGCAAAACACATTGCGAGTCGGATCCCAAAAAGGTATCAAGGCTTCAATCACGTCCAATCTTGGCTTGATGTTAAAAAGTCCGACAAGACCACCCAAAACTTTTATCACAGTTCCTCGGCTACCTTTTCCTAGGTCATTCCACCACATGTGGAGTTGTAAGGGGATCTCTTCAAGAGCTGTGAAGGGTTCGTTTTTATCTGTGCTCATCCTGCACATTTATTAGGGTGATTTAATTTAAAAGTTTATGACTCATTTTAACTCAAGAAAAGGTTATCACTATTTTTTTTTTTAAAATTTCATAAAAAATCCGGCTTTGCAAATACGGCCTTTCAGCACTTCGGGGAAGAAGATTTTAAGGTTGTGTTTGCTAAACGGCCAAAACCTTAAAAAAACTACTAAAGGTGGTTGTTCTTGCAAAAACGGCCTTCCGGCGCCCTTTTGGGGACATTCAACTATTTTAGACAAGAATGACATCACCTTCTTATTTACAATCAAAACAAAATTTTTTGTTCTTTTTGGGCTATTTTTACAAAAAATGAAGTTGGACCCGTTGGGGGTTGACTACGTATCCCACATCCGGTGAGAATCAAACTAGCGTAGTTCGAGCAGACCAAAAATAAAGTAAATAAACTAACTCTTTTTTTTTGGAATATTTTAATTTCCGCAAGAAAGATATATAAAGAAGAAAGAAAATATTTTTGATTTCAATTTTTGTTTTGGGAATTTCGAAAGAAGAAAGATTTTTTTTTTTAATTTAGACTTTTACTTTTTTTTTTTTTGGAATATTGATAGAAAAAAAACTTCTAAAGAAGAAAAAAAAATTGGAATTTTATTTTGAATTTATGAAAGAAATGCTTCTAAAAAAATAAAATATTTTTGAATTTTCTTTTCAATTTTGAAAGAAGAATGAAAATATTTTTGAATTTTTGGAAGAAATTAAAAGAAAATATTTTGTATATATATATATTTTTTTTAAAAACAATTAGGGTCTAAAGAAGCAGAAAAAGAAAATATTTTTGTATATATTTTTTAAAAAAAAAACAATTAGTTTCTAAAGAAGCAAGTAATGAAAAATATTTTTTTTTTTTGGAGTTTTTGAAAATTGGGGTTTCAAAAAAGACTTTTCTAGAGAGGAAGTAAAGGAAAATATTTTTGGATTTTTTTTTGAAAATTATGGGCCGGAACCGATGAGGTTTGCCTACGTATCTCACATCCGGTGAGAATCAGACCCGCGTAGTTCGCCAGTTTTGACAGAACATGGCAGTTGAAAACTTTGGCTCATTTGGAGATGACTTCTTTTTTTTTCTAGGAATTTCGGCAGAGTTTCAGAATTTTCTAAATACCCACCTCTCACTCCTATATTATTATTTATTTATTTTTTTGATTTTTTTTTTTTGATTTTCTTCCTCTGTTCTAGAAGCCGGTCAACATGCAAGCCGAAACAAACAGATGCGCAAGTAGCACGTAAGATGCATCAGGATGGTCTTTTTCATTTGGGTACACCTGTCCTAGACAGACCCAACCCCTGTGTTGAGTCTCCAAGGTCAAATGCACATGATGCAAACAAACGTTCCTACTAGGGATCCGGCATGAGGCTTGTTATACTAGGTTTAAAAACCTGGGTTTATTGTTCTAGACCTGGCTTACCCGAGCGGACAGCTCGAGCCAAGGGGGGGGGCAGAGTACCGGGAATACAAAAGCTTCACCGGCTTTGCAACTTGTCCGAACCTCGTTCTAAAATTGGGATAAGACTCTAACAGAAAAGAAGTCACACGAAGTGCACACTTCCCAGATGATTTAGAAGACTCAGAGAGAGGAGGGTTTCGTAGCAATTTATATACAGCCCAAACAATATCAAAGCGGTAAAAGCGACATTTAGCACATTAGGCTCAACATGTAAAAATCAGATAAAACAAGACAACTATAACAGTTATTCTAAGCTCGAATTCTTGAACCCTGAACCGAAGTTCTGGGTTTAGATCCCCAGCGGAGTCGCCAGAGCTGTCACACCTCCTTTTTACACACCCGAAGGTATATAAGGGAGTTTTTCCAATTTAGGTGACATTATTCGAAATGGGATTAATTATTCAATTCAGAGTCTCCACATGGGATAGTTTATTTGGTGTCCCAAGTCACCGATTTATTTTAAATCCCAAATCGAGAAAATTTCGACTTTCCATTTGAAGTCTGCGAACCAGAAATTCTGAGTAGGAAATTCTGTTAACCCGGGAGAAAGTGTTAGGCATTCCCGGATTCCGTGGTTCTAGCACGGTCGCTTAAACTATTACAATTGGCCTATTATCTGATTTTTAAAACATGTTTCAACCTATGATATATTTTTAACTTATTAGCCGCTTTTAATTAAATTTTTTTTGGAAAAATTCAACGTCATATAAAACACGTATTGAACCACGTCACATGAAATGCACCCGCGGTCCACGACACATTTTATCTAACGTTGTTGAGATTTGGATTTGGGTCACATAAAATGCACACCCGAGTTTAGGAAATTAATTTTTTTTAAAAAAAATAGAGCGCCTAAAGCAACTACGCACTTTCAAGTTTGCGAGAGCCATGGAAAATTCAACTAAATGGCACGCCTCGATTTCTAAGGATTAAAATTAATTAAATGAGGGCCATGAGTTTTGAGATTTTATTTGGCATGGCGCGCCTCGATTATTCTAAAAGGATTGTATTCAATTTAAAGCAAACTACAAATATTCATGATTATGTTTCTTCCTAAAACTACTTTGAGATTATTGCAAGGTCATGATTTATGAATATGGAATTATTATTGAAGAAATATATGATTTGAGTTATTATGGACCTAATCACCCATGTCGGTATCAAATTTGCTATTGACTTAACATCCTTTAATTTGGATCCAAGCTATTACATCATTCTCTCCATTTTGAATACATTTTCCTATCTTTCCCTATGAACTACAATCTCATTGAAGAAACTCATTCTGTCTTTCACGAATTCTATTTCTTGATGCTCTTCCTTCATTTTTTTCTGTTCATATCTTTCAAGTTGGTAGATAACCAAAATATAATATACAAATCAAAAGGAAATACAGTGAAAGAAAAATAATGGAAACATTGGTTAAGAAAAGAATGAACCTTTTATAGATGAAGATCTTATTCAATACATATGGAGCAAACAACCATCAAATTAAATGTGCAAATGAACCACAATCAGAGGCAACGAGCGGAAACCTTTCGAACCGAACTCGACTTCGACCTCTTCGGGCTAGTATTTTAGGCTATCTTTTAAATTGAGTTTGAAGCTTTTGGATTTGATTTTTGGTGTGATTTAGCTCCTGTTTTTGAGGTATTTTTTTTTTAAACAAGGTAATGAATGGCTACATTTTTTTTTTTGTTGAAAGAAATAGGTAGAAAGAATAAAACTAGTAGAAATTCTCTTTAGCATAGAAGAAGAAAATTTGTTTTATCTCAATATTCTTCCCTCTTCTCTTCTCCTCTTTTCTTCAAATATTTCTCTTCTATTTATAGGAGAATTTTCAAAAAAAATCAGAATTTTTTTTAAAATTTTTTTGTTTTTTTATTTAAAAGAAATCCCACTTACATTTTACTTTTCTTTTTTTATAAAAAGAATTACCACCTTTCTTTACTTTTATTTTTTAAATTCCAACTTTAATTACTTTTATCTTATTTAAAATCTCACTTTTTGTTTACTTTTTTTAAAAGAGAATTCCACTTATTTTACTTTTCTTAAAAAAACAATCCACTTTCTTTTACTTTTCTTTAAAAAATTCTACTTTATTTTAATTTAAATTTTTTAAAATTTTCAGCTACCTTTATATTATTTTTTAATTCCAACTTTCTTTTACTTTTTATATTTAAAAATTTCCACAAAACTTTACTTTTATTTTTTTAATTTTTCACTTTCTTTTACTTTTTTAAAAGAGAATTTCACCTACTTTTACTTTTTTTTTTTAATTCCATACTTCCGTTTTTCTTATTTTTTTAAATCTCTCCCGAAAAATTAAAAAAAAATAATATTTTTTGGATTTTTTATTATTATTTAAAAATAAGAATAAAAATAAAATAATATTAATAGTAATAATTCACCTTCTAAAATTTTGTATTTTTAACCTATAATAAAAAGTATAACAAAGCTAAAAATTTGTATGTTAAAATCCCATAAAATATTTACATAGAAGAAGTGACAAAAAAATTAAATATTATCAAAAATTAGGTGCTCACAGCAATTAGTCTGGAATTAATTAATGAGGTGACTCTTGGACATTTTAAAATATCAAATTAATTTTTAAAAAGTGGAAAACGGCAAAAAATTGAGGTAAAAGATAAATAGAAATTCTGGCTTTAAAGAATGCCACATCACCTCTCCTATGTCCTTCAAGTATATATATATATATATATATTTTGCACTGCTCTGAATCTCTGCAATGATTGTCTTGTATATAATGTGTTTAGCTTATGTTAAGACCTTTTCTATCAACTATAATATGTTTCTTTGATAGTGTGTCTCACAGCATATCCCTGTTTTACTTAGTCCTATATCCTTAGTACCTGTTTGAAACCTTTAAAATAGCCATCTTAGTTTGTGTTCCCATACCATGTTTGACATTTTTATGCTTCATGATACAAGTTAACATGATTGTCTTGTGATACTAGGATGCATACTTAGCATAACCTGGACCTTTTAGGTTTTAAACTTGTTTAGTATTATGCACCTATGTATGATAATCTTTGTTAATCATGCAAACTTGTTATTTTGCTAAGTGTTGAACCTGCTTCTAAGTCTTGTGACATGTTTTCTCTGTGTTCTCAACTTTGCTATGTCTACTCTAAGCTATGAGTGTATTTTCTCAACTTCTGTCCCTGAACCATTGTCCACTCTCTCTCATTTGCCACCTATGCTATTCTGAACCTATCATTCTTGGCCGGCTGAAAGCCAAGGCCAACAAGGCTCTTACTACTGACCTCCCTAGTGTGAGCACTGCTCGGGGTCCCTTTGAGACTCTTGTGAACTCTGACGCACTAGGATTTGGGTCCTTTAGTCACTCCTTCTACTACTGAGATTTGCACTATTCCTGACACTCAACTATTTCTTCCTATGGTCTACTGAATATATAAATTAGTTGGTCAATCCATGGTTGTGTGTTCTAGCTTAAGTTCTTCTATGGATTTTGGGTTGTGTTGGTGAATATGGCTCCTTGTTGGAAGTCTGGGTATGCTGCTGAAGGCCCAGACAGTGCTGAGTACTTCTTTTGGGCCTGCTATGGGTCTACTGTCATTATTTATACCATGTTTGTAATTACTTTATCATTGGGTCTGTAATAACTTTGTAAATAACAATTGGGGTTGTAGGAAAAATAGGGAATGGGGTAGATTCTGATACTTGTGTGCAAAGGTACAAACACATGTCTATAGGATTCAATGATTTAATTGCTATATATGCCACTCAATTTCTATTCGCACTGTAGAAATCATGTCATTAGGATAAACACACACTCACACTACTCGTTTACTAGCAAAACATGAGTTTAAATGCTTTAATTATTCCTACTACTATGTGTTACTAGAAAACTTGCCTATAGGACACAAATACTACTGAACTTTCTTTCAAATCGCGTAACTGCTACATATGCACTAGAAACCATGTATATAGGATTTTAATTATCCCACTTTCTATTGTATCATAATGCTCACTTAGAAAACATGTTTATATGGGGCTAAGCATAATAAAATTGGCTCCAAGCACTGATCGTTAGAGATCCTGCCTATAGGGTATAACTACTCGCTCTAAATTGTTAATATTGAATTTCTCAAACAATGTTTACTGCTTATTCATGCCACTGTCAGAAAACATGAGTTATCCTAGGATTTTCCAATAGATTTCATTTCTCCCTCCACTGCATAAATCACTTAGACACAGCGTTCCTATGGTTTAATAACACAAACATGTAATCTCAATAATCAGCATGTAATAACTGTGTAATCTCGTCTATAAGATGGCACCTTGCATCTGAAACTGCCTGCACGAGGTCACATAGAAACCATGTCTATAGGGCTTAATGGCTTTAATTTGGCTCAATTCTGAAACTGTCTAACGCTTAATGTGAGAATTTGTTCGCGTGCATTTGTTTGTCTAAGTGTAGAGGCTAACTTGAGCCCTTAATTATCTTTACGTGGAGTCCAGCTTGTTTTGTATGTCGCCTAGTTTTATCATTTTTAAGCAGCGTAAGTTAAGTCTAGAACTATCCAAAATAGATTTCCAAATGCCTTCTGGGCCATAGGCATGGGACGGGTAGTGCACACATAAGGCACAGTTTAGAATCAACTAGTGCGCTTTAGGTAACAACTTAAAGATAGTAATTGGGTAGTAGGAGATGATAGTTTGTGCCCGCTGAATAATATGAGTTACACCTCATCTTGAGGGAGTTACGAAGTATTATTTATGTTGCACGGGGTGATCCTTTAGGCTAAAAAATTTAGGACCCCTCCCCCCCAATCTTGTCTTTAAATCAATTATTTGTGTTTAATAAAACTTCCCAAACGTCTTGCTTTCTTTGTCTTTGTTTGTCTGACTAATTCGTATAATTCAATTTCGGCCAGGACCCATAGTTGTGGACCTCGAAGAGTTCCTAATACCTTCTCGGGGAAATTTGAGCCCTTACCCGATCTTTAGTGATGCAAACTGGTTAAACCTGAGTTATTTGCAAATAGGTGCCCTAACGCACCTCAAACCCGATAGGTGGCGACTCTCCTCTTTTAACCCTTCCTTAAAAGAGTTGTCACATGTCAAAACATGATTTTGCGAGGAAAAGGGGTGCGACGCCCGATATGGTTATTATGAGTTCCTTGTGATGTTTTTTGGGCTGACCAATGCCCCAGCAACATTCATGCATTTTATCAACATCGTGTTTCGGCCTCATCTCAACTCGTTTGTTATTGTATTCATTGACGATATCCTGGTGTACTCTCGTAGCAAGGAGGAGCACGCTGAGCATTTGAGAGTTGTATTGCAGTGGTTGAAGGAGGAGAAGTTTTTTGCTAAGTTATCTAAGTGTGAGTTTTGGCTCAGTTTAGTAACATTCTTGGGGCACGTGGTGTCCAGTGAGGGTATTCAGGTTGATCCGGAGAAGATAGAGGCAGTCCAGAGTTGGCCTAGACCGTCCTCAGCCACTGAGATTCGTAACTTTCTTAGGTTGGCGGGTTATTACCGTCGATTTGTGCAGGGTTTCTCTTCTATTTCATCGCCCTTGACCAAATTGACCCAAAAGGGTGCTCCTTTCAGGTGGTCGGATGAGTATGAGGCAAGCATTCAGAAGCTCAAGACTGCCTTGACCATAACCCAGTGTTAGTTCTGTCATTAGCTTCTGGTTCATATACAGTATATTGTGATGCTTCTCAGATCGGTATCAGGTGTGTTTTGATGCAGGAGGGTAGAGTTATTGCTTACGCTTCGCGTCAGTTGAAGCCCCATGAGAAGAACTACCATGTTCATGATTTGGAGTTGGTTGCCATTGTTCACGCGTTGAAGATTTGGAGTTACTATCTCTATGGTGTGTTTTGTGAGGTATTTACTGATCATCATATCCTCCAGCACTTGTTCAAATAGAAGGATCTCAATTTGAGGTAGCGGAGATGGTTGGAGCTGCTAAAGGACTATTATATTACTATTTCGTACCATTCGGGGAAGGCCAATGTAGGGGTCGATGCCTTGAGTAGGAAGGCAGTGAGTATGGGTAGTCTTACATTCTTGCCTATTGGGGAGAGACCTCTTGCAGTTGATGTTCAGGCCTTGGCCAATCGGTTTGTGAGGTTGGATATTTCGGAGCCTAGTCGGGTCCTAGCTTGTATGGTTTCTTAGTCTTCCTTATTCGCTCGCATCAGAGAGCACCAGTATGATGATCCTTATTTTCTTGTCCTCAAGGACAAGGTTCTGCATGATGATCCCAGAGATGTGACTATCGGTGATGATAGGGTATTGAGGATGCAGGGCTGGACATGTGTGCCCAATGTAGATGGGCTTCGGGAGTTGATTAGTGAGGAGGCCCATAGTTCGGGGTATTCTATCCATCCGGGTGCCGCAAAGATGTATCAAGATTTAAGGCAGCACTATTGGTGGAGGAGGATGAAGAAATACATAGTTAGGTTTGTAGCTCGGTGTCTCAATTGCCAGCAGGTGAAATATGAGCATTAGAGATCGAGTGGCTTGCTCCAGCAGATAGAGATTCCAGAGTGGAAGTGAGAGTGGATCACCATGGATTTCGTAGTTGGGCTCCCACGGACTTTGAGGAAGTTAGAGGCTATTTGGGTGATTGTGGATCGGCTGACCAAGTCCGCACCCTTCATTCCTTTGAGCACTATCTATTCTTCAGAGCGGTTGGCTGAGATTTACATCAGAGAGATCGTTCGTCTTAATGGAGTGCCAGTTTCTATTATTTCAGACCAAGACACGCATTTTACATCGCAGTTTTGGAGGGTCGTGCAGCGAGAGTTGGGCACTCAGGTGGAGTTGAGCACAGCATTTCACCCTCAGACGGACGGACAGTCTGAGCGCACTATTCAAATATTGGAGGGCATGTTACGTGCTTGTGTCATTGATTTTGGTGGTTCATGGGACCAGTTTCTACCATTCGCAGAGTTTGCTTACAACAACAGTTATCAGTCGAGTATTCAGATGGCCCCATATGAGGCTTATATGGGAGGTGGTGTAGATCTCCAGTGGTTTGGTTTGAGCCAGGGGAGGCTAGACTTTCGGTCACAAACTTAGTTCAGGATGCATTAGATAAGATGAAATTGATTCAGGAGCGGCTTTGCACGGCGCAGTCAAGACAAAAGAGTTATATCGACAGAAAGGTCCATGATGTGTCTTATATGGTTGGAGAGAAGGTTCTACTGAAGGTTTCACCCATGAAGGGTGTTATGAGTTTTGGGAAGAAAGGCAAGTTGAGCCCTCGGTTTATTGGGCCTTTTGACGTGCTTCGCAAGATTGGAGAGGTGGCCTATGAGCTTGCCTTGCCACCTAGCTTATCAAGTGTCCCATCTAGTATTTCATGTTTCTATGCTTCGAAAGTATATCGGCGATCCATCTCATGTCTTGGATTTTAGCACGATTCAGTTAGATGATGATTTGATTTATGATGTGGAGCCAGTGGCTATTTTAGAGCGGCAAGTCCGAAAGTTGAGATCAAAGGATATAGCTTCAGTGAAAGTGAAGTGGAGAGGTCAGCTTGTGGAGGAGGCTACTTGGGAGACCGAGGGGGAGATGTGGAGCAGATATCCACACCTATTTGAGACTTCAGGTATGTTTCTAGATCCGTTAGAAGACGAACGTTTATTTAAGAGGGGGAGGATGTAATGACCCGGTAGGTTGTTTCGAGAGTTATAGCCTCGTTCCCCCATTTTTCTGCTTCATTTGTGTTCTTCAGTTGTATTATGTCTTAACGGGTCAATTGGTTCGAGTCCAGAGTGGTCTTGGAGTGAATTGAGACACTTAGTCTCTTTTGTGAAGGCTTAAGTTGGAAAAATTGACTGGATGTTGACTTATGTGTAAACGATCTTAGATGTGAATTTTGATGGTTCCGTTAGCTCCGTTAGGTGATTTTGGACTTAAGAGCGCTTCCGGAATGTGATTAGGAAGCCCGTGGTAGAATTAGGCTTGAATGGCAAAAGTTAGAATTTTGGCGATTTTGGTCGGCAGTGGAAATTTTGATATCGGGGTCAGATTGGATTTCTGGAAGTCGGAGTAGGTTCATGGTGTCATTTCTGACTTGTGTGCAAAATTTGAGGTCATTCGGACGTGGTTTGATAGGTTTCGGCATCGTTTGTGGAATTCGAAAGTTTAGAAGTTCTTAGACTTGAATCCGAGTGTGATTTGGTGATTTGGTGTTTTGATGTTGTTTTGGATAATTCGAAGGTTTGACTAAATTTGTATGTTGATATATGACTTGTTAATATGTTTGGTTGAGGTCCCGAGGGGATCGGGGTGATTCCGAATGGTTAACGGGGAGTTTGGAACTTGAAAATTGTAGGTGAAGATACTGCTGCTGGTGTTTCCGCACCTGCAGAGTGGGGACCGCAGGTGCGAGGTCGTAGGTTCACTTGGGGAGCTGCAGATGCAGATATAGAGGTGTTTGGCTTTTCCGGAGAAGTGGAAGGTGAGGTCACAGGTGCACACCGCAGGTGCGATGTGTTGGTCGTAGATGCGAAACCTGGTGCATTAAGTGAGTTTCGCACCTGCGATGGAAATTCCGCAGGTGCGGTGTCATAGAAGCGGGCAAATGGACTGCAAGTGCGGTTCCACTAGGCAGAAAGTATAAAAAGGAGACTTCGCAAATTTTTGTTCATTTCCACCATTTTCAAGTCGGACCTTGGAGCTTTTGGAGTGATTTTTAAGGGGATTCAAGGGTTTTTTAGTGAGGTAAGTTTGCTTAAGCTCTAATACTCCTAGCTATGTTGTTTTCCCGTTGATTTCCCGCCTAATTAGTAGAATTTTTGAAGTGAAATAAGGGGTTAGTGCTTGGGATTTTGGAAAGAGTAATTTGGGGATTTGAGGGACCAAATGAGGTCGGATTTTGATAAATTTGGTATGGTTAGACTCGTGAGTGAATGAGTTTTCTAGTTTTGTGATTTTTGTCAGATTTCGAGATGTGAGCCCAGGGGCCAGATTTGAGTGAATTTCAGGATTTGGCCTATAATTGGGTATTTTTCTTGTGGAATTGGTTCCCTTAGCCTATATTGATCGTATTGTATTGCTTGTGGCTAGATTCGGGACATTTGGAGGCCGATTTGAGAGGCAAAGGCATCTCGAAGTAGTATTTTGGTTTGGTTTGAGGTAATTAATGCTTTTAAACTTGGTTTTCAGGGTTCGAAATCCCGTACTACGTGTTATGTGGTTAGTACTGAGGTGATGCACATGCCAAGTGACGGGTGTGCAGGCGTGCACCGTGAGAATCGTGACCTGGTTCATTTCATGGCACCATTTAATGACTCTTTCTAGTTGATATCCGTATTTTCATCATGTGATAAAGTAATTGAGCTGTAAATCATGTTAGATATCATGTTTGGGCTTCATGCCGATACTGTTAGGACCCCTAGTGGTCGTTTCTTGTTGTCATTCACTGATATCACTATTTTTTTGTACTCAGTCATATTCATGCATTTCATATCATATCTCAGTCTCAATTGTTATTAGTGGCATAGCATATCATTGTTTCCGGGCTAGTTTCTATGACATTGTGAGCCCGTGGGTAAGACTGGAGAGTGATGACTGAGTGAAGCCGAGAGCCTAGTTTTGAGTGACAGTCCTGGGTTGGGTTGCACGCTGCAGTAGTTATATTGATTATGATAGCGCTTGGTCCGTAGGAGCCCCTCTGGAGTCTGCACACCCACATTGGGCGCGGATGATATTATTGAGGGATGGATTTCCTTGAACATAGATTTGTGTGAAGTATTGATATCTGGATATAGATTTCTCCACAGGGTTGGATTACCCTTGTTCCTCGGTATCGGGTGACTTATAGTTAGTGATGAGTATGTTCTGGGATGGATTTCCCTAGGCCGGATGGCCATATACAGTACCGAGTGGTTAAAAATTTATATATATATATGGAGATGGATTTCTCTTCAAGGTTGGATTGCCCTTTTTCCTCGGTATTGAGTGACTCACAGTAAGCTTTGTATATATTCCAGGATGGATTTCCCTGGGCCGGATAGCCATATTCAGTACCGAGTGGTTGAACACTTGAGAGTGGGAGTACACTGTGCATTTCATGTAGTCGTGCATTGGCATGTAAAGGCAGTTGAGTTGTACATTTTAAAATGTTCAGATCTGCATTTACCTTATTACTTTGAGTTGTCTATTTAACTGAAAGCATGCGTACGTTTACGTTGTTTCTATTATATCTGTTGAGGTTGAGTTCGTCACTACCATTCAGTCCATAGTTTGGACTCGTTACTTACTGAGTTGGTGTACTCACGTTAACCCATGTACCTTGTGTATAGATCCAGATATCTCTGGACACGGTACCGGCTATTGATATTTTCTGTTGCTAATCATTGGAGTTAGTAAGGTAGCTGTCTGGCGACCACAACCCTGCTTTCTTCTTCTCTATCTTCCCCGTAGAAGTATTTTAGATTTTTCCCAGACTATGTAGTCTTGTTATTACCAGAACAGTACGATACAATCAATACGGGCTAAAGCAATCAATTCCACAAGAAAATACAAAGTTATTAATCAAGGCCAAAAAGTGACTCAGAGCCGGCCCCCGGCCCCAGGTCTCGAAATCCGACGAAAGTCACAAAACCCGAAATTTCACTCAACCACGAGTTCAACCATACCAAATTTATCCAAATCTGACACTAAATCATCACCCAAATTCCTAAATCAAACTCTCCAAATCCCTAGCCTCAAATCCCCAAATTTTACCTCAAAACCACATAATCTAGGCGGGAAATTCAATGGGGAAACAAGATTATTAATCAAAAATGATCACAAGGGATTTACCTCAAGAATCCCCTCAAAAATCCTCTCAAGAATCGCCAAAATCCGAGCTCAAAATGTTAAAATGAAGCCAAAATCAGAACCCTTGTATTTATATATTCTGCCCAGCACTTCCGCTTTTGCGGAAACTTAGCCGCTTCTGCGACATCGCATAAGCAACCACTCAATCACATATGCGGCTCCTTCTACTCCTGCGACCCATCAATTTGCTCCTTCGGACTCGCTTCTGCGAGCATCAAGTCCGCTTCTGTGGAACCTAGGTCTCCTGTCTATTTCCGCTTCTGCACTCGCCTCGCCGCATCTGCGGCCGGGATATCCTTCGCACCTGCGACCACCTAATCACACCTCTCCAAACTTCACAGCTGCTCAAACCAGCCCGCACCTGCGATCAAAGCTCCGCAGGTGCGGTTACACCAGTAGAGTTCCAGCTTCAGTAGTCTTTCAACTTCAATCCTTGATCCGAAAAATCCCCCTCGGACCTCAACTAAACATACCAACAAGACTCAAAACAACATACGAATTTAATTGAGTTCTCAAATCACCTCAAACTACATCAAAAACACGAATCGCACATAGATTCAAGCCTAATGAACTTTGAACTTCCAATTTCTACAAATGACGCCGAAACCTATCAAATCATGTCCTATTGACCCCAAATTTTGCACACAAGTCACAAATGACACTACGGACCTAGTCCAACTTCCGGAACTCCATTTCGACCCTGATGTCAGAAAGTCCACTCCTGGTTAAACTTACTAAATTTTCAACTTTCGCCATTTCAAGCCTAATTCAACTACGGACCTCCAAATCACAATCCGGACACACTCCTAAGTCCAAAAGCACCCAACGGAGCTAACGGAACCATCAAAACTCCATTTCGGAGTCATTTACATATAAGTCAACATCCGGTCAACCTTTTCAACTTAAGCTTCCAACTTTGAGACTAAGTGTCCCAATTCATTCCGAAATCCCTTCGAACCCGAATCGACTAATCCGGCAAGTCACATAACAGCTATAAAGAACAAAATGAACAGTAAATGAGAGAACAAGGCTATAAATCTTAAAACGATCGGTCAGGTGAATACACTTTTTCACAGTTTTCTGGTTGTGCCTGGCCATTATCCACAAAATATACTTTCTATTTTCCCTACAAAGCACATAGATATATAAGTATACTTTCTATTTTACATCCAAAGCCCATATAGTTTAAAAAGGAGAACAAAAGAGAAAAATGGTGCAAACTTCAAAGTGTTTGGCACACGACCAGGGGAACAATATCATTGCCTATTTGCAAACGAAAATAAAAATAGACTCTTTCGGTTAACAACCAGATATCCATCTTATAACTACTTGGAAAAAAAAATCACACATGCTATTCTTGGTGGAATTGTAATGATGGTGTCCCCCAAAACTATTAGGAAAAGAGAAAATGAAGATTTTAAAGAAAGACAAAGAAAAGTTTTGTAGAAGAAATCCAAAACCAAATGCGTTGGTAACTAAAGATTCTTTAATCACTCATTACAAAAAGTGTAAAAGTGACTCTATTCCATGAGAGATTACGGAGATAATTAAAGTGAAAAGCTTATATCAACGCGCGGATCGCTATTACCAGTTTTCTTAATTAAACTCTTCCTTGTCCCTTTTCCCACTAGAATACTCCAAAAGCTTCTTAACATTTTTCTTTTTTGAAATATTGAAAGTCTCTTTTCAAAAAGGTTAAAAGCACAGCCGTCTTCAAGTAGGGCTAGCCTTTGTGGTGAAAATTAGGTACAGTAACAGAATTTGATTACCTAAATTATTGCTAGAACGTATGATTTCTGGAAGATTGGCAATGATGAGTTTTGATACAATTAACCACAAATTAGTTTCTTATTACTTCATTACACATATGGTTATTGTGCATTTCAAAATAATGCACTGTAGATCAAAGTCTCTACAGTTCATATATAATTAGTCTTTTCAAAGTTTCAATAATTAGATTTCCTCTTCATATGTTCCATACTTAGTCTTTTCAAAGTTTCTAAAAGAGCCCATGATATTTCGGTTCAAAGGCTTTTCGTTAAATCCTGAATTCTTTCGTAGGTAGTAACTAGTAACATTTCTTCAGATAGAAGAGAAACAACTTGTGCTCTCCAAATATTTTGGCATGCCCAACTTTTCACGTACGTGATAAGCATTCACTTCTTGGCTTTTCCACCATTCTCTGATGTCAGCCAAATTGAAAAGTGGAATTTACTGTAAATCACTTTATAATTATCCCCATTTTTTTAGTAATGCTTACGATAAGTTGCTCAGCTTCAACAAGTTAAAGTCCAGTTAAGATGGAGAAATAAATCACCTAGCCACGTTCAAGTCATGATAATGGGGGAGACTTCCAAATCAATATGATACTTAGCAATAACGAGAAAAAGTTTACGACTAGGTAAAATTCATACTCTAGTCTGGCCTTACAAGCTAATAGCTTTGATCAACTGGATTTTAAAAATGACGAAACTCAGCCTAAAAGTACACTAATATACAGACTAGTCTGTTAGTATAGACTCGAAAAATAGCTACATAAAAATATTTTAAGAAGTTCAATATATATATAGTTTGAAGATGGTCTGCTCGGCGGAGGTACAGTGTTGGTTGCAAGTTCGGTCAAATCGAATAACTTTTGTTCAAATTTTATATTTGTATTAAGAAATTCATATATTATACAAATTATTAATTTAAAACTCATTAACTTAGAAGGATTATAATCTGGAACTAAGTTTTATCCTAACTCCGCCTCCGATGGTCTCACATCGATTTTCGCATCCGGTAAAGAATCTTCATGCGAAGATGAGCACATGCCTATGTGGACCGATTATATAAATCAAAAGTTCCGATCCTTTGACGTTTTGTTTACACATAACACAATCATAATTTTATCCGCGCAGATTTCTATTAATCATTATTTATATTACATCGCACAACCACAAGCGTTTTTTATTATATAGATTACACTGGTTTCACGAGAAACTTTATATTTCTTGAGGAATATATCCAGAAAAGAAAAAATTTAAAATATTGGAGAAGAATAACTAAAGTGGGAATATGAGAATACATTCCCCCCTTTTTCCATCTTAATTAATTAATTTTAATACAAAGATGGAAAATTAAAACACACTTCTAAATTCCGAGCCGAACAACCATAGCCTACTCTGGAAAAACAGCGAGCACTACGCGTTCAGGGAATTTCTGAATCTTCTTATCCACTGCAAATATCAACGGCTCAGATCACTCACTCTCCCCTACAGATTTACGACTCCTATTATTCATTATACTCTGTACATTAACCCTAACTTTATGTTCTCTAATTTTTATTTTTATTTTTATTTTTATTTTATTAGACAATACAGTAAATACGAAAAGTACTTATTATGGTTGGCTATGAAGAACAATAGCCAACTTCTCTTCCTGATGAAATTTGATTTGCTTAGCAATGAAATCCTCAATGGCTTTCTGAAACTCCTCATTGCTTAATTCATCCACTGGATACACCGTTTCCGACGGATCACCGGAATTATCGATTTTCCGGCACCTCTCCGTCTCCGATCTACGAAGCTTATTTCCGCTTATTTCCTTATCATAACTTCCTCTTTCAAACTTCTCCGATTTAGTTCTCCGTGGAACTTGTGAATAAAATGCCTTCTCCGTGACCCTTTTTGTTTCTTCGGGTTCAAAAATCGTCCGAGTATTCACTTCCAATACAGTCTGTTTGTCTTGGTAGATAATCTCTTCCGGTTCCGGCGGCGAAGACAAGTTACTGGAGGTGAAATTGCCGGAGCACTCTTCCTTTTCGACGAATGAGTCGTAGAGTTCAGCTTCGGCGCTAGCACAGAGAGTTGAGGAGGAATCTCCGAAGAGTCGGCCGGACTTGAAAAGGAGAGTGAGGACGATGACGTTGCAAATAAGGAAAATGAAGAGAGGGCTAAGTATTATGGAGATTAGTTGCCGGAAATACTCGCCGGAGATTTTGACAGCAAAAGGCAACCGAGTAGAACTCCATAAGAGCACAAAAACTCCAACACAGAATTCAACGATGCGAAAAAGCTTCGCAACGCTTTTGAAACTGTGGAATATCAGAATCACTCTGTTTTCCATTTTCTCACTACCAAAATCGAAAGCATCCATTTGAATACAAGCTTTTTTCAAAGATAGAAAAGTTCACTGATTTTGTTTTGGAAAAATTTGAAAGGAAAAATGAGTAGAGGGAGAGAAGAACGGTGGAAGTAAAAGGAAGCTAGGGGAATGACGCTTTGGCTTATTACTAAAGAGAAGAGAAAAAGACCGAGGAATTTGGATTTATTGCATCAATGGAACCGTTTCAAAAGAATAAGTCCTGCCATTTTTATAGAGTGCCAGTCAAGTGTGGAATAAACAATACTCCGATTTTGTAAACGCTATTTATGTTTTAATCAGACGTCCGATAATTTAAAACAGGATCTTCTTTTGTATTTGGTCTATAAATAATTGACAGATGTTATCCTTGTTAAGAAATTTTACTTTTGATTATTCACTCAGTAATTCATGTTTTCTTCCTTAACAGTTAATAATGATAAGAAATTAAGAATTAAAGTGCCTATATTAAGGTAGATTCAAATCTCCTTGAAGTCTATTTCCTTTTCTCTTATCCCCCATTCACTCTCAACTTTAATTGTACATGTTAGCTTCCACTTTTTATCAAATGTTGGAGAAGGTAATTCAGGAAATTTTTTCTCTGACGCATTTCTTTATATATTAAGTCGCGGATATATATCAAAATCAAACACTTAAATTGCTTATATATTGATTATCTTACACCAAATGTTGGGTGTAATTCCAACCTGGGATATTTAAGGCCTCATATAATCATTCAGATCTCAGACATTAAGTGCGTTTGTTTTTTAAGTCTGAATCTTAATTATACAGATCTTAATAATTAAATGTGTTTATTTCTTTTACTTCACAACCACTTAATGGGTCTGAATAGGTTTGTATGATTAAAATCTATAACATAGACTTAATTTCATTAAAATGCTATCACATATTCATTATTAACTGCCGCCACCACCTACCATTACCAACTACCACCATGCCACCACCACCATCGCTGCCACGCCACCATCATCCCCAATCATAGCCGTCATCATTATCGACCATCACCACCCACCATCCCCGCCACTCTGACCACCATCATTCTCACCGACAATCAACACTCATCCACCTCAACTACCACTACTAACCACCCCATCACCATCAACAACCACAGCCGGCACTGCCCATCATTATAACTTACCAGCACCCACCCACCACCTTCCTCAATCACAACTACTACAACTACTCGTCATTATTAACTATCACCACCCACCACCACCATCCTCAATCATAATCGCCACCACTACTAATCACTAGTAGCTACTAGCATGAACCACCATCATCAACCAAAACTACTGCCAACCACCGCCTCTAGTCGGCATTCACCCGTTAGCCACACCACCAACAACTATCATATTTTAAAAAATTATATATTTTATTGAAAGATTAGTTAGTATTTCATTTGAATTTTATGTTTATTAGTTTTCAAATAAAAATAAATTTTATTCATTCAGATGCTAAAAATCAAACAATCTTAATTATTTAGTATTCAGATCTTAATACACATTTTAATATATTCAGATGTGTATTCAGATTCAGATGTCTTAATCTTAATACACATCTTGATATTTAGATGTGTATTCAGATTCAGACGTCTTAATCTTTAAAAAAAATGAGGTCTAAGTGATTGATTTTGAAATATAAGAAGTGTATTCATAAATACATGAATTGGAGTGAAATAGTCAAATGGAAAATTGAAACGAAATTGGTATTTTTATATATTAACTAGTATAAAATTTTAAGAAGAAGGTAGAGATGAATTAATTACAAACTTATTATTATTATTATTTACTAGTAGTAATAAGTATTCCTGCTTCCTATCGAATTATTAGTGCGAATTTTGTTTTTAATATTTTGAAGATACTCGTTTCAGGAAATATGTTCTCCTTTTTTGATATTATTGTAAAAAACGAATCAAAATGTTTGAAAACTAATTAGACCAAGAAATAAACTTTTACCTACTGTCAATACAACAACGACTAAGTTATAAACCAGACTATCAACTGATATAGGCTATATAATTTTCACTTCCGTTAATTCCATCTTACTTTTAAATTTTAATTATTATGTCTGCATTAGTTCAAAAAAAGATTGTAGGACTGTTATAACAACTTTGTGACTATTTATTTAACTCTTTTTCGTCCGGTTAAATTGCAAAAAAAAAAAAAAAAAAAAATCTGAATAGCTAAAATTTAAATCCCATGGCATCCGGTCGGGTTGCATAAGTTAAACAGGGTTGCATTATTACATTTATCTTGTACTTTGTTTTCCAATTTAAACACTACAATAATTTCTTACCGAACAACTGTTTGGGCAATTGTTTTCTAACTTCCATTTTCCTCGTTGGTCGTTATTCGTAGCTACTCTTAAGGACAAATAGACGATTATGGAAATGAGCAATAAAACTTTGCCAGCAACGAGCTTATTAATTTGACATGAGTTGAACTCTATGGGACGATGGCTGTGGCTCCATCAACTCTTGTTTCACCAATTCTTAGTATAATTCAATGCTTTTTTTTCTATTTTTATATGTTGGTACTTTTTACTCATAGAGGTTAGATGCTGAAGAAAGAAACCTAACCAGATTCTGATGAGAGCCTCGGGACGGTACAATATATCAGTCGTGCTTCTGATGAGTTCTGCCCAACAGTGACATTGAAATTAAAAGACAGGCCTTTATTTGTGACATGACCATGTTTGAATAACATTATCGCGCCCTTCTCTCTACTTAATTAAACAAATGCATTCAAATCTGTGACTGCCGATCAAGTCATTTCACTGAAAAATATATACTACAAATAAGAAGAAGAAGAGACCACAGATGTGACAATTGTTAGGGATATAGTAGATATGCCCTAAATCTAATATCATATTTATTGATTTGAACATATTTTTGTGAACATTATTTAATATAAAAATATATGGCATTTGATATTCTTTTATCATAGCTATTATTAATTGTTTGATTAATTTGATAAGGTCCTTGATTAAATTTTGAGACTTGACATTGCGATGAAGATCATGATAATGAGAGTAAAGTTTCTTATAATTTAATCTAAATTTGTTCTTGATCGTAGGATTATTAATTTGGACATTAGTAATCCGGTTAGATCAATATTTATGTGATCGTCTTTATGTGATAAAGATTAGTTGATCTCATTAACTAAATTACATAGATAGATGATGCATATAGAGATATGGTCATTGAACCGACTCATTGGATAATTCCTAATGGTTAGAATTACCATAAACTGTCAATAGGATATTCTCTTGAAGAATGTGATCTAAGAATTTCCTTCGACCTGTGATTGTCATAGTAATTGACAAGTTATTCATTGTGCTTTGATAACGGACACTTATGGCCCTACGGCGATAGTTGAAAGAATATTGGGTATGATTAATTGCTTGTAGAATTAGTGATTGATCAAGATAGAATCTGTCAACTTTTGGTAATGAGTTTAAGCTTCATGTTGTCATAAACTATAAACGACCAAACTAAGACCTTGGCCAGGGCGATTGAATGAAAGAAGAAAAGAGTTTCTTAGATCATTTAATGGTCGATTATATTTGACATGAACACATAGTTTGTCGCCTATTAGGATTTGACAGTTGAATCATATCTTAGGGTGATCCAGAGCTATAAGGATACAAGAAATTACTACATTATTCTTCTACTGGTTCTTGAGAGTAAATTGTATACTTCATTCTATCCGGTCGTTAAGGAGTGTTGCTAGACGCCACTCTTGATTAGTATATTGATGTGATTAATTTACTACCAGTTTAGTATTGAGTCTATGGGGTCGCACACTAACGAGTATTCTGATCTTTGCTAAAGGATTAATTAACTTATTATTTGATAATTAAATTAAAGAATTTAATTAGTCAAATAAATAAAGTTGTTAGTCCAAATGAAATATTATTATACTCTTTGTTAGCACAGAGATTATAATTAATATTGTGAACGAATTGAAGTTTTCTATTTGGAATAGAAAATTAAATTATATCTCTTGGCTGAAATATATATGTAATATATATAATTAGTATTTATTTGTACAAAGTATGCATATAATATATTAATGAAAACTTATTTGGTAAATCCAATTATTGGACTGACACAAGAGTCCATGGAAGGACGAGTCGGCAACTTAAACCCATTAAGAATGGGAATTACATTTTTTATAGAAAAAAAATAATAAGGATTTTGCAATCCAATTTGGAATTGGAAGATCGGCAGTCAAGAAACCGAGAAAGGGATTTCGGTTCTTATAGAAAATCTCATCAAGTTTATTTTTGGAATAAACTTTTACTTTAAGCAAATTATTAGCTCAACCAAAAAGAAAAAGAATTTGTAGGTAATACTATATAAAGGGTGATGGAGAAAATTTGCTGCATTATTTTTTTCTTGAGAAGAAAACCACTTTATGAAAGTGAGAGTGCAGTACAAAGCCAAGAGAGAAAATACAATCACAAAAAAAGTTTTTCTTGTTCTTGTACCTTTGAGTTGGAATTTTTGAGAAAAATTTCAGCACAAGTTTTTCGTTCAATTTGTTCGCGGGTTTCATTGATCAAAGAGTTGATAGCAAGGATCGGTCTCGGTATGAATACGCATAGAGTCTTCGCACTACCGAAGAAATTTTGAAACGAGACTCGCTTCACCAGGTACGTCTTAGATCCGATCTTTGACATGTAAATAAATTTTAAACACGAAAAGATCTGCCTAGGATTGTTTTTTTCTTCCGCTGCATATTACAAACACCTATACTCAATCCATCAACAATTATTTCAGAGGATTATTTATTGGATTTAAGTTACATGCAATCACAATTTTTTTTAACTGGATAGTGTAGTTTAATATATTTATTGTAGGATAGATAGTATTTTTATCAGGTTATCAATTATTAATATTTGTTAGATTTACATCCTTATAAGAGAAATATTGTGTAAATATTTACGTCTTTAACGCATTAAACTTGTACTCTCGTTTCGGAAACAAATAAATATAAATTTATTGGTCATTAAGGACTCATGAGGTTTGACGGATGGGATGAATAATGGAATTTTTAACTTCTATAACAAAGGTTAACACCTTATTTATTTTAAATAAATATCATTTAAAAAAATTATATTCTATAGATACCTTTTAAGGTTTATAGCAAAATATTTTATTTTGGTTAGCTTCTAGCCCTAAGCCACTAAATACGCTAATCGGTTACACTATTTTCTTTCTCTCTCTACTTTGATACATCTCATTCTCTCTTTCCTCTCTCCTCCTTCTTTCTTCTCTTTTTCTCCCGATTTTTTTCTTCCCTGCTTTTAAAAACCCTAGCAGGGGCTGTTTTCCACCAGATACGGCCGACGACCACTTCCCCCTTCCTTGTTGAGTCACCCATAACCCCCTCCTGAGGCCGACAATGTATTTTACCCGTCAATAACGACCTAGCAATCATCTTTAGTATTGTGCTGAGAGGCTTCTTCCATTGTGAATAGCTTCGTCAGTGTTGGCATTTTCTCTCAATTAACTTTTAGCGGCTTTTTTACTTGCAAATTTCTCTTCTCTCAAACAAGTTACTAATAAACCATATATGGCTGAAATACTATACAGAATACTATGGTCTTGGCGGCAGTGGTTTTCGTGTGAAAGGGGGCATGTATATTGGTGGATTGAGAACGGAGTTTAGGGCTGAGCAACTTGATTTTCTGTTAATATATTTTAATGTATTTCATTGTATTTATTGTCTTTTTTTTCATTGTAATTCAATGTATCTCGTTGTATTCCACGTATTTCAATGTATTCACTGTCTTTTTTTAATTATATTTCAATGTATCCAGCTGTATTCTATGTATTTCATTGTATTCACTGTCTCGCTATATGCTAAGAATGTATTCATATATTTTTTTAATTAATATAATTTATGTATTCGAATGTATTATATAATTTTTTTGAAGATTGCTATATTTTTGGGGTATTTTTCGGTTGAGAATCTTTTTTATAACTTAAAATACAAAATTTGTGTGTTATAATTTAGTTTGTTGAGTTATATTAGGAGTCTATTATGTTAATTGATTCACTTTCCATTTTAAAAACAGTGCAATCTCCTATTTCACGCCGTGAATACAGTCGAATGCAATAATCTGTCCAGCTGTAATCCCATGTTTCACTCTATGAATACAGTCGAATACACTCGAATACAACAACTGATTAGCTGGACTTCCCTGATTCACGCTTATTTTTGCTATTGTATTCATGAATACAATAGCTTAAATACATCAAATACATCTTATAACCACAGAAGAGGTATCTATAATCCGTAATATAACAAATGATATCTATAGATGGCTAATTATTACTAAAAGATAATGCTTTATGAAAATTTCTCATGAATAATCATGATATACAACTAAGGCTATATTGTGGGCCGGGCCCAGCCGGGACCGCCCCGGGACTGCGAGACCACGGGCCAAACGGGCCGGTTCAAACGGTCCGGTCTCAAACGGTCCTAGGAGCCCACTGTGGGCCGATCCTCCAGGTTGAGACCGCAAACCCTGGACCGTTTATCCCGGGACCGGCTGGCGGGCCTAGGCCGGTTCAAGTGGGCCTAATGGGCCCAACGGCTATTTTTCAAAAAAAATAAAATTAAATTGGCCAACGATTGAAAGTTTAAAAACTAGCCGTTGGCCTGCCATTTTAGCCGTTTGGCTTTTTTAAAAATAGTCATTTGCCCCCCCCCCCCCAAACTTTGTTTTAACCCCAAACTTTTTATAATTACACTTTTTCCCTATTCTCAACTATAAATGCCCCCTCATTCTTTTATTGTTACTCACAAATCATCAATCTCTCTCTAATTTTCTTCTATAATTGCTTACTTTATTATTGCAATTTGTGAAAAATTGTGAAGTTGGTGAATTGAAGTATTCAAGTCTTCAAGTCTTCAACGATATACAATTTTCAAGAAGTTGTTTGTCAATTCGGTAAACTCGTTCCAACTCTTAAGTTTTAATATTATAGTTTTGTTTGTTTTAGTTTATATAATTATAATTAATATGGACTTTTCTTTGAAAATAATATTTGGTGGTAAGGGTAAGGGAAAATCTAAAATTGGTGAATCTAGTCGCTAAGATACTACTCCCCCCCGGCTCCCCGACCCAGACCTGTTACCCGTCCTCCTCCACCTGTTATTCTTGATAGTGATAACCCTTTGTTTCAATTTTTCGGTAGTCAATTTTGCCATGATGTTGCACCAGGCCAACAATTAAATGATGAAGTTATGAATGCTATTTATGGTAATCAAACTATCGATGAAAATGATGACTTAGATGAAACGTAATCGGATTTAGATGATACACCTACTAGTCCTGTTGTTAACCCAACTGATAATAATCCAAATGATGCTCCGCCTGACCCTCCTGTAGTACCCCCTACTTTTAATAGACAATCTTCTAGACGGCCCGAAATATCTCTTGTTTGGCACTTTTTTACTCAACAAAGAGCTCAAAATAAGGTTAAGTGTAAAACTTGTGGGGCTTTGATGGCGTATAAACCGTAGCGGTACGGGTAGTTTGACTAGACACATAAAGATACACCCTAGAGATAAAGCTAGATATCTTCAAATGAAAGTTGCGCAAGCGGGGACAAGTGTAGGTACTGAGGTTATCCCTAGTACCGGGTCAAATCTAGTTCAACCGGAAACTAACATTGTTACTGGTGGCATTTTATATTACGATCCAAATAAAGATCGTGAAGAATTGGCAAAAATGGTTACTGTTATGTGTTTACCCTATAGTTTTTCTTCTAACCCTCACTTTGCACATTATATTAGAAGAGTTTTTAATCCTACTTATAAAGGATGTCCTCGCGCAACCGTAAAGAGCGATATTTATAAATATAAACATGAATATGAACAATATTTGGGCTATTTATTTACTCATATATATTGTCGCATTGCTATTACTACTGATATTGGTAGAAGTGCTAATGACTGTGATTATCTTACTGTAACCACTTATTGGATTGATGAGGAATGGAAAATGCAAAAGCGCATTATTGCTTATAGAATAATTAATCACGTCACACAGGTAAGTTTATTTCTAACACAGTTGCAAATATTTGTAGATATTTTTGCATTAGAGATAAAATAATGTCAGTTTCAATGGATAATGCTTCTAGTAACACTAATGCTATAGGCTTACTTACAACTACACTAAATCCTGCATTTAATAATATTTTTCATGTTAGATATATTTGTCATATTTACAATTTAATCGCCGGTGATGGTATGAAAATTTTAAATGTGGAAATTGAAAAGGTTAAAATGGCTCTTAATTGACTTTTTTATTCAAACCGTAGAAGTAGACTTAGAGAATATTTTAAAAAATGTGATGAATTTGGCCTTAGAGAAAGAAAGGTTCCTAAACCTTGTCCGACTAGATGGAATTACATGTATGAAAGTTTAGTTGTTGCACATGAATATAGAAACCCAATAAACGCAACGTTTAATGCTCGTGTTGGTGGTGATGATGATGATGATGATGATGATGATGAGCACCTTACAAATCAGGATTGGACTAACTGTTTAGTTTATATTGCAGCACTTGCAGATTTGTTTACTCAATTTTCAGAGGGTGTGGTAATTTATTAACTTGCTATTAATTATATGAAAGATAAGTTAAAAAAAATATTTTTTTCCCTATCCCCCCTATTTATGGTATTGCTGCCATGTTAAATCCTACCATGAAATTAGGAGGTCCTCACTTTTGGTATACAAATATTTATAGGGCTTTATCACTTTCAGATGAGGAATTTGCAACACTTGCAGATGCAAAAGCCTCAATTAAAATAAATGCTAAAACAATTTATAATGCTTATCAACTTGCCTTAGATCATGCTAGACCAAATGTTCCAACTCCTACTTCGTCTAGTTCGCAATCATCTAAAAGAACTACGGGCCTAAAAGCACTTAGTTCTTGGACAGAGTTCAGGGGTTCTCAAGGTGATAATATTGGTGATAGTTCACAACTAAATGAGTTTCAAGTTTATTTGTCGCATGAAATTGAATCAAAGAATCCCGACGGCTCCTTTAATGTTTTGGAATGGTGAAAGGACAAAGATAAATACTATCTGGTCCTTTCAAGGATGGCTCGAGATATTATAAGTATTCAAGCTTCAACAGTGGCATCGGAGAGCGCTTTCAGTCAAGCGAGACTTCAAATCGGTGATCATAGAGCATCTATGAGGGAGAGCTTGGAAAAATTAGTACTCTTCCGAGATTGGATCCATTCGAAAAGAAGAAATTTTGGACTTGCTGAATCACAACCGGAGATAGACGAAGCTTATGAAGAAATGCTAGCGGAACTTGCGCAAGATGCTGCTTCGCCCTGAAGCGGTGATGAACAAGCTTCTTTTCCGCCACCACCAACAAAAATTCCTCCGGACCTTGAAGGATTTATGAAATTTGTTAGAGATAATACATAGACTAATATGTAACTTGTATTTTGGCACATCTTCATTAGTTTTTTTCCTTTTAATGGTGATATTAGTACCTTGTTGTGTTCGTTCCATTGGGGGGAGGAAGACTAAGAAAGATATTGCCATTTTTTGTTAATGTCGTAATAATAAAAATTATAAGGCATTCCCTTGAATATTTCTTTACAATTTATTTTGTGTTTAAATTTGAATTGGAAGATTTAAGTCATAATTTTATATACGTATATGTACCCCTTTTGCTATTTAGGTTCATTCTTCTGGTACGATTCCCAAATATCAATAGGTTCGAGCACTTATCCTTTCTGACTTCCTTGGATCTTTTCCTGTGCCTGTTGAAGCTCGTGCCTCTTCAAGTTTTCTTTGCCAACTGTCACTTGTCTTACTAATCTACGTGTCATGACATGTCACCTCATACTTAATTCTTTATATGAACTTAATTTTTCCCAATACAGATAGTCCCCCCACTTACCATTTATTCTTCAATAGAATATCTGGGAAGTGGATCTCATTAAAGCGGGAATATTTGCCGCCATTATTTCTTCTCTGGAACTGACGCTTCATATGTCATTTCCATTTAATGTTCGCGACACGTGGCATCCCCCGATTGTTTCTGCGACTTTTCAGCGCCTTTTAGGGATTTTTCACGGTCCACGCCTTTTCTTTTGACGGTTGCTTGTAAGTATAAATATAATTTTTCATCTTTGTCTTTTTCACAAAAAGTTTTAGAATATCCAGTTCTCGTTTTCTTCTTCCTCGTACTACTATGTTTTCTTCAAACCCTAACCCTCGAAGAGTCCCCATTGTTGATAACCTTTCTCTTGCTCTTGTTAGAAGTAGGAGAGGGGGAAGACTTCATAGTTTAGGATCTTCATCTTTACGTGGCCCTTCTCTTCCTTCAACGAGTTCTACTCCACCCTCTAGAACTAGAGGTTCTCTTTCCCAGAGGTATTCATCCAGAAATAAAGACTCTAATGAACCTATTCGTGAACCTTTGGTAGAGGAAATTGTTCCTGCGGAACTTTCTTTTTACACTGATAGAGAATCCATCAGAAACCAAGTTCCTTCTCTAGATTGTGCTGATATTTACCCATCTCAAATCACTGAAGGTTTGATTTCTGTTGTTCGTAGGGATTGCCATTGGAGTCAACTTCCCCATTATAATTCCCAATCTAAACCAAAGGATTACGTCTTACTTGACTGGGTTTTCTTTCGTGTATACATATCCTTTTACACTGAATTTCAAACCCCCCATTGATCCTGTTATTATCGAGTTCTGCTGTTTCTTCGACATTTGTTTAGGGCAGATTGGCCCCATTGTGTGGAGGGTTGTCTCATGCTTAAGGCATTTGGCCAATATGGATGGTTAGCCTTCTACTTTCTTCCATTTAATTCACCTTTATTCTCCTAGACTTTTCCGCCATAGGATTTTTACTTTAGTAGCGAGAAGTAAGAAAGTGCTGGTTATCCCCGAGGATGATAAAGACCGTGGTTGGTATGTCAGGTTTGTTGCTGCCCCCACTGTTGGTCTAGTGGGTCAAGAAAATATTCCATTTCCTAAGAAGTGGAATTTTGCACGTAAGTTCTTTTTAATAACTTTTTCTATCTTTTCTCTCTATTTTACTTGCTACCATTTAACCTTTTCCTCTTTTCCAGCAACCACGGGAACTGTTGATGAGATTCCCAATTTTCGTGGTTGGGTAGGAAGGTTATTGAATGTTGCCTCGGTGGAAGGTAGATCTTGGAAAACCCTTTCTCATAGGTTTTGTTGGAAAGTGAAAACGCATGGTAAATACCTTTTCTCTTATATCTTTCGTACTTTCATTTACGTTTTCCTTTGGAATTTGTTTTGATCCTTCTTTTTATCAGGATTTTCCATTCGTGGTATTAGTGTTGATGTAGTTGCGACCTCCAGAGTTTCTTTGGAAAGAGCCCAAGAGATAATCTTGGGTTCTTCATCGAAAAGGAAAGTTGATGCAACCCAAGACTCTGGAGAAGAGGAGGAACATGATGAGAATTCCTTGGTTAAAAGGCCTCGGGCTAGAAGGCGCATTATTTCAGATGAAGCGTCTCCTCCCCGTTCTGTTTCTTTAACCAAGCCTGTTGAAGCCACCTTGGTGATCTCTGATGATGACACTCCCGCGGCTGCTTGTGATTCTGTTGATCATCTTTTTGCTCGTGGGTTTGATAGTGAAAATTTGGGTCCAGTTTCTGATGAAGTGCCCCTTGCCTCATTTTCCATGCCTGCTCCAGTGATATCTTCTTTACCAGTTATGACTAATGTCGTTGCTGCTCTGCCCCAAGCTGTTTTGACTCTTTCTACAGTTCCTCCCACAACTGTTCATCGCACTGAGGTTGGTTCCTCAAGTGGAAGTAGAGCTATGAAGCAAGTTATCATCGAGGTTCCTGCCAATGGTAATCTTTTGAGAAAATCAGGTCGGGCTGATGTGTGGTTGAAACCTCTGATTGGTCCAGTTGAGAGATCCAAGCTTGAGAGTCACAACTCTTTGACTTGGATGAACGACATAGTGCAGTCATCCTTAAAGGTATCCTTTTTCATGCTTTATTACGCCCTTCTCCTATTAAGGTTCTTACCTCTCTTTTTCTTTTTCTAATCAATCTAGTCGACACAGAGATGATGAAGAGGGTTTCTCACAGGGAGCAGTTAATGCATGACTATCAAACTAAAGCGCACAACTGGAGAGAACAGTACAAAAGCCGTCAAATTGATATGGAAGTGTTAGAAGAGAGCAAGTGCACCTTAGAGCAGCAATTGAAGGTTTTAACTTCAGAATTGGCGGTTGAGAAGGCTTCCTCAAACCAAGCTGGCAAAGATAAGAATCTCCTCGAAACGTCTTTTTCTGAGCAACTCTCCAAGGCCAGTGAAGAGATCAGAGAACTGAGGGCTTTGTTAAGTGCGAAAGAAGTTTATGCCAGTGAACTTGTGCAAACTTTAACTCAGACTCAAGAAGATCTTCGTGAGTCTTCTGATAAGGTCCGTCTCTTAGAAAGTTCACGTGCTCCTCTTCAAGCTTCTTATGATTCTGCCTTGGCTGAGAATGAAAAGCTCAAAAATGAGTTTGATCAATGGGAGAAAGATTATGAGATTCTTGAGGACAAGATTACAATTGAAGTGAGTTGGGCAATTTTAAACACACGCCATGATACCCTCGTGGAAGATAGACAAGAGGGCTTTAACTTGGAAGCTGAGTTAGCTAAGATAAAAGAGACTATTGAAAAGACTCAGCAAGGCCAAGATTTTCCTTCTCCCATGGCTGCTATTCCCGAGCATATTGAAGATGATATGGGTACGGTGAATGCTCCAACTCCTTCAGGCCAATGCGAACCTTCTGCTGCTGGTGACTCTGCTATAGATCCTTCTTCAGCTCCTCAGTGACAAGTTTATGGAATGTGACTTCTCTTTTTTTTTCCTTTTGGTGGAATGTCGTTTTAACCCCCGGTCCCATTTGGGGGTTTAGTTTTTGGAAACGACAAGTCCCCAGACCTTTTCGGGGCATTTTGTATAAATGACAAATAGTTTAAGACTAGGTTCATACTTAGTCTAAACTTTTTAATATTAAGAAGTTTTCTGTTTTAACTTAGTTATTCTGAGCTTCTGTTTTGCTCGTTCTTGCTTTTATACTTAAGGACTTATTAGTTAATTCGTGGGTTTATGTTTTACCCTTTATTTGCATTTTTGTTTCATAAAATGCTTTATTAACTTCATGGATGTTTGAATCAAATATGAATTTTATAAAAGAGGGCCCTTTTATATTTGACGGTTAATGAAGAAGATGTCTCAACTTCATAATGGTGTAAACGTACGATAAAGAAATAGGAACACATATGTTTCTTAAAATAACTTTGATAAAGTTTTCATCTGAACTTTGTTAAGTCTAAATAACATATTACATGCATTTAAATAACTTCTATAATTTTTTTGTAACTGTTTTCTTTACAGCAAATTTCAAAATAAAATTCAAGGTTTTTCTTTATAACCCATTTCTATACATTGACCTTAACCTAGATATCATAAGGTTTTTTGATCGGCTTTATATTATTAGCTCGTGACTTTGCTCTGCACTTGATTCATTCGATGACTAGACTTTTCGGGCTTTGACTTGAACTTTGACTATACTCAGTCTTCTTTGCCTTCTTTATACATATGTCCTATATATATTATATAGTCCCCCAAGTGTTTAAGCTTTGAAGTATGAAATCTCGAGCACTTGACTACTCCTCTCATTCGGTCCTTTTCCTAAAAAGGAAAAAACATACGGGACTCAGAGGTACGATTATAGATGAAGACTGCTTTACCCGTTTGAATTTCTATCAGAATAGTTACAACCCTAGACCAGGAATTTATACTTTTCCACATGTCTTGCAGGTCGTGATTCATCATCTAGTACGGGTTAGCTTTTTGCCTATCATCTAAAATCTTTAGTAAAATTTTAAAAATTCAAAAATGAAATTTTAAAATGAAGGTAACTGCCCGTTGATACTTCTTTTCCTTTGAAATAGTATCTCTTCATATGAACGACATTCTAATGTGAAGGTAAAATCTTGACATCTATTGTTTCCAGCTCGTATGTTCCCTTTCCTGCGATACCATGAATCTTATAAGGTCCTTCCCAAGTTGGACTTAACTTTCCCGCATTAGCCGCTCTCGTGGATTGAAAAACCTTCTTGAGTACGAAGTCTCCAATCTTGAAGTATCTTAGGCGAGCTTTCCGATTATAATATCATTCCATAACTTGATTTTGTGCTGCCAATCTTATGAATGCAGCTTCCCTTCTTTCTTCAAGTAAATCCAGGTTTATTCGCATTTCCTCTTCATTGGATTCCTCATTCGCTTGTATATATCTCGTGCTTGGCTCCCCTATCTCGACTGGGATCAAGGCTTCAGCTCTGTATACCAGCGAGAATGGTGTTTCACCCGTACTTGTTTTTGTTGTTGTGTGATAAGCCCATAAAATACTAGGTAACACCTCTGGCCAATTGCCTTTAGATTCCTCCAATCGTTTCTTCAAATTATTGATAATGACTGTATTCGTTGATTCAGCTTGTCCATTACCCACCGAATGGTAAGGCGTTGAGGTAATCCTTTTAATCTGCCAACTTTGAAAGAATTCTGTGATCTGTGCGCCTATAAATTGTGGGCCATTATCACATACGATTTCTTTAGGTTTGCCAAATCGACATATGATATTTTGCCAAATGAAATCTCTGACCTCTTTTTCTCGTACCTGCTTAAAAGCACCTGCTTCTACCCACTTAGTAAAGTAATCGGTGAGTACTAGTAAAAATTTTACCTTGCCTTTTGTTGGACCCACGATATCCATCCCCCACTTCACAAAAGGCCATGGTGCAATAACCGGATGTAACAACTCTACAGATCTATGCATATTATTACCGTATCTCTGGCACTTGTCACATTTAGACACAAAAATTTCCGTTTCTTCTTCCATTTTGGGCCAATAATAGCCGGCATAGCTTTACTAAAGATCTTCCTCCCGCCTGATTTCCACAATGCCCCTCGTGTATTTCTCTCCTCACATACTCTGTTTGAGAAGGCCCGAGGCATCTTGCTTAGGGACCACCGAACATTTTACGATAAAAATTGCCTTGCTTTAAATAGTACCGAGCTGCCTTTTTACGAAGTGCTTGAGCTTTTTCTTATCTTCAGGGCAGTTCCATACTACAAAAAAGTGACAATCTCGTTCCTCCAATCCCAAGTTAAGTTATTGAAATTTACCTCGTTTTTGTCGTGATCAAGTACTGAATGAAACAAATGAATTACAGAAATCTGCACAACTTTCTAGGTTTGGAATTGCCTAACCAGATCACGTGCCTTTTCCAGGTATTGTCGCATTCTTGCCTCCCTAGCTGTATAAGTCCCTAACATTTGGTTAACTACGAGCTGAGAATCGCTTTTGATTATAATCTGCTCTATGCCAAGTTTGTGTGCTAGTTCTAAACCTGCAATCACAGCTTCATACTCTGCCTCATTGTTAGTTATAGGGTGACATTTTATGGCTTGTCGTATGGTTTCACCCGTAGATGGTACCAAAATAATTCCTAGACCTGCCCCTTTCACATTCGACGAGCCATCAGTAAATAAAGTCCAGATTCCCGTATTAGACATGTTGAATACTTGTAGCTCTTTTTCTGCTTCTAGTTGCATTCCTTGGCTATAATCGGCCAAATAAACTGCTAACACCTGTGACTTTATTGCAGTTCTAGGTTGGTATGTGATGTCATATTCACTTAATTTATGGCCCACTTGGCTAACCTACCTGATAACTCATGTTTTTGTAATATATTACGCAGGGGATAAGCAGTTACTACAGAGATAGGGTGACATTGAAAATAAGGTCTTAATTTCCTAGATGTCATAATTAATGCAAGTGCAAGTTTTTCTAGATGAGGATAACGTGTCTCAACATCTAATAATGACTTGATAACATAATAATTCGGAGACTATTTACCTTGGTCTTCACGAACCAAAACAACACTCACCGCTACTTCTGAAACAGCTAGGTAGATAAGTAACCTTTTCCCATCTTTTGGTTTCATGAGCAACGATGGATTTGACAAGTATACTTTCAAGTTTTTGAGCACTTGTTGACATTCCTCAAACCATTCGAAATGATCTTGCTTTTTAAGAGTTGAAAAGAACTTAAAGCATTTTTCTGATGACTTGGAAATAAGTCTTCCCAAGGCTGCAATTCTTCCCGTCAGTCTCTGTACCTCTTTCTTACTTGTAGGCATATCAGGAATTTCCTCAATGGCTTTAATCTGTATGGGATTTACTTCAATGCCACGGTTAGAAACAAGAAAACCCAAAAACTTACCTGATGAAACGCCAAATACACATTTCTCGGGATTTAGCTTCATATTGAATTTACGCAAGATCTGGAATGTATTAGACAGGTGCTGTATATGATTCCCTGATTGTTGGGATTTGACAAGCATATCATCTATGTAGACTTCCATAGTTTTCCCTAAATGTTCTTGGAACATTTTGGTCACCAATCTTTGATATGTGGCACCAGGGTTTTTGAGGCCAAATGGCATTACTTTGTAACAGTAAGTCCCCCTGTCTGTTATAAATGAAGTTTTTTCTTCATCTAAGGGATCCATTTTGATTTTATTATACCCTAAATATGCATCTAAAAAGCTTAACAATTCATGTCATGCAGTAGCATCAATTAGTTGATCAATATGTGGTAACGGAAAAGAATATTTAGGACAAGCTTTGTTTACGTCGGTGTAATATACACAAACTCGCCATTTACCATTCTTTTTTGGTACTACTACAGTATTAGCTAACCAATTAGGATACTTTACCTCGCGGATAGACCCAATTTTTAAAAGTTTTTGCACCTTATCTTGAATCACCAGATTTTTAAAAGATCCCTGCTTTCTCTTCTTTTGTTTGATAGGTGGATACGATGGATCTTCATTTGACTTGCGAGTCATTAATCCCGGGGGTCTTCCTGTCATATCAGAATGGGACTAGGCAAAGCAATCCACGTTAGTTTTCAAAAATTCAATCAACTTACCTTTCATTTCGTGGCTTAAGTTGTCCCCAATGTAGACTTTCCTTTCAAGCCATTGTATGAATAATTCTACATCCTCCAACTCTTCAATCGTTGTTTTGATATTTTCATTTTCTTCCGATTTTTGGATGGAATCGGGCCTTGAGTCCACATCTGTTCGCCCATGTTCAGTTGAGGCTTGTATCATAGTATCCTCAATTGGATTATGTAATTGCTATTTTTCTTCATTTTTTGTGCTTGAATCTGCTACAGAGTTGATGCTCCTGAATGTATGTTGATCACCACGGATTTGACGTATTCCCCATGGTTAGGGGAATTTAATGACTTGATGTAGGGTAGATGGCACAACATCCATTTCGTGAATCCATGGTCTCCCGAGAATCACATTGTAAGCCATATCCATCTCTACCACCTGAAATTTGGCATCTTTAACAACTCCCTCTGCGAATGTTGTAAGTATTACCTCCCCTTTTGTTACGACGCTTGAATTGTCAAAGCCAGATAAAGTATGCGCCTTGGGTACCAGCTTATCTTCAGCTTGCATTTCGTTCAATACTCTCAATAAAATGATGTTCACGGAGCTACCTGGATCAATCAAAACTCGTTTAACATTAGTGTCGTGTACAAGTAGAGATATTACCAGTGCATCATTGTGCGGAGTTAGTACGCCATCTGCATCTGCATCATCAAATGTAATACTTTCTTCTTCCAAAACATGTCGAACCCCCTTCCCGTGTGTAACTGTAACTTCTGAAATTTTCTTGGTTGTCTTATATGTCACGCCGTTGATTTCTTCTCCCCCGTTTATAACGTTAACGGTTCTTTTTGGAGAAGGAGGTTTAGGGGGCTCCTTCTTGTTCTTCATGTATGCTTTCTTACCTTTTTCACTAAATAACTCGGTAAGATTTCCTTGCTTTAATAAATGGCCTATTTCACCTTGTAACAATCTACAATCTGCCGTTTTATTACCATGATCATTATAAAACTCGCACCAATGATCAGGATTACGACTATTTGGATTTGATATCATTTCTTTTGGCCACCGCACCTTATCACCCATGCTTCTTAATATTGCTACTAACTCTGAAGTGCTGATATTAAAATTGTAACCACCAAATTTTGCCTTCAAGCTTCTATCATCATCTCGCGTCTCTCGTATGTTTCGATCTTTCCCAAACCTTGATGATGAACCAGACTCTCTATCTCTCGATCTATGATCATACCTTGAATTGTCCTGCTTTGAACGTGAGTCTCTTCTTGTTGGGCGCATGTAGGACTCGTATCTGTTTTTACTGGACCTTTTTTCAGCTTCAGCATGTCTCAAACTCACCTTTTCCTCTTTTTGAGACCGGGAGATGGTATCTTCTTCTATCCTTAGCTTCGTGATGTATCTGTTGTAAACATCATTCCTGGTTATCGCTGGAAATTCACGTAGACTTTTCTTGAGTCGTCTCGTGGCTTCTGAGCTTTTCTCATTCAAACTACTAGCAAAAGTCATAGCTGCCTAGTTATCAGGTATGCACGGTAACATCATCCTTTCACGCTGGAATCTATCTACAAATTCTCTAAATTGCTCTGAATCTCCTTGCTTTATTTTGAAAATATCTTCCATTCTTTTTTCGACTTTTTGAGCTCCCGAATGCATTTTGATAAATAAATCTGTAAGCTCAGTAAAAGAATTTATAGAATTTTTGGGTAAGAGAGAATACCATGTTAATGCTCCCTTGGTGAGTGTTTCACCGAATTTCTTGACCAATACTAATTCAATTTCTTGTTTGGTTAAGTCGTTGCCCTTCACACCAGTTGTGAACGCAATCACGTGGTCTCGTGGATCAGTTATGCCATCATATTTTGGAATATCGGGCATCTTGAATTTCTTCAGAATTGGCACAGGAGAAGCATTGGGCTTCCAAAGTTGTTGTGAATATTTATCCATATCTATTTCCTTGATTACAGGCGATACTCCCGGTATTTGCTCTATGCGATCGCTTTGCTCCTTGAGTTGTTTCTGCAAGGTTAATACTAAATTTTGTAAATCTGAATTAACTATGTTACTTGGCTCGCCATCACGAGACTCGCTGGGAGTTCCACTACTGCTTGAATTAACGAGTCCAGAACGTGGGTTTTCCAAAGTATTGTTATTTGGAGTTGGTGTCGGTGGTGCAACCGGTAACTGGCTGGTAAAAGCCTGGAGAGCACTATTGACTTGTTGAGCAATTAATTTCTTTAGAGCATCATCAAGTGCTTGTTTGTTCGCAACTCTGTCATTTTGATTTGCTTCAGATCCATCCGGAGTCCCTTCTCGTGATTGTCGCTAAGAATCATGCGGCGAGGGAGGTGGGGACCTGTCATCCGCATCATTCACTTGATGTTGTGGATCTTGTAGTGGTAAGTTGTGTTGGTTGTTGTCGTTGACATTTGACATGATTGTTTTTTATGAAAGAATTGATTTGAAAAGCAAATGATAATCAGATTCCCGGTAACAGAACCAATTTGTTTAACCAAAAATAGGAATTTCGGTCAAAGCTTTATTTTAGAAGAACTCGGGTTACTAATAATCAAATATATGATGAATAAATGAAATTGACTTTTTAATAATAATAATAAGAGCATAAGAGAGCAAAGTAAATCAGTATATTCCAATAGTATTTCGTGTCCTTACAAATGTTCAATCTTCACCTTATATAGCTATCTCTAAGTAGTACGTTTTTCTCCTCTCATAATAGAGTCTTTATGACAATTAATGACATTTAGTGTAACGCTATAATTGGTAATCATAACTGATTCAATACAAATTCTATAACGCTTTCCGCAATTAATGCCTATTAATTACCAATAATTCGTATTTGTACCCCTTTTGCTATTTAGGTTCATTCTTCTGGTGCGATTCCCAAATATCAATAGGTTCGAGCACTTATCCTTTTTGACTTCCTTGGATCTTTGCATGTGCCTGTTGAAGCTCGTGTCTCTTCAACTATTCTTTGCCAATTGTCACTTGTCTTACTAATCCACATGTCATGAGATGTCACCTCATAATTAATTCTGTATATGAAATTAATTTTTCCCAATACATATGGTAAGAACGGGAAATGAAATTCATTTCTCAGTTTGATTTGACTAAAGAAGAGGAAGTAATGGGAGAGAAGATCACTTTTCACGTGTCATGGATTTATCTCTTCCTTATCTTGCCTATATTTCGTCCTTGAACGTTTCCTTTCCTCAGTTTCCAGTTATAAGGGAATAATCCTGTTTTTTACTTTTAAAATGAAAGAGCGTTTCCATGGCTGATGTGCAGAAAAATAAAATGGTAAAGATTTAAAATCAGCTAACCGGAATTCAAATAAAAAGGATAACGTTATTTTTCACTAAAAAGACAATGTTATGAGATATATGCAAATTAAGATAGAAAGTCTGGACCATCATAGGTATAAAGCGTGCACGAGACATATAGAATAAATAGTTGTAGAAGTGAACGGGGCAAAAATCTTGCTTATCCCAAAGAAAAGATTGAGAGTTTATAAACTTAGCTCAGGTATTAGATTCGAAACAAGTCCCATTCCAGTATTGCTTTTTTTGAACATGGATAAAGAGTCACTTTCTTAGGACAAAACAAGGAGTCATAAGAGTCCGAAACTGAAATGATGCCTTTTTGGACATAAAATACGTTTATACAGTTTTAAAAAATTATATTTCTACATAAAACGCAGTATAATACTGCATTATAATTCAATTTGGGCCCACCAAATTAGTGTTCTGCAGGACTGACATAAATAATTTATTTCTTAGCGTAAAACGTATTATAATACTATATTTAACTGAAACGTAGTATTATACTGCATTTTACACTAATTTTTGGCCCACCAATAAGTGTTCTGCGGATAACTGATATAACAATAATTCAAATACATAAAACGTGGTATTATACTGCATTTTACATAAAAAATTCTGCACCCCAAGCTAGGACTTGCCTTATTTAAAGGTGTTAGAATTTTATGAAAATCTATTCAAAACTTTCCTTCAAACTTTCGTTCATACTTCTCTTCTTCTTATCAAGCATTTTTTATAATGTGTGAAGAGCCAAAAATAAGAGTTTCATTATATTGGGGGGTGAGGTTGTAATGGAGAATAATTCTGTGAGGTATAGATCACCTCTACAGTGTCATGTTAAATTGCCGCTTACAATGGAGTACGATAAATTGGTATCGTTGTTACATAAAAAAAATGAGTGTGAGGAAATGTTCGGTGAACCTTAAAGTAACCGGTAGATTTCCGTACTCTGTGACTCCGTAGGGGTTTGCTTATTATTCTGAGTTTAACATCGAAGATGATAAAACTCTTAGAGATTTTTTGTGGATTGCGGATGAATACAGGGAATTTATTGTAATAAAATTATTGTAAATGTATGTCAAGGTTGAAGACGTTCTCAATAATGAGGGTGTGCATAGTAGGGATAACCCCCAGTCATCGGGTGGTTATTCTGGAGCAGTTTTTGCCGGACAGATTCCTAATGAAAGAACTTGCCTTGATTTAAACTTGTCGTGGCTAATTTTTTGACTTTATATAATCCACAAGACAACTTGTAAACTTCATTTTTTTCTACGCTTTAGCAATGTTTATTTTATGTTTGAATTGAATTTGTATTAACACTCATATTTTTCATAGCGGGTACCGTCTGGATATGAATTTTACAAGTTATGACCCCGCTCCTAGTTGGAATATGCGTAGTTCTGGCGTGTTGGACCACGGTGGTCCATCCGGGAGTCATCACCAACAAGAAAATATCCATCATGAAACGTTAACACAGTACGACTTGTAAGTAAAGTGATATAGCTATATGTAAAGTATTTATCTAGTTGAGTAGCTTATCATTTTCTTCTTTTTGTGCAGTGAAAACGAGCAACTTGATGTTCCTGACCTCACAAAGTTGCCCATAGACGACGTATTGACTCGTGATTTGGCAGATGTGCAAAGTCAGGAAGATGATAGTGATTATGACAACAATGTCGATGAGTCTGGAGATGACACGCCTTTCCTTGATGAGGGTGATGACGAGGAGGAAGTGGATGCCGAACCTGATGACGAGGGAGCATGCTCATCCACCTCCCGTTATACCAAGAGTGTACGAGTCCCACATGCTGTTTTTGAGCGGAATATTCCCTACCTTGATAATCTGCCAAGTATGCCGGATGTGGATGACCTCACAAGGGATGATGACGAATTTTGGTCAGTAATGTGGGATGAGTCTAGACCAGCGGTGCTGGCAAAGGGCATGTATTTCCCCGATAAAGCTCGCCTAATGAGGGCTATAAAAATCTGCAGCGTAAGAGAGTGTCGTGAGATGACGGTAAGGGAGCCAACTAAGGAGGTATACAAGGTTGTATGCCGTAGAGACTTTATGGGTTGTCACTGGATGTTGCGTGCCAGCAAGAAGAAATCAGGGTTTCGAAAAAGTGGGTAAATTTATTAGCACCCACAGATGTGAAATGGACACATTCAATAAGAATCACTTCAACCTAGATGTAGACTTAATTTCTCTTATCTTGATTCCATATTTGGAAGTGTCCATTAGGTTCAAGATTAAAGAGTGTATTACAGCCGTCCACCAGGAGTATGGTTGTACTATAACCAAAAGAAAGGCATATCTCGGTCGCAAACGTGCTTTTGAACTTATTTATGGCGACTGGGATAAGCCTTTTTCATCTCTGCCCAGGTACATGGTCGCACTGCAACACTTTAACCCCGGGACTGTTGTTGAATGGAGGCGTGAGCGGAGTCCGAATATACCCGAATATATTTTTAACTATGTGTCCTGGTCATTTAAACCAGCAATTGATGGTTTTGTGCATTGTCGTCCTGTAATTTCCATAGACGGTACTCATGTCTATGGAAAGTATGATATTAAGATTTTGATTGCAGTTGCAATAGATGCCAACGGATAAATATTTCCATTAGCTTTTGCCATTTGTGCCAACGAAAGCGAAGAGACGTGGACGCTTTTTTGAACCATTTGAAGCAGCACGTTGTCAAACAGCGTTCAAGTATTTGTCTAATATCTGATCGACATAGTGGTATTTTAAGTTCTGTACGGCATTTTGCTGAATGGCAGGAGCCCTATGCATACCACCGTTACTATGTGGGGCACCTGAAGGCCAATTTTCAGAAGAAATATCCTGACAATGCCTTGCATGATTTAATGTGGTTGGCCGCAACTGAGCACCAACAATGCAAATTCATGAGGCGCATGGAAGCAATCCGGCAGTTAGATCCACGAGCCTATACTTGGCTGATGGGACATGAGCTTCACATGTGGACATTGCATGCTGATGGCGGCAGACGATGGGGAGCCCTGACTACAAATGTGTCAGAGTCATCAACGGCTTGTTGAAGTCAACCCGTGGATTGCCTGTCACTGCCATGGTCCGCATGACATTCAAACAGATTGCGGAGAGATTTGTTGAAAGGCATGGAGCACAATCGGCATTGATGGACAGGGGTGTTCAATTTATGCCAATACCGATGAGAAGATTTGAAAGGTACAGGAGGCGAGCAGATTGGCATTCATTTTTACAGTACGAACACGACCGGGGTATTTTTGAAGTTAAGATCGCTATCCGCGGACACCGGGGGAATAATCTACAGACATTGAATGAAGCCCGCAGGTTGTGTTCATGTGGAAAATGGATCATCTACCACATGTTGTGCGCACATGCCTTGAAGTGCTTTCAACAAGTTGGTTTAGGGGCAACCAACTATATTGATAGGCAATACAGTGTTGCTGCATACGTAGACACGTATAGTGGGCAGTTGCAGCCATTGGGTGCTGAACATTATAGGCCGCCGGAACCTTTTAAAATTGTGTGTAACAAGGACTATTTGCGCAAGCTGCAAGTGCAAAAGAGAATGCGTATACGGAACCAAATGGATGTTGGTGACACCGTTTATGTGCGTAAATGTGGCATATGCTTGCAAACAGGACACGATCGTCGTAAATGTCCTTCAGGTGGTGTGCGTGACGGTGGTAATCCAGCTCCTGGTGTAAGTTCCTCAAATGTACCCAACTATCAAGGATACACCTAGTCTTTTGTTTTCATATTGTTTTTGTAGTACGTGTTTGTACTTGTGTATGTTGCAATATCTATCAAATAAAATTATGTTCCACAATCTTGTTACATCTTATTTTTTAACATGACCTTTTGAATTAGGATGTTGATATGGTTGTTCAAATATTCAACTTATTAATGTTAGTAAAGAAGGTCAATCTAAAAATTAAAAAAAACCTATAAAATCAAGGCATACTTTATTATCCTTCTTAAAATTTAATATGTAAAATGTGGTATAATACTACATTTTGTGAGTTGTCTTGTCATTCTGAAAAAAGCTGAACTGACTGCGAAAAAGCTGTTTCATTTCAGAAAAATTTAATATGTAAAGCGTGGTATAATACTATATTTTGTGAGTTGTCTTGTCGTTCTGAAAAAAGCTGAACCGACTGCGAAAAAGCTATTTTATTTCAGAAAAATTTAATATGTAAAGCGTGGTATAATACTACGTTTTGTGTGTTGTCTTGCCTATAAATAACGGGCGCATTCTAGTTATTTTTTGCGCTTAACAATAACCAATAGCAAATATTTCCATAAAACCAAGATTTCTCTTTACTCTTTAACAAATGTCTCAACAACCCCTTTGTGTCCCAAGGTGCGAGTACGGCAAAAAATGCATGATGCACAATTGTTGGGAAGAAGCTGGACGCCGCTACTGGGCGTGTATGAACAAGTTTTATAGGAAGCCCGATGAACCTACATGCAATTTTGAGGTATGGATTGATGATCCCTGTGGGTAGGAATACTACAAAGACAAGTTGTATTTTCTTCATAATTTGTGTACGAGGTACCGGGAAAGAGAGCGTCAATCCAAGCAAGAAGTTGAGGAGTTGAAGGCGAAATTCAAGGTGGTGGAAGAAGAAAAAAAACTGGAAGACCAACTCATGTGGTTGGAGCAAAGAATACTAGGCGGTCGTGACTAAACAATGACATATATGTGTTGAGCGTAGTATTGTATCTTTATGTTTCCCTTATCATGTATTTTCATTAGTTGTACTGAATTTATGTTTTGTTAGGTTTGCTATGTTTGTGTTTGTGTTGTACTTTTAAAATAAAATTGTTGTTCAAATTCTGTTAAAATAAAATTGTTGTTAAAATAGAATTGTTGCCATTATTTACATAATGTAGTATTTACACAAAATACAAACAAAAATAAATCAATGAGTCCCGCAGCCTGTGTGCTTCAGTGCAGCTGCTTGCCTGAGTCGCATACCCTATCGCCCGGGTACACTATCAGGATCATCATCATCAAGTCACCTCTTTATGTGAGTATGCGCATCAGCATCGACAGTACAGCTGGCATGATCGGTAGAAGGGGTCGTCGGGCCATCAACAACCTACAAAACAATTACTAAGCTTAGCATATGAAAATGTATATTAGTAATGTACGTGTTAAGTCAAAAATATTTTCTCACCATGGTCTCGTCGGCCTCCTGAGTATAAGCATCCGTGGTGTCCTCATCATCGCATATAGTGGCCTCCGTGATGGGCTGGGACAAAGCCTTAATAAGAAAATTAAAAATTAATTTATGGCAAATCATTAAGGAAAAAAAACAAATTGAAATTTTACAGTAATACAAACATACCTGCGCCTGTGGTAGATCCGCATCAACCGCTGGAGATGAAGCATAACTCAATCTGCGCCCGCCATCCACGTCTCGAGTCAGCCGATCCTCAGCTGCGGTGGATGGGCCTGAAAAGAACTGGTCTACATCTCCATCGAATGTACCCGTGATCAACAATGGATATGACGGGGTGACATGCAATGCTGGCAGAGACAGCTGAAGGCTGTACCACGGCATGCTGCTGAAAGGCTCGTCTAGCTGAGGGAAATAACCCGGCTGATCATCTCCAAGATCCTCATCAGGTGCCTCAACAGGTAGGTCGACAGGTGCCTCAACGCCCCTTGCTGGGGACCACCTCCTCGCTGTCCTCCGCGACCCCGTGGGGCACCCCTGCCTCATGGGACAGCCCTGGCTCGTGCCCGACCCCTGCCTCGTGGGACAGGCCTACTTCGATGGTTCTCTTCTGGCGCCGCATACTCAGCCTCGTGATCCATCCTCGCGCCCTCTCTGGCTCGCTGCAGGGTTTAGAGAGCCATCTCTTCTACCAGCTGGCCATACTCAACGACTGCAGCATTGTCGCCATGCTGCTGCATCTCCTGTCCCAACTGGTAGAACATATGATGTGTAATATCCTGCACAACATTTAAAATATTAATTAAATAACCTATATCACAATTATAGACTTATCCCACAAAAACATACCAGTGCCTCGTGCCTCCCGGCGTATAGTCTGTACCGACCGCCAAGTACATGAACAGGGTTCCCGATCATCAGTCGGGTGTGACGGCGGTACCATGACGTATAGAGCTCAATAGTCGCCTGCTGGATCTATGAAGGTGGTGGCGGAATCAAGTCCTCTCGCTGGTCCCAAATATGGACATGTGCCTCTAGCCATCCTACAAATTCGTTGTCCACCCTAGGACGATCATCCCACTGATAATGTGTAGCCACTCATGCAGGCTCCCTCGGTATAGTCTGGAGGCGGTCAAACTGGCGAAGTACACGCTCTATGGCATGATGCTCCACCACATCGAGGCACATCATCGGGACGGAAGTGCTCCAAAGCAGTCGGTCGACCGAGCAATAATCGGGCAGATCAGCTAGCAACTCGTCGCTGTATGGCGTCCAGATGAACTATCAAATAATAACATAAAAGTGAGTATGCGCAACACAAGTGAATTTATAACAAGTAAGTTTAGGTACATATTTACCTGTCCGGCCACCAGCGTATCTAACACATCCTTGACAAGGGGGAGATTATGATGAGCATCACTACCTCGGTAGTTCCCACACCGGAGAACCCACCACGTAGCTAGAGGGAGAAACGAAGGTGTTACACCCTGCTCTAGTGGTGGTAGAGGTGGCTGCAACGGCATGATCAGCTCCCAGGCCCAAACCTAAGATAAAAGGTTGACCTAAAATTTAAGAGTCATTTTGACTATATAGAATTCGAAGTAATGAAAAGAGTATTCTAAAATGTTGTCACCTGTAGAAGTGGCAGAAAACCACATATGTCCACCTGGGTGCCTATGCTAGCCCGGCACATACTCTTGTATAGGTATGCTAGAACAGCAGCACCCCAGCTGTATTGGGGTAACTCATCTAGAAGCTACAGATGATGCAGAAAGCGCAGACTCACTAGATTTCCCGAAGTGTTCGGGAACAAGACACCCCCAAAAAGAAGGAATAACGCCAACCTAGTGTACCAGTCAATATGGAGATCCTCTATCTCGCCATATACTATCTGATAGCTGTCACAAAAATGTGACTGCCCCCTTTAATTGCAGCCTCACCCTGTGATCTGAAACCAATATACTTCCCCAGCAAATCCAAATACTGGGGACGTGTCATAGCTCTTATATACTGGGGCAGTGCAACGGCCAGTCCATCAACACGCAACCCATACAAAACCTGAACATCCTGAAGCGTGATGGTGGCCTCTCCAGTGGGGAGGTGAAAAGTGTGCGTCTCCAGTCGCCACCGCTCTATCAACGCCATGATAAGAGATCAATCGAGCTGCATCCGCCCAATCTCAAAAATCCTAAGGAAGCCCGTAGCACGCAGGCGATGGACTACGCGTGCATGGAAAGCTCTCTCCCTCAAAAAGTCCCACAAGTCATCCAGTCTCCTGGCGCGGAGAGTCTGATCCAATACATGTCCGTCCCATACATAGGCGGACCTATGGTCACCCAGTAACACTAATATCTGATCCGCGACTGGTCCAGGATGCACAGGCGACAAGTCCATGTCGTCTACTATAATTTAAGTAATATTAATTGTGTATTTGTGTTATAATAAATTAAACAATTAATTATTTAATTGGACAGAGTAGTTATCTATGGGTTCCAGGCTCGATATTTGAGGCCCAGTAGCACCAAGCTATCCTTAATTATTATGTGTGTCAATTTTAATATTTTTAAAATTTTGTTAGTTTAATAAATTAAATAATTAATTTTTAATTAAATAGAGTAATTATCTATGGGTTCCAGGCTCGATATTTGAGGCCCAGTAGCACCAAGCTATCCTTAATTATTATGTGTGTCAATTTCAATATTTTTAAAATTTTGTTAGTTTAATAAATTAAATAATTAATTATTTAATTGGACAGAGTAATTATCTATGGGTTCCAGGCTCGATATTTGAGGCCCAGTAGCACCAAGCTATCCTTAATTATTATGTGTGTCAATTTCAATATTTTTAAAATTTTGTTAGTTTAATAAATTAAATAATTAATTATTTAATTGGACATAGTAATTATATATGGGTTCCAGGCTCGATATTTGAGGCCCAGTAGCACCAAGCTATCCTTAATTCTTTTGTGTGTCAATTTCAATATTTTTAGAATTTTGTTAGTTTATAAATTAAATAATTAATTTTTAATTGGACAGGGTATACAACTATGAGTTCCATGCTCGATATTTAATTTGACAACATATATTAATTTGTTAGTTCTGTAAGTTTATTTTATAAATTAAGTAATAATTTTGTAAAATGTAATTGGATAGAGTTTGTAGTTTGTACATACTTAAACTACAGAGACTCTACGCTAAAAGGCTCTATATTCTACTATGCTAAAAGGCTCTATATTAACTACGCTATAAGGTTCTATATTTTACTACGCTAAAAAGCTCTATATTTTACTACGCTAAAAGGCCACTATTCTTTAAGCAAATAAATAATCTAAACTGAATAAAAACAACAAACATATGAACATAACATTCACGAAATTACATATAAAACAGTAAAAGATATTTGTGAACAATTTCATTAACAGTAAAATTATTTCTCAAGTTTTAAATATTTTTTTAAAACACTAATAATTTAATCCGGTTAAAAATAACATACAAATTTAATCGCAAACATAACACAAATCAACGTGGAAACACATTCAAGAAAACAAATATGCATATGCTCTACGAGTTTCGACATAAACTAAATCGGAATACCTCGATTTATGTTTTTTGAAATATCGAAAATTTGAAATTTGAAATTTTGACCCCGAAAGAAGGAATCCAAGACTTGGGTTGTATGCGGGACCTCCCTTTTTGTGTGACGGGTGGGGCCCAAGATTTTTTTTTTTTAATCCGGGGGGGGTTTAAAAATGTCGACTGGTTCTGTAGTGGGGAAGAAGGAGGGGTTATATATATTTTTTCTAACTGTATAAACGTATTTTATGTCCAAAACATCATTTTAGTTTCTAACTTGGAGTCGTAATAGGTTAAGGAAAAAACTAGGATTAGTTGAGGTGGACCAGTCAAAATGGTTAGTCAGAATCAGATTCAGGATAGAGAAAGTGATGGACGTGTGTACGTACCATGGTTTTTAGAGCATTGCCTGCAAACTTTCTTAACCAAGAAAATTAAACCCGGAAATGGTGCTGCCATTTGCGTACGGATTTCTCCCTATTATTTCTCTCTTCGCCTTGTATGTACTTAATGGTGGTCCCTATTTCCACATGTCACTCCCACGTCCTACATTTAACCTTTTTATTTTAAATTTCTTGAAATAAATGTGATATTAAAATAATGGTATTTACAGGATTTGTTAAAATAGAAGTAGTTAAAAACTAAGGGGTCGTTTTGTTAGGAAATGCGTTATAAATTTATGTAATGTAAAGATTATTATATTTTTTATCGAGCATTTGAATCTTCGTACTAAGAATGGGATATATAGGGCAAATTTAATTAAGGATTAATTTTTTAAAGTAATAAAATTGAAAAGGTGTTGATGATGAGGTTGAGGAAATTAAAAGATAAAGCGTAATTTTATCATTTGGTATTTAATCCATGTATCATATAATGAATATGTTGTCATACCATTTTATGTTACGCATAAAATAGTACAACAATTAGTATATTTATATTACAGGATTAGTTATGCATGATTCAGAAAACATATCAAATAGTGGATAGAACAATACAAAGTTGTATATAAGGTTGTATTCTGGGTCGAGCCCGGGCCTAAATGGGTCGGGCCTAACGGTCCCGGGTTTTGGCGGACCAGGCTCTGGCGGTCCCGGGCCAAACGATCCCGGGCTAAATAGGTCGGGCCCACGGGCCTAAACGGGCATAACTGTTCCGGTCTATTTTTTTGAATTTTTTTTATCTAAGGCAATTTCTTATAAATTATATATATATATATATATATATATATATATATTGGTAATTAATATGCATTAATTACGGAAAGCGTTATGGAATTTGTATTGAATCAGTTATGATTACCAATTATAACGTTACATTAAATTTTATTAATTGTCATAAAGACTCTATTATAAGAGGAGAAAAACGTACTACTTAGAGATAGCTATATAAGGTGAAGATTGAACATTTGTAAGGACACGAAATACTATTGGAATATACTGATTTACTTTGCTCTCTTCTGCTCTTCTTATTATTATTAAAAAGTCAATTTCATTTATTCATTATATATTTGATTATCACTAACTCGAGTTCTTCTAAAATAAAGCTTTGACCGAAATTTCTATTTTTGGTTAAACACCATAATTGTTGAAAGTTACATTACATAGGAGCAAATGAATGTATCACACACAAGAAGAAATATTGTCTCCTAAAGAGGTTAAGCCAAATTTTGAATATATGAGTTCTGGAATTTAGGGCATGATAAGCTACTGAGTTCGGATAGATTATTTAGACATATTAAATAGTTTTTTAATACATATTATACAGAATTTGACCTGCAATTATTGGGTTTTGCCGAATCTTGTAGCTAGACTTGTGCCTCCACCATTGCTCCTAACATTCCAATTTCTTCCATTACTTCGAAAACTATTTTTAATTTGATTACGATTCACGAAGAGAGAATAGAGAGAAATGTGATAATGCCACGTTGCTTTAGAAAAGTTGCCCTACCACATAGGTTTTTTGAAACCTATATTTGTAGTACCTGCATTTCGAATCAATGTCTTTGCATTTTGAGTGGGTCTAATCCCAAGTAGCTCGCTATCACGGGAGTAGCAAAGGCAGCTGGAAGGAAATAGTTGGTATATAACTTATGTTCCCTTCCTTCCAATTTATATGAACTTGTACGTTGACTGAACATAAAGTTTAAGAAAAAATGTAGACTTTTAAAATTTGTGGTTCTAAACAAGTTAAAAAACGGCCAAGAGTATTTGTGTGTTATAAAATCTTCTCATTAAGGGTAGAATTGTAAGTTTAAGTTAAATTGTTTCCAAATTTAGAAATGGACCATTCTTTTTGGAACGGACCAAAAAGGAAATAGGTTCACATAAATTGAAATAGAGGGAGTAGTAATTTATAATATTGAGATAAAGAACGAGTTACATAACATGGAGAAAATTTTGCTACGGCCAAAATTGATGATATTTTTATGTTCTGCGAGAATGACTCTAAAATTGTACGTACGTAGTATATATTTCAACTTCATACAAAAATAAATCTATATAATTTAGATATATTTATTCTTTTATTTGTATTATCAAAGCAGGGGAGTACTATATTTTCCCACTTGCCTTTCTTCTCTTATTTTCATGTAGAAAACCATTTTGGTACGTTAATATTCTCCCAGTTTGTACTCTCTTCCTAATTTCCCCCTTTTGCCTACATTGCGTTAAAGAAGTTAAATTGTCCTCAACATGCTTGTCTCACCCGTTTTGATCACATAGATATTTATGCAAGAATCGAGATACCATTTTGTTCCATGAGCTCTTTTAGGCAAGCTAGAATATAATGAAGTAGTGGCCTAATTAGCTTGCACTCGGAGAAGACCCCCACCTTATAAAAGTCTGACTATATGCTAGTAGTAGTAGTAGTAGGCACTAGAAATCATATCGTTGTGGCAACTTTAGCAGTCTCCAGTTGCCACAACCGTTGATGCCTCCTTCAAATTATGTTACACTTGACTGTCAAATATGTCCAAAAGTTTTTACTTTCACAGTGCTTTATTTACTAGTCCAAAAGGGCCTGTTACATTATATCCTGCCCCCCCCCCCCCCTGTTTCTCATAAGACAGCTAGACAAGGATACACAACACTAATAATTATACCTCATTTCAAGCAAATTAGAGTCCGTTAAATAAACTTTCACTATTCATATTACTTCATTTAATTAGCTTATTTTCGTATAATATTATAGAGTATAAAATAAGTAGTACTAAAGCATCTCTATATTTTTACTGAAATATATATAAATCTATAAGATCACCCCCAAAAAAAAATTGGAGCTTAGGTAGACATACCTGTACACGATAAATTCGAAAAAAGGCTGCTTTATTTTGAAACTTTGGCTTCTCTCTGTTCTTTCACAAATCACAATCTTCTTCAAACACAATGTTTACCTTTCATTTTTCTATGGTGTGGCAGAGGGACACACGACAAAATATAAAAATAAGGGCTGTATTGAAGCTCTGGCTTTCTATCTGTTTCTTGCAGATATCTTCTTAATTCAACAACACTGTTTACCCTGTTTTCTTTCAACGATTCAAATGGGCAATAATGCGTACTACTCATGGTCTCGTTTGTGTTAATGGACAGAAAGATTTGAGAATTTTCTGGGCAAAGCTTTATTTGCAGTAGCTAACAGATCAGCTATGAGCCTATGAGTAATAGGCTTAAGGTTAAAAAATATCAACTCCGGGACGAATCACCTGACATTGCCTCCCTGTTATTTAACCGTACTATGTCATATTAGAATTAATTAATTTTCACCTAATCAACTTCATAACGAGTGACTCTTCTGATTTGGATTAATAATATACAATACTTACAATTAAGTTGCAACATAAGAGCTTCTCTCAGATACATTAAGTGCTTTTTAATAAACAATAGAGAATATATGCAATTTTTTCAAAACTATAAAACTCAATTTTCTGAAGAAATAGTTTTGAATTAAAATGCTGATGAGACTTATATGTTACTGTTAGTTTGGCAGAATAGTTGGGGACCTCCTGATCTTAGTAACTTTTGTTTAGTTCTACCTTAAATTTCACGTGGTCTTTAAATACTCGTTTGAATTTGGAAATTCCGTAACCTCAAGCCCCCGGACGCTGACAATCCATAGGAGTGTGACGCACGCTGCCACGTGGATTTTTTTGTCCACGTGACATTTTTTATAATAAAATATATAATTTATCTTTTTAAGTCCACGCGGACTATTTAAATTATTTTTCTCGTGTCAAAATCTGTAAAAAATAAAATGAAAAACATTATTTTGATTATAATTTTTTATTTGGCTAAAGATAATAATATTTTAATCAAGTTACTTTTACATATTTAGTCAGAAAAAGAAGAAATACACAATTAGAATATATTATCATTGCATCTTAAAAAATAAAAAAATATATTGTTGGAACTCCATATATTGGCTAAATAATTATTTTAGTTAAAAATAGTAAAAATTAAACATTGCATAAAAACAAAAATAAATATAAAAATACTGTGTATTTTTTCTTTTTGTAAGAAATACACTATTTGAACTTCATTACATTGGCTAAATCTTATTTTTATTTGGCTACCATAAATGGAGCTTCAACTAACTCTTGTAGATTTGGACCGAAAAAAAGATAAGAAATACATAGTTGAAAAATATAGTCATTGTATCTTAAGAAAATATAATAGGGGATAAAATATGCAACGTATATTAAGAAGAAATAATGATAAATAAAATTGAAATAAATAAATGATTATATTTGATTATGTGGAAATTAATATTTAAAAAATACCCCACTTGAAAGCTGATTTTTTGATTTTTCTTCCTTCCCATGCGCTTAAAAGAGAGTGTTGTCACGCTCTTTGCTACATCAGTATCTGAGAGGGTCAAGACTATCAAATTTTCATGTTCAAGGGGTGTTAAAGACCATATAAAGTTTAAGGGAAAACCAAACAAAAGTTGCCAAGTTTAAGGGTCCTTGTTATTTTACAGCTTGTTTGGATGGTTGTTACTAAGGGTGTACAAAGGAAACCGACAAATCGTACCAACCCGATAATCCGAGTCAAACCGAGAAAAAAAATCCGACTATGATTTGGTTTGGTGTTGGAAAAAAAAATCCGACCATAACTGGTTTGGTTTGGTTTGGTTTTAACTAAAGAAAGTCAAACCGAAACCAAACCAACCTGATATTACATATATAGAAATTTTAGATATATTTAATATATAAATATAATTATTGTGATGTAATTTGTAAATATTTCTTAAAAGATTTCATAATTTTATCTTTTGAGGTATTATTTCAAGGTTGGACTTAGAACTTTTGAATGTTCTAATAAGTTTTATAGCCATTAATATTAGTAAATTAAATAGTGCTAACAAAAGCCCAAACCAAAATCAAATCAATACTAATGCTAATAAAAGACATTCAAATCAATACTACGAACGAGAATGTATTGAATATCTATTTTTTTGTTTTGCAATAATTCAGATAAAACCCCCTACTTTCAACCAAGAGGTTGTGAGTCCAGTCACCCCAAGAGCAAGGTGGGAGTTCTTGGTGGGAAGAATGCCGAAGGTCTATTTGGAAATAGCCTCTCTACCCATGATAGGGGTAAGGTTTGCGTACACACTACCCTCCCCAAACCCCACTAGTGGGATTATACTGGGTTGTTGTTTGTTGTTTGTTAATTCAGATAAAAATGCATAACCTATTTTTATTTTTTCTTTAGCGTTTAATCATGTAATTAATACTCCCTTATTAGTCTACTTATTTTAGCATGACTTAGTATTTTTAGATTATGTTTTATTTTATTATGACTTTTTAATTAGCAATATTTATATTACATATATTATTGTCTTTATTTTTGAATATTTTAGGATAATGCCATGACATATCTCATATTTTGTATTATTTTCTTGAAAAATTCTTCATATAGTTGCATCTTACTAGGACTAAAGAAACATTTTGAGCATAATTTATATGTTTTGTTCTACGAAGATTTTACCGGAAAAAACCCCCGAAAAAATCCGAATAACCCGAGAAAAACCGAGAATGAAAAATCGAAGTTTTATTGGTTTGGTTTGGTTTTTATATTTAATAACCCGACACAATAGGTTTGGTTTGGTAATTGTAAAATCCGAACCAACCAGACCTATGTACACCCCTAGTAGTTACATATCGATTCATAATGTATCGTATCGTACTGTACTATATCGTTTGATAAATACAATGTTTGGATAGATTGTATCGTTTGCCATCGTTTCATGATATCACGCACCATCAATATGAAGAATAAACTTGCGATATTATAAAGAAAAAATATGATACATGGTAAAATTATTATATAAAAAGGTATGGTAAATGATAAAATAAAATTATTTAATTAATAATAATGAAGGGTGAGATTGAGAGAAAAAGACGAGGTAACGACCCGACCACACCAAATCGGTTGTTACATAAAGTTGCATATTTCGTCGTTACGTAACAACGGATTTAACGATACGATACAAAAAAAATTAAGTAACAAATCAAAACAAACATCGTATTTAACGTAACAATACGATACAATACAACAGGTAACTAACCATCCAAACAAGCTGTTAGTCGCTACATTGGATTGATCGTAAAAAATTTGGCATAATTCAAGGATACTATAGTTTTAATCTTTTATTGGACTTTTTAGCTTTGCGACTTGAGAGACTTAGCTTATTGCCTAAAATATTCAGCTTTATCGTTAAATAAAGAAAGAGAGGATATGTAGAAAATATATGGGGTCATGTCCATTAACAAGATTATCCTGAAAAGTGGCTGCTACGCTCGTGGTGGAGAATCTGCAGCAATTGAAAGCTTATGCTGCTGATGTGTTTATCAAAATTGACAAGCCCCAATTAATTAATTTTGAGCATATAATTCGCATAAGTGAATTTAAATTCCAATTTTCAATAAGCTAGTAAACAAGAGGATCTTTTAAGAACCCATACAATGGAAGCAGCTTGCGTGTAAAGAGCTCAAGGAATATTTGTAAAGGCCATTTATGCCAGTCATCTATCAGATAAATCCTAATACTAAATGTTCTTTGCTTCTTTTATGAGACAAGTTATGCGGTCCAACTGATCCCTCCAAAAAGATAAAATACGACAACTTCCTTTTGCTTTCTTAGTTCCAAATGACTTATTTCGAATTTTGGTTATTATTATACTTCATTATTTCCATTTTCTTTTTTTGTGATTCGAGATTTAAATAATATGAATTTTGGGCATTAGTTTAAAATGTATATTTTCTTCGTATTGACTTGAGAAGTATTGCTACTTGTAATACTTTTGTATAGTTTTTAAATATTTAAATTTTAATTTTAAATATAAAGTGATTTAATCTAATTTGGTTTCAAAACGTAGTTAAATTAACTCTCGAAAAGATAAACATGACAATTACAAAGAGACGGAAGGAGTAATATTACTATACTTGTGGTTCTTGTCTTTTGGAATAACAATATGCCCGTGATGCTGAGACAATTGTTATATATGCTTTTCAAATTTGCCATTACATGCATATGTCGTATTCTGGGATTTCTTAATTTACACAGGAGAATATCGAACTGATTTCCGTGTGAGTCACAATATCTTCTACATTGTTTTATTTTGTCTTTTCGAAATTTTCCTCCTTTAATTCGAAGAGCATCAAGCATCAAATTCTTGGCTGATAAATTGTTCCCAGGATTGTAGATTAAGATATTTAGCATGGGAAGATGCCGTCGTTTCCGCGTCCAACTTTTTATATGTCTCTCGCTATATATATTTAGTAGTAAACTTTTTTTGATGGAACAGAACGAAATATAAAGGAGTACGTAGATCTAAAGTTCTTTAATGGACTTAAGTTACATACTGGCGGTTAAAATTGTTTTTGCATAATATAGTTTAACCTATGACGATAATATGTTAGTTACTATAATTTATACCGGTAATTACTTGGATGCATTTATGCATGGGACTTATTAGCATGTTGTTGGACACTTAGGCGTGTTGGTTTGATGGAAAGGTTAACTTTATCACATTATATGATATATGGCTAGCTCTTATCGATGCATTTCATATAAGTGTTGATTGTGCATATAATTAATTATGTTGTTTTGATGCATTGTACATGCATTAAACTTGTATAGCTGAGATAGATTGCATCATCATCATGTACCCTATCTGTACATATTGTTATATGTTTTGACTTTTTCTTTTAAATAAGAGAACAGTTTTTTCTCCATCAGAAAGTTTTCATAGAAATCTATAATAATTTTTGCAATTTCTGAAATATTCTTCGTAGAATATAAGTTTTAATTATCTCTCTACGTTATTTTTATCATTCGTTTTTATACGTAAAAATATTTTCAGAGTTATATTTTTGTAAATAACATTAAGGTCACTTAAGTAATTTTAATATCTTATCAGCAACCTTTTATGAATACAATCTGTATATAATTAATTTCAGCACTTCAATTTAAATACGTCATTACTTATTTATAAAATTAATTTTAATATTTAAAAATATTTTTATTACTTAATATTTATCACCTACTTTTAATCAGCTACAGCTAATTGAAACAGGCTCTTTGTTAATAAAACATAAGCTAAAAGAACACAAAGACAACAAGTAGGATGGAAGAGAATAGGATGAGGGAGATGTTAAGGTCAGAAAGCTTTACTTTTTCTCACTTTTCGAGCACCAATAAAACTAGTATAAATTGGCATATATCCTTGGGTTATTCCGTAATGGGTTTTATGCGGGACGCCCTGTTTGATCATCCCTATTTAATTTATACCTATATTTTTAAAATTATTTAATATATATTCTAATTTTTACAACTTCAAACGCCTCCTTCTTCCTGCGACCTGTGCGCTCCTTTAATTGCTACTGAAACATGAAAGCACGACTTGATTCCCTGTGCATTAGGTGAAGATGTTACTTTTACTAATGGTCTTGTTTTATATGAGTATGGCTTTTCAAATTTCCTGATAATTCTATTATAGCAACTGGATCCTAATGGCAACTTGTCATAGAACTAAAGTTCAGTAAATATAAATAAAAACTTCAGCTCCTAGAATGCTGAAGTTCAACAAATACAAAACAAACTTCAGCCTTGAAGTTCATCACAAACATAACAAAGCTTCAGCTAAAACATGCTGAAGTTCAGCAATTGCAAACAAAAACTTCAACAAATAGAGAACAAAACTTCAGCTACTAGAATGCTTAAATTCAACAATTACAAACAAAAATTTCAGCCAACACTTGATTCAGCAATTTTTGCTACTTCAGACCCGTCTACGAGAATGATGAAGTTTGCATGATTGCCTTTGTTACTTCAGGCCCGTATGCTTGGAGTTACGCGAAAAGTGGGTAGACTTGCAATTTTTTTGCAAAGCAAGTATAAATTACATCGTGATCCAAAAAGCGGGTATAGATGCAAATGCCCCGGTTTACAATTCAAGGACTGACCCAAACCGTTTTCGTGGCGTGGTATTTTCTTAGCCCATTTGGTAAATACAAGCTTTGCAACAATAATTTGCGGTTTAATTTGAATCGGATCTTTGGGTGGTTTCTACTTTTTGATCTTCGATAAATAAATTTTCACCACCAAACTGGTGCTAACTGTAATATGGCGTGACTACTACTACATGTTATTTCAATGGATGACTAGTTTTTTTATAAACGGCTAAAAAAAGATTTCCTTTATCTCAATTTATGTGGTATTTTTACTTTTTAAGAGTCGAACAAAAAAAATCTTTAAGCGGAATTTATTCGCATGTTTTTTAAATATTTTAAATTGTTAATTATTGTAATTTTTAATAATTTTTATATAGTTTTTTAATATATAAATTATTTTTAACAGTTTAATATAAAAAAGTGTAACTCTTAAAATTCAAATTATGTCACACAAACTGGGATTGAGAGAGTAGAAACAAAAAGAATGAATAGCTTGCTAAGACCACTACGATAGGACTCCAAGGGGAGCACCCAAGAAATTATCATTTCCCATAGCACGTGATAGGCACATGATTTAGTAGCCGTTATAATTATTCCAATATCATGGGACCTAAAATGAAATTTGTGAAACAAATAAGCGACCAAGAAAGTAATTTTTAAGTAGAGAAACGGAAAATAAAAGGCCAAAAATAAGCTGGAATGTGAAATATATTGTAAAAAAAAACAATGGTATGTATGATAGGAACTCGGTGAATAGCAAAGGCTTGCCTATATACAATATGAAACAGAAGGAGTTTTTGGTCAAGTAGTAGGAAAATGCTTAAATAATAATTGATACTCCGAGCACACACACTAAAGAGATAGGAGTAATACTTATATCTAGGGGTGTATGTACATGGACCAAGCTGATTTGGTTTTTATTAAAATCAAATCAAACTAATTATATCAATTTGAATTGGTTCGATTTTATCGGGTTTTTCGAATTTTTCGGATTTTTTTGTTATATGAATATTATTTCACTATTACTTTCTTAAATTTTAGATAAGTAAATATATATTTAGTAAAAATTGAAAAAACTGACAAATATATGTTCTATTAAAATATTCTTATGGAAGGATTTTCTTAGTAACACATAATAGTTATTTTCTAGTTGCCTCACAATAATTTTACATTGATGCATGTGCACTTTCAAGGTTAATCGAATTTAATAATTAAACATAAAAATTAAATATAAACCTATATAATGATATGTTGTATTTAATTTTAAATTATCAAAATACCATTTAAATTCAAAAAAATATAAGAATTTAATAGATCTTGACATATGCAGGGGCGGATTTACCTTAGCCCAAGCGGTGTCACATGACATCGCTTCATAAAAAATCTTTGTTAATTATTTGTATGTAATTCAAATGAAGAACCAAAAAATAGGTAAAAATAAATAAAGTGACACCATTTATCACAAAGAGCTCTGTAGCTTAAACGGTCAGAGGATCAAGAAGTCCATGTGAGGTCACGAGTTTGAGCTTTTCGTATGCTCATTTTATGTTTTAATACTTTTATGACTCATCTAAAAAGTATCCTAAGTCATAACTAAAGTGACCAGCACAATACAATTTTCAAATCGGAGGGATGCTGCTGCTTCCGTTAGTTGTATTTTTTTATTGGTGTTTTTTAAAATATGATATTATATATTTTTTTTTGTTTTTTTTTTCACGTCTAATAGTGACACCGCATACAAAATTCCTACATACGCAACTGGACATAAGAATATGAAAAAAATAAAAAAAATTGACATATTAACCACTATACTAGGGGTTGAGGACTATCTTAGCTTACTTAGTGAGCTTCCTGTCTTTCTGCCTCTCTACCCTTCCCTTTCCTCTCTCCCCTTCCTCGATGTAATTATTTTGTTTATTTCTTTGTGAAGGACGACTATTATATATATATGTATATAGATCCAGTTTACTAAAAAAAAAGAAGAAAGAAAATTACCGTACTAAGTTAGCATTGGATATAGATTTGGTTGAAACTTGAAAAATAAATTTTCGAACATGAAATGAAATATAATTTTTGGAAGTTAAAATTGTGTTTGGACATGCATTTTACTAGAAAAAAAGTTGAATTTTTGTGAGAAGAAAACTTGAAAATCTAGTCCAAACCACTTTTAGAACTTGAAAAATTCATATTCAAAAAATTGTCCAAAACTGATCACTTTTTATTAACAAACAATATGTTTTAAAAAATTGAAAAAAAGTAAAAATTATTGGAATTTTTACCTCCTATAGCAAAGGTTGATACCTTATTTATTTTAAATAAATACCCTTTTAAAAAATTATATTCCATAGCTACCATTTGATCTTTATAGCCAAATATGTATGTATGGTTACCTCTTACCCTTAAGCCATAAAATACTCTTTGTATTATTTTTTTATCATTCTTTCAGATTTTTCTCCACCCTCTTTCTCTCAACACTAGTCTTTCTCCATGAATACATCTACTATTCTCCACTGATTCATCTCCATTGTCTCGTGAAATTTTCATTGTCACTGGGTTGGGGCTCTGAATCAATCTCTTTGGATTCCATAGCTGATTCTATCTCCTATCTTGCCTCTGCAAACTTGAGGTTAATTTTATCGACATTATATTTCCTTACATTCTGCAAAATTTTGAACAGGGTCGATGAATTTGACCACGTTGGACCAAGAAAATGTCTGGTCTTCGTGGGGTTTAAGGATGTAATTGGGTCAGATGTAAGAGTTGTTAAGGAAAAAGAAGATTTGGGTATTGTTGACATGGCAACTGCAACTCTTGCCTCTCACCACCTCCATTACTGCTTTTCTTCATCTATCAAATTCGCAAATACTAATAAAAGAAGACAATCTGCTATTGAAAATAAGGAATTTCTTTCGTTTTTGCTCCAAATTTTGAGAGTTTCGAGTCAGAATCGCGACCCTCTTGACGAAACGATATTAGAGTTGTTCTTGAACAAAGACGATGGAGTTCGGGGCTGAGCAACTTGAAGAGTCTGTTACCTTTTTTTCATTGTATTTCAATGTATCTCACTGTATTCTATGTATTTCATTGTATTCATTGTCTTTTTTTTTCCATTGCATTTCAATATATGCCGATGTATTCCATGTATTTCATTGCATTCACTGTCTCGCTATATTCCATGAATGTATTCATATATTTTTTTAATTAATATAATTTATATGTATTCAGATGTATAAATGTATTCAAATACAAAGTTTGTATGTTATAATTGAGTTTGAGTTATATTAGGAGTCTATTATGTTAATTGATTCTTTCCGTTTAAAAACAATTGAATAGACCATAAATTGCGCTATTTACGTTACTGTATTCACAAATATATATATCGTGAATACAGTCGAATACAATAATCTGTCTAGCTGTAATTCCCTGTTTCATGCCGTGAATACAGTCAAATACAGTGGAATATAATAATCTGTCTAGCTGTAATCCCCTATTTCACGCCGAGAAATGCTACTGTATTCATGAATACAGTAGCTTAAATACATCGAATACACTCTAAAAAACCTGAAAACATAGCTATAGGAAGTAACATAGTAAATTATAGCTATAACTACCTAATAACCACTAAATAATAGTGGTTTGTGAAAATTTCTCAAAATTATTTATGGTCAAACGGGTGCTAAGCCCTTTCAAAATTTTGCAGCAAATACTTTGGGAGAAATTCAAAAATAGCCAGATTTACAACTGTCCGTTCAAAAATAGCCTAGTTTCAAAAGTAATTGAAATTTAGCCACTTTTCATGTGAAGATAAATCTGAGCGAAAGCACTGTTCAAAACCCAAAAAATATGGCAGTATATTATGTTGGAGTTCCAACATAAGTATACTTGAACTCCAGCATATTATACTGGAGTTCCAGGATAAGTATGCTGGAACTCCAGCATAATATGATAGAGTTCCAGCATAAGTACGCTGGAACTCCAGCATAATATACTGGAATTCCAGCAAATATACCGGTCCAACATAATATACTGGAGTTACCGGTGCTCCAGTCTCCAGTATATTATACTGGAGCCAGCAAAGTATATCGGTCCAACATAATATGCTGGAGTTCATAGACAGGTGCACCGAACTCCAGTATATTATGCTGGACCGGTCTCTGTTGCAGCAAAATAGTGGCTATTTTTCATTGACTTGATAAACATTGGCTATTTTTAAATGATCAATTCGAAAACTGACTATACCGTGCTATTTTTACTAATACTTAAGTTCTTCAAAATCATAGGGTTGGCCCAAATATGAAATGTAGAGAGAGTTGGTCTCGAGCGTGTACATCTCAAACCCAATTTGTATAGAGTTTTGGAATAGAGCCTATCAACCTGAGTTGGAAGTAAAGCCTTAAAAAAAATCCATAGCCCAAACTTAGCTCAAATTTACTGGCAAAAAAAAAAAAAAAAAAAAAAAGAAGAAGCAAAAAACACTATCATAGGCAAGGTAATGTACCTCAGATCTACTGGACGTACTTGCTTAACTTTGACAGAGTTTTGGGATTTCCACGTAACGATCTTTGTATTGTTTATCATATAATAATCTTAAATTGTTGTTCGTAATATAATAATATTTATATTTTAATTCATGTATAACTACTCCGAGAACCGAATTCCATAATACAGTGATTGCATATGGGGAATAAGGATAAAAATGTTTTCATCCCAATTCCCAACAATCCTCTTCTGAGAAACCAATAAGGAAAAGCCCTTTAGAGATGTAGCAAATTAGGATCTTATCAAAGTTTAAATGTATCCTCATATATATTATATTATAAGTATGAACATTCAACTTAAGAATTAAATTATTAAAATATCTCTTGAATATTGAAATGTTGATTTATGCTTTTGTCCTTTACCACTAAAAAATAGTTTTTCATAAACAATTTCTGTAACTTTTCCCATAATTGTTATTTATGTGGATAAATAATTAGCCTTTGTGATAAAAAAATAAAAAAATAAGAAATTTAATACTCTATTTTGAAGGAGTGCAAAACAGCCAAACCTAAAGAAGTGTCGCACATTTATAATGCCTCTTAACTCTCACTAAAGAAGGGCCCTAGCTGTTCATTAAATTCACGCATAATCAAGCTACCTAGCCTTCATTTTTATTTTCTTTAGGTTCACTCTTTACCCTATTTGTTTTCCTTTTTTTTTTTGTTCTCGAATCTACTTAAAATTTTCATTCGTTTTCCTTTCTTATTCAAGTTTACTAATAAACTTTGAAATTAGTTTACAAAAAGTCTGTCTGTGGTTGAACTCTCAAGGCAAAAACTCGTGAATATTTTTACTTGACTGATATTTCAGTGTACTTTTTTTTTGGTAATATGTCTTTGATATTTGATTTTGCATATATTTTTTCTTTTTTTTGTAAATTTGAATATGATTTGATATTTGATGTTTTCTCTAACACTACAAAACAACACAACCCCTTAGTCTCTTGTATTCTCATATTTACATTTTTTATAATAGGGTTTTTCTTCTTTATTTTGGCTAAATTTGTCTACATCTCCTTTTTATATTTCTTTGACAATTGATTTGCATCGGTTTTGTAAGTGGAGTACTATTTTATATTTGATGCTTTCTCTTCATGTTATGAATTGCGCTGTTTAGACACGCATAATTTATTATGAATTGCGCTGTTTAGACACACATAATTTATCTTATAAATTTTATGGTTCAATTGATACTTATTTTTTGTTGCTGCAGCGCTTGTGATAAAATATAGTTATTACATTTACTTGGTATATTTATGTTAAAAATAAGTCCTAGGCCAGGCATTGTTGAGCTCTTCATAAGCATCGAGCTTCAGAGAAGAAGAAGGAAGAAGGAGAGAGAAATTTGATCTCATTTCTTCACTAAACTGAAAAAGAGAATATATATATATATATATATATATATATATATATATATATATATATATATATATATATAACCACCGACTTTACAACCTAACTAACTAACTCTAACTTTCAATAATATATCTTCTAGAACAGTATAACATAAATAGCCTTAGGTACAACTGCATTAAGCTACTAATTTCTACACTCTCCCTCAAGTTGAGAATGGAAAATATTTTTCATTCCCAACTTGGATACCAAAACTGCATGTTGTTGGTGTCCCAAGGCCTTTGTCAAGATGTCAGTTGGCTGCTCATTACTTCCTATGTGTCCAGTCTTGATCAACCCTTCTTGAATTTTCTCTCTTATGAAGTGACAATCAATTTCTATGTGTTTAGTTCTTTCATGGTAGATGAGATTCAGAGCAATCTGTAAGGCAGCTTTGTTGTCGCAGAACAACTCCATAGGCTCTTTAATGTCAACTGTTAGTTCCTTTAGTAGGTCACTTAACCATGTCAACTCTGCCACTGTATGTGCCATACTTCTGTACTCAGCTTCAGCTGAGCTCCTTGAGATGGTGGTCAGCTTCTTTGCTTTTCATGAAATGAGAGAATTCCCTAGTTTGACACAGAATTCGTTGATTGACTTCCTGAACATGGGACATGATCCCCAATCTGAGTCACAAAACCCTTGAACTCTTTCTGTACTATTGCTAGACATGAGAAGTCCAAGTCCATGTTGGTCCTTAATATATTTCACAACATGTAATGCAACCTCATAATGAGACTTCTTTGGAGCATGCATAAGCTGGCTTAGGCTCTGCACAACATATGCAATGTCAGGTATGTGATTGTCAAATACAAAAGCTTTCCAACTAATCTTTGAAAAAGACTTCTGTCTTCTAGGATGCTGTCACCAGTGTTCTCTTTCACAATCTCATCAAATTCTATGCTTGTAAGCTTCAAATTCCGTTCCATTGGGGTCTTCTTGGGCTTTGACCCTGAGAGTCCTGCTTCTGAAATCATCTCCAAGGATATTTCCTTTGAGACATAAAAATACCTTCTGATGATCTAGCAATTTCAATTCCTAGAAAATATATCAATTCTCCAAGGTCTTTTTGCTTGAAGTTCTGATGCAAAGATGCTTTTGATGCATCAATCACCTTTTGATCATTACCTATAATAAGTAAGCCACCTACATAGACAAGTATGAGAACAAATTTTTCATTAGTTGTTTTAGTAAACAAAGAGTAATCATGTCTGTTTTGATGGAAACCAAATTTGAGAAGAGCTTGTGTTAGTTTCAAATTCCATTGTCTAAAGTCTTGTTTCAAGCCGTAGAGGGATTTGAGTAGTCTACATACCCTATGCTCCCCTTGGCTACCAAATCCCCGAGGCATAGTCATGTAGACTTCTTTATGTAATTCACCATTCAGAAATGCATTGTGGACATCCATTTGATAAATTGGCCAATGTCTAAGGGCAAAAACTGCAATAACAGTTCTGACTGTAGTCATCTTAGCTACAGGAGAGAAGGTATCATGAAAGTCAATTCCTTCTTGTTGAGTGTACCCCTTTTTCACTAGTCCTGCCTTAAATCTCTCCACTATGCCATCAACATTATATTTAATTTTGTATACCCATTTACATCCTATAGGGACTTTGCCAGGAGGCAGAGTCACAACCTCCCAAGTGTTGCTTTGTTCTAATGCCTCAATCTCAACTTTCATAGCCTTGATCCACCTGTCATCTATGACAGCTTGGGAGAAAGATGTTGGTTCAAGATCAGAAGAAAAAGAGGCTAGGAAGGACTAAAAGGAGGATGAAAGGTAAGAATAGGAAATGAACTTATGTATAGGATAGAGTGATGAAGTAGAAGCAGACGTAGAAGGTAAGGAAGGATGCACATAGTTAGTTAGCCAGATAGGAGGTTTGGAGACCCTACCTGACTTCCTAACTTGTGTGGGGTAGGTAATTGTAATGGTATTTGAATGTGAGTTTGATGCATCATGAATATCGGATGATGATTTTGTGGGCAAAGGAGGAACAAAGGAGGAGGATTGGGTAGGAACAACAGGAGAATCAACAGAGGAATCAGAAGAAGGAGTAGGTAAGTCTGTGAAATCATTTGAAAGATCAGGAGTGAGAACTTCTGGTTCATTAGTAGCAGAGGGTTCTGGTTTTATGTTGGAGGGTGAAAATAAATCTGAAGCAAGGTGACTGGGAGTGGGATCAGGAATCATTAGGAACTTGTGTTTAGGATGTTTGAAGGGAAATGTTACTTCCCTAAAGACAATATCCCTGCTAACCATAAATTTGTTAGCACCAATATCATACACTTTATATTCCTTTTGTGTTGGTGCATAGACCATGAAGACTCCAGGTGTAGACTTAGGATTGAACTTATCATGGAAATCAGTCTTTGTGGCATAACAAAGACAACCCAGGGTTCTCATGTGAGCAAAAGAAGGAGGTTTGCCATGGAACATCTCATAAGGAGATTTTCCTTGTAGAATAGAACTGGAAAGCCTATTTATGATGTATGTTGCTGTTAAAATGCAATCACTCCAGAATTTTAAGGGTATGTTGGCTTGAAATCTTAAGCTCTTCCTATTTAAAAAAGGTGTATATGTTTTCTCTCCACAACTCCATTTTGTTGTGGAGTGTGTACACAATTGCTTTGATGAATTATCCCTTTAGATTTGAAAAGATTTAAACAAAGAGTGTTAAAAAATTCATGTCCATTGTCTGACCTGACACACTTGATAGTAGTTCTAAACTGATTTTCTACAAGTTGAAGGAAGTCTTTCAAAACAACATACACATCACTCTTGAGTCTTAAGAGAAAAACCCATGTCATTCTAGTGTAGTCGTCAACAAGAGTTAGAAAGTATTTTAAGCCATTGTAAGTATATACTTTATAGGGTCCCAAACATCCATATGAACTAGATCAAAAGAAGAAACAGATTTAGAAGTGCTAATAGGAAATGACAATCTAACTTGTCTAGCAAGAGGACAAACAGGACAATTACAAACAAATGACTTAGACAAGTATTTATTTATCTCAGATATAGTTTGTAAGATTGTCATAGGGGCATGGCCCAATCTTTGATGCCACAGAAAACTTGAACTTGGTTGATGTGAAACTGTCATACATTTGGAGGAGGAGGAAGTAGTAGCAGGTGCTGAGGGGTTGAAGATGTAGAGACCTCCTTTGAGTCTACCAATCCCCTTCACCATTCCACTGGAGAGGTCCTGAAAGATGCAAAAATCAGGATAAAAGTGGACAACACTATTTAACTCTTTAGTGTATTTGGATATAGACAACAAGTTATATTTGAATCAGGCACATAGAGAATATTATGAATGGTTTCTGAGTTAAACAAGTTGCAGGAACCAGTATGAGTAATTTTGGTGCTATTACCATTTGGTAGGTGGACTGAAGATGTTTTAGGTTCACGTATTTGGTTGATGCTTGACAAGAGATTCAAGGATGATACCATATGATTTGAGGCACCAGAATCAATAATCCAACAGCTATATTCAATTAGTGATTTACCTGCCATGTTGGAAACTTCTGTTGGCTCAGGTTCCTTGCTCAATAGTTTGAGGATTTGCTGATATTGTTCTCGAGTGAATCCCTGCACAGTTGAAATAGTTGGGATATTCTGCATAGCATATGCATTTCCTGCATTTTGAACCTTATCGCCTGCATTCACATTATGAGCCATAGATCCACTGTTGTCATGTATTCCTCTCCTCTTACTGTTATTGAACTTAAAACCTGGTGGATATCCATTGAGTTTGTAGCAATTATCCCTTGTATGTCCTTTCATCTTGCAGTAATCACATACCAATACATTGTTCCTCCTAGGTCTCATGTTAGAAGTATTTGTAGTCACTAGTGCACTGCTCTCTATCCCTAAAGGTGCACCTCATAATATTCCATTCTGTGTGGTAGAACCAACACTTATCCTTTTACTTTCCTCTTGAAAAATCATGGAATATGCTTGGTCAAGTGTTAGTGTAGGATGCATCATCAGGATTTGACTTCTTTGTGGTGCATAAGTCTCATTCAATCCCATTAAAAACTTCATAAATTTTTGTTGGTGCAAGAACACAACAAATTGTCTGGACTTCTCACAATCACAACCAGGAAATGGGATAATTGATTCAAATTCATCCCATAGGTTATTCAGCCTAGAAAAATATACTGACACACTAGAGATTCCTTGTGTCAAGAAACTTATTTCCTTGTTCATGTGATAGATTTTTTAGCATTTACTTTATCAAACTTATCCTTCATAGATTTCCATACGTTTTGTGCATATGAAGAATACACAATTCCTCTCCTAAGTTCTGGTACTACTAAACTTCTGATCCATGACTGGACTATTGCACTGCACCGTTCCCATTGTCTTAGCCTAAAGTTATCTTTCTCATATTGAGCTCTAGTGCAGGTTCTGTCTATAAAACCTAGTTTATTCTTTACCAAAAGCGATATTGTCATAGATCTACTCCATTCCGAATAGTTTTCTGTTCCAATTAGCAATTCAGGCACAAGTGAGATACCTGGTGTGTCCGAAGGATGTACATACAGCGGATCATTGCAATCGATTGTTTGAATGTTTGCATGTGATGATTCAGCACTTACATCAGGAGTATCGACAACCATTTCAGCAGAAAATCAAAGAATTTTGAGAATTTCTCAATCATAAGACGATTTTAGAAGAACAACTAAAATAGTTGAAGAAAACAGAGATCTAGAAGAAATGATTAGATGCTGGAGCTCGAGAATCAGAATCGCTTGAAGCCGGGCTCTGATACCATGTCAAAAATAAGCCCTAGGCCAACCATTGTTGAGCTCTTCATAAGCATCGATCTTCAGAGAAGAAGAAGGAAGAAGGAGAGAGAAAGGAGAGAGAAAACTGATCTCATTTCTTCACTAAATTGAAAAAGAAAAATGTACTGTACACATATATATAACTACCGACTTTACAACCTAACTAACTAACTCTAACTTTCACTAATACATTTTCTAGAACAGTATAGCATAAATAGCCTTAGGTACAACTGCATTAAGCTACTAATTTCTACAATTTAGAATTTTAAATAATAAAATGTTAAATATAAGTAGTTGCCATAGATGTAATCTTCAGCTTCCATATTTTGTTAGTTGTTGAGGAGAAAGGATTCTCCTTTCAACTTCCATTTTCTTTTTGAGTTTTTTTTTTTATTTCTATTTCTTTTCAGAGTTTTTTTAATTTTCTGTTATGTATTGCTAACATAATCTGATAATTTAGGATTATCTATTTGTGTTATTTTAAAGAACGGCTAAGATGCTTCATATTCAATCTCTTTTCAAAGACTACTATTTACAGAGATTGAAAAATGCTCAAAAAAAAAAAGTCATTACAGTTAAATTCTTATCACTATATCGTAAATGTTAGCCGTTATTCATATGCGACAATCCTTTCCAAAACTATAAGATTAACTTTGAAATATATAATTATAAGTTTGTTAGATTGAATATTTTGGTACATATTAAAACTGCAAAAATAGTTTTGGACTTGTTCCTACGTAACCGTTTATGTAAACATGCTTTGCTGACATGACATATAACATATGTTCAACCAAAAATTGAGCACACATTGCCAAATAATTTGGAATTTTCCTCAACAAAATGCGTTTGTGGCCATCTTTATTCAAACGCCATAGGTGGCCATGTTTTCAAATTCATACCAGATTCAAACGCCATTGTTTTGAAGCTGATAATAGATTTTCCTTATTCTTCTTTTTTCTTTATTCAAACACATATATACTAATAGTAGGATTTTTCTTCTTTCTTCTTCTTAGTTCTTTTTTATTAATTCAAATGACATTTTATCCAAACTTATACTTGATTCAAACACCATAGATAGATAGTCAATTTTCTTATTTTATTCAAATGCCATTCATGGAATGACATCTATATGTGTTATGCAGAAAACCGGTTTCGATAAAAAATGCTTAAAAACTAGAAAAATGGATAAGATGCACCATGTACTTGTTCGGAAAAATCAGTTTCATACTTAATTTTTACGGGCGTTCTATTGCCTTTCTATACTTGTCCAAAGTGAATTTAATACAACTCTGTGAAGCGTAATACCACTTTCCTGGTGTGAGGTATTCCACCCGCGCGTGCCACGTCAACCCTATATCAGCATCAGGTCAGAAATATAATAAATTTATGCTTTTTGCTATTTTTTTTTTTTTTTTCATTTACACATTTTTTTCTTTTTTCTTTTTCTTCCATACCCACTGCCAAACCTCCATTATAGCTAAACGTTATGGCTTTCAAATTAGTTCCAGCTAAAATTCAAAAGAAACCTCTCATCAATTCACGAACCCAGCCATCCAAACATTGAACTTTAGGCGTAATCTTAAGTTAGTTCAATTTAAAACCTTGGCTGATTTTCAATGGAGGACATTAGTTGACTTGAGGAAAAATTGTATTTTAGAAATCAATTCAATATACAACACAAACTAAAAAAATTGGTGATGAAGGAAAAAGAGTTGGGGTGTGCAGATGAAAAAAGAAAGAGGAAGACACGAAAATTGGTTCTTAGGAGAGGTGGATGTGAAATTGGAGAAGAAGGGAGTAAGTGTTTAGATGGAGAAGAAAGGAGGGGGGTGGGGTCCAAGAAAGTCTATTCTTGCCGAAAAATGAGTTTTTAAAAATTAATGCTAATAAAACGAGCCTTTTTTATTTTTATTTTTATTTTATATTTTGCCAAATAAGCTTTTGGGTAGGTATTAAATTTATTTTGGATAAGTACCGGGAGATTATAGGACGCCCACAAAGATTAGATGTAAAACTAATTTTTCCGGACAAGTACAAAGTGCATCCTATGTATTTTCTCTAAAAACTACCATCCTCTTGTCAAAATCCAAATTGTAGACATGCTTATTTCTTACGTTTACTGACGGTCAAAGAAATATAAAGTAATAATTCAAAAGAAATATAAACTTAACAAGCTTGTTAGATGGCTTAATGACGACTTATTCGGACCTGAAAATTGTTAGAGCACTTCATTATTGAAATGATCGTGACTTTCCAATTTTGCATCGTCTGTAAACATATGGTACACTTTGTTTATGTCTTTTTCTTTTTCACTTATTCGGACCTGAGTTTGGTGAATTTGCAGTATTGAGTTGGAAAATGGAAGCCATGTCTGAGACTAGAGTCATCCAATGTCACCACCATGTTTCCAACTTTGAAGGAAACCCCCTTAAGTTTTACGCATGTCGTTAGCTTTGGACCATAATTGCCCCAATATCACATATTTGGAGGATGTTGTATGTTAAGTAGAGTATTTGAGGGATGAGAATATATTTACCTCTAAACTTAGAAGACCCTTGTGATTTTTTTTTCCTAATATCTCACGTACGACGGGATGCTGCGACATAAGATCCGTTTAGGCAGTGAGATGCATTACTTGTCTTGCGCCAACTAAGACCGCCAGCCACTAAAGTCAAAATAATAGTGAAAGTGAATTTTAAACTTCATTGCTCACTTCTTACACCTCCTTCAAATTACATGTCTCTGCTCAACATGATTATAAGAGTCTTGTCTCCTTAATTAAAAAGCAGAGAAAGATAGAAGCGCAGCTACCAAAATGTCTGCTGCTACTAACCTTGTATATCGACCTATACTAGTTACCCAACGTCAATTTCCCAGACTCAATAGATTTTCCACTTTCAAATTGGATTTCTCACGCAAATTCTTATCTCGAACATCCATTTCTCATTCTACAAGGTACCCACTTCCCCCTATGATGGATTCAGTCAAGAACCAAGGCGCTGCCGGTGATGAAGGTGTTACTCTTGGTGGTTTAGAACAAGAAGCTCTGTCCATGAATATTGGTTCGGGTGGAATAGAAGCTGCTCTCAATAGCCTGGTTAGTCAACCTTTGACATGCTCCGTACGTTTTACCATTGCTTCATGTTTATGTATCATTCATTTGACATTTTAGAAAGATTTCGCCAATTTCTGTGCTAACTTCTCCTCCGTGTGTATAATATACAGATAAATACATACACCAAACGAAGCACAGAGGAATAACTTGCTAATTTATTGAAGGTGTACGGGAATAATTACGGGAAAAAAATTGAAGTCTTCTGTAGAACTTGAATTATATCTAAGACGAAGCTCAACGTTTACTTTACACATATAAAAGATCTGATGAAGTACTTTTGTAATTGTTTGTTGTAATTTTCAGTTTTTTATGTCCTGTTTAGTTGGAACAATTGACATTGGAGATTGACCCTGATAAAGTCTTGCATTTGCGGCAATATTGTTGTTCGTTTTAGCTGCGAGTAGCTGGCTCTTAAAAGAGAGCTAGTTATATTGATTTCTAATGAATTTCATTGGGCAATTTAATTAATGTACATATTATTCTGATTCAGTGGCGAAACTAAAATTTTTCTCAAGGGTGTTCAAATTTGAAATAAGTAAAAACAATTCGACAAAGGGTGTTCAATATATGTTATATATCTCTAAAACCTAATATTTTTTCTATATACGCAATGTAATTTTTCGAAAGCAAAGTGTGGTTTCGCCCATGGTTCTGAAGATAAATGACGAATTTGAATTTCCATATGCGAGTGCCCAAGGGGGAATACTGCTACTGGTTTAACTGTTTCTATGTTATCTCTGGTTAATTAAGCTCATGTTTTTCAAGTTATTTCCCCTCTTTTTCGGCTTAAACGACATATTAGCTTCCATAAAGATTGTAATTTTGTTGTATAACTATATATCTAAATTGAAAAGTACGAATTGTGTTGTTTTCTATTCAACATTTTTTTTTTTAGGAATCAATGTCATTAGTTAAGGAAATGCTCCCTCACAATATCATGTTGGTCCTGTTAACCCATAGAATCGACGAGAAAATGAAGATAGAAAGTGATGAAACCCTAGTGTCTAAGACGAAGTGAGAGATCAGATATTAGACACATAAGATAAATAAAAGAATGATTCTCATTAATTAAAAATAGAACTGATGGTTCTATTTATATCTACAGTGCTGGTCTAGTGTAGTAAGTAAACCGGACAAGGGCCGTGTCCCTAAAATAAAAATAAGGCCCAACTGATAAAAGGCCCAATATGAAAAAGGTCAACCTGGATCTGGGCTTGATAGCTGAACTCCAACACCTCCCTCAAGCTGGAGGGTGAGAACACACCCAACTTGCACAACAATATGTGATGAGGGACACCGGTCAAAGCTTTAGTCAATTTATCAGCAAGTTGATGAGTGGTAGAGATATGCTGAAGAGAGATCAAACCAGCGGAAAGAACATCACGTACATAGTGGCAATCAACCTCAATATGCCTGGTACGCTCGCGGAACACTAGATTTTTAGTAATATGAAGTGCAGCTTGACTATCACAAAAAAAAAAAAGGAATAGGGGAAGTGATCACCAGGCCCATATCAGAAAGTAAACGAACCAACCAGGTTACTTCAGCAAAAATCTTTCTGAGAGTTCAATATTCAGCCTCTGCAGAAGATAAAGAAACAGTCTGTTATGTTGCTTCTTAGATTTTCAGGAAATGGGAGAACCCCCAAAAACAATATAGTACCGAGTGACAGACTTTCTGAATATGGGGCATGCAGTCCAATCTGAATCAGAGTAGGCCTTTAGGGAAAAATCAGTAGTATTGTTTGAGCAAAATACCCTGGGCAGGAGCAGTGAGAATATACCTAAGGACATGTAATGCAGCCAACAAGTGCGGCACCTTAGGAGAGACTAAAAATTGGCTGAGATGTTGTACTGAGAAGGAGATATCTAGCCTTATATGTTGACGGAGGTTGAGCTTGCCAACTAGCCTCTTATATAAGGAGGGATCAGGAAGTAGATCCCCAACATTAGGTGAAAGCTTAAAGTGTGGATCAAGAGGAGTAAGGACATGCTTCATATCAGGTGAAATTCCTGGAAAAGATCCCTTGTGTACTTGTGCCGATTGATAATATAACATTGAGGAAATTTGTTGACCTCAAGACCAAGGAAATATTGTACAAAACCAAGATATTTTATTTTAAACTGCTGGTCTAGAAAAGACTTCAAGGTAACCATCTCATTAGCGTCATTGCCAGCCAAGAGTATGTCATCTACATAAACAGCCAATAGAACAATAAAGGAGGAAGACACCTTGGTAAATAAAGAAGAATAATTCTTGCTAGGTTAATACCCTCTTGAAATGGGAGAGGCAGAAAGCTTGGCAAACCACTGCCTTGAGGCCATAGAGAGATTTTCTCAACCTACAGGCCAAAGGAGGATCAAATGATGTGGTGTTGATAGTGAGACCCAAGGGGATCTTCATGTATACCTCTTCATGAAGATCACCATGCAAAAATACATTTTTGACATTCAATTGATGGACAATCTAGTTATGCTTGATTGCAAGAGTCAGAAGACATTTGATTGCAATGATCTCGACCACTGGATTGAAAATTTCATTATAATCTAAGCTTTCCTGTTGAGAATCACCCCTGATAACCAGCTTGACCTTATACCTTTCAATGGAGCCATCACTCCTCTGTTTGACTTTATACATCCATTTCAAGGATAACCTTCTTTCCAGGTGGCAAAGTCACAATATCCCAGGTATGATTGGTATCCAAGGCCTAAAATTCCTTGAGCATAGCATCTTGTCATGCAGGATGAACTGCAACATGCTGAGGCTCATGTAAAGGAGAAGCTGGTAGAGAATGCTTGGATGGAGCAGCAGGACGTACAGACGTACAGATGTAGTCCTTAAGGTAACTAGGAGGATTAGAGACTCTAGTAGATTGTCTTAGAGGAGCTAGATCTGGGCAAGGGGCAGGAGGAATGACAGAGGAAGGAGAAGCTGAAGAAGGAGGAGGTACCTCAAGAGGAGGAGGAGGAGAAGGGGGATGGATGAAAGGTGTATGAGGAGACTGGACAAGGAAAGGAGTAAGAACATGATACTGGATATCTTCAAAGAAACCAGGAGTAGGAGGAGACACTAAATAGGAAGAAGGGACAGAAGAAAGAGGAGAGGAGTGGTATGGAAAGATGTGCTCATGACGTATGACATCTCTAGAGAAGAAGACAAAATGAGTGTCTAAGTTCAAGAGCTTACAACCCTTCTTTCCCAAGGGATAGCCCAGAAATACACATGGAGAGGCTCAGGCCTGAAGTTTATCTCTCCTTATCTTGGGAAAAGTGGCATAGCACAAGCAGCCAAAGGTCCTCAAATGGTGATAAGTGGGAGGATTGCCAAGTAAATTTTCATAGGGAGAAAGATTCTGAATGACAGTGGAAGTAAACCTATTAATAAGATAGATAGCTATTAAGACAAAATCACCTAAGTACCTGACAAGAAGTTTAGACTGGAAAAGTAATGCCCTAGATGTTTCTAAGAGATGTTTATATTTCCTTTCAACTACCCTATTCTGTTGAGGAGTGTGAGGTACAGTGGTCTGATGAATGATACCAGATTCAGCAAAGAAAGAAGTAGCTTAAAATAGATCCAAGTTCAAAGGCATTATCTGATCTAAGTGTTTGAATAGAAGTGTGGAAGTGAGTTTTGACCATGAAAATAAATATTTTAATGAGATTGAAAGCATGGCTTTTGCAGGAGTGTAAATGAGTCCAAGTGACTCTAAAGTAGTCATCCACAATGGTCAGAACATATCTAAGTTCATTTTACGTCTAAGTGTTATAGGAACCTATAGGTCAACATGAATAAGGTGAAAACAGTGAGTAGACTTAATAGAACTATATGGAAAAAAAAGTCTTTGTTGCCTAGCTAAAGGACACACGGAGAAAATAAAAGATTGCTTAGAAGATAATTTATCAGATAAACAAGAGATAGTTTTCATTCTAGAAAAAGGCATATGACCTAATTTTTGATGCAAAAAAAAAAATATCAGCTTTATTGATTGAAGTAACATGATTACAAGAAGTAGTGCAAGCACTGTAATCACATTACGCAAAGAAGTAGTAGCTGGAATGGTATTTACAGATAAAATAAGCTTAGTCAATTCAAAAGATGATTGAATTATAACCCATTTGGTGCTCTACCAATTTCCAACGGCCTCTTCCGAGAAAGGCCCTGTATAAGACAAGAAAATATGGTAAAGAAGGATGCACAACTGAATTGTAAAACTAATTGAGGAACATAAATGAGATTGAGCTGGAAAGAGGGAACTAGAAGTACATTTAATAAAGTAAAATCAGCACAAAGATTTAAAGAACAAGTGCACGTGACTTTTACTTTATAACCATTTGGGAGTGTTACTAGAAAGGAAAAAGGCAAAGGTTGAATGTTGTGTAAAAGGTCTTTGTGAGGTGTCATATGACTTGTTGCTCCTGAATCTAGAATCCAAGTGTTTATCTTTAAGTCTGGAGCACAACACAAGGCCACAAAATATACAACAAGACTGCAGAACACACTTGCAAAGGCACCCATGGCAGCATTGCTAATGGGAAGATCCTGAACTGGTGTGGCCAGATGATATTGTTGAAAAAGATTCATCAAGTGTTGATATTGCTCCCTGGTAAACCCATGAGCAGGAGCAGGTGTTGTCCCTTCAGGGGATGATGAAGATTCCACCCTAAGTTCATCAATTTGAGCACAAGCTGCAGACTTCTTTCCCTTAGTAAATTTGAAGCCCATTGGGAAGCCATGGAGTCTGTAACACTTGTCAACAGAATGTCCAGGCTTCCTACAATATTTACAAACAATATTGACCCTCTTGTTGTCAAAGTTGACCCTATGAGTGTAAAACTTGTTACCAATACTAAGTTGAGCAAGAGCAGGAGCTGGAGTGGATTTTACAGAAATGGAGGCAGAGTCTGAGAGGACATTGGCCCCTGATGATTGAAGCTCCCTCTGGTATTCATCATGAAGGAGCATAGAGTAAGCCTTTCCTAGAGTTGGTACATGAGTCATCATTAAGATGTTACTTCTGACATTGGAATAGGTGTCATTAAACCCAGTTAGGAAGTGGATGAGTTTCTTCCCTTCACTACATTGTGGTTCAGCCCACAAGGACAAGATGGATCAAAAGAAGCAGTTACTCATCCCACAACTTCCTAAGTTTTGTATAATAACTGGAAATATCAGAAGACCCTTGAGAGACACCGGCAATCTCTCTCTAGATTTGATAGTACCTACTGGCATTAGACTGCCCATACCGCTCATTTTTGTCTCTCTAAATCTCCTTTGTAGTGTCACAATGCAACACACTATCAACAATATCTTTGCACAAAGAATTGCTTAACCATATGTTAGTTTGAGTGACTTTATGGATTATTAAAGAACTTGATTGTTTACCTTACTCCTTACGCGTAAAGTAAAATAAGCGGTAACGTAAACGCAATAATTTTTACGTGAAAAATCATCCGTTTCAAAAGGTGCAAAGACCATGACCTACTACGTAAGATTTTTAACTTCCACTTTACTAGAACAATGAGCCAAGTGTATCAATTATAAATCTGTAACTCAATACTCTCCAGTACTCCTACTTCAACTATTTGATTTACAAGTTACTCTAACTTGTAAAACACACACTCACTCCAACTTACTAATTGTTTATGACACTTTGATTATAACTCAATTTTTCAAAAGACATTTACTAGACTGACTCAAGAAAAACACAACACTGGTACTAGACTTCAATGTAGAAAATGTAGTTCTTCAGTTAATGTGCAAAATGATGATCCCAGGGGTCCAAAAAGATAGTATTTAAATTCCCTGGACTTCGAGATCTTTTAGGAGTCCTATACGTAGCCAATTTCTCGTTTGATAGGAATCCTACTGCTCCAAGGACTCCACAAGTCTTGGACTTTTATCTCTCACTTATGCATGTGTATCTTCTTGGGCAACAACTCTTATCATGTTTAGCAGTTTTCTTCAAACAAACTCAGCCTGGGTAACTTTGTGATAATGTTAATGTCTTGCAAAGACGTACAATCATCAACCTTGAGGAGCTGGTCCTTACCCCTGAGGATCTGGTTCTTAGAGCACTTAAGCAACTATGTATAGGACCTGATTCTTAGAATATTTCATCTGAAAAAAATTTGTTAATCATTAAAATCTCAATACTCAACACCATGCAAACACCATTGTTGCATCTCACCCATTAATCATAGAGAAGGGACTTAGGAGGTGGCTGGTTGATTCTTCCATTGATCATTTCAGCCTTGTCTTTGCAGACAAGGCAATGCGAACATTTTTCTTCCAGGATACATAACCAGTTCCATTGAAAGGTACTGGTACAAGTAAACTTCCTGGGCTATCAGATGGATGTACATATAGAGGGTGGGAAGAGTCAATACAATGACTGGTGGTGGAGTCAATAGTTGAAGAAGTTGTGGAAGCGTCAGTACTCATATTTGCTTACCAACACTATCATTCAACTAGCAATTAAGTGATTCACACAATACAAATGACAAGTAACTAAACCAGGAGTTTCAAATCGAAAAATATACATCCATGTATCAGTGACCTATGATACAATATACAACAGAGGGAATAGCATAAAAAATCTCAAGCTAGGGCACAAAATTTATGAAATTGATCAAAATCTTAAGGAATTGAAAGATATTACCGGGTCTGCTTCAATAAATTGAAGGAGAGCAAGCTTACCTAGTCATGACTCGAAAGAAATCCAAATTCTTCCGGAGAACACACGAATTGTCCGTCGCCAAAAAATTGAAAGTCAACCAAATCGAAAAATTGAGCCGATGAATCGAAAGAGCTCGTCGAGAGCTATTCGGATCTTTGCTATGATACTATGTTAACCCATAGAACAATGAGAAAATGAAGATTGAAAGAGATGAAACCCTAGTGTCTAAGACAAAGAGAGAGATAAGATATTAGACGCATAAGGTAAATAAAAGAATGGTTCTCATTAATTAAAAATAAGGCCCAACTGATAAGAGGCCCAATATGAAAAAGGCCAGCCTGGATCTTGGCTTAATAGCTGAACTCCTTCAGGTCCAGCAGACCTGAATGTTTTTCAGCACTCTTTGTTCATTATTTGATCAAATTTCTTAACAAAGTGGCTGTCTAGCTATGTCTAGCTCTTAACTTGTTGCTTTGAATTCTTGGTGTTGTTAAGATTTCTAATAATAGTCCTAAAGTACAGAGTAAGAGGCTGATTGCTGCAGTTTTCGGTATTATCTTCTTTTGGAAACATGACATGGAAGCACTATGGGCTACTTCAGGTGCAATTATCAATATTTGTCTCTCAATTGTACTAAAGAGGATACTTAAACATGAATGCCCTGTTTCAACATTAAGATCAGACCCTGGAATGCCTTCTTCACATGCCTAGTATATCTTCTACACACTCACATTCTGTATACTCTCAAGTAAGTTTCTCATTGTTATTGATCAATATACAAAAATTTACTTGGTTTTAGATGATTCTACATGATCCATACATACTAATTGTCTATATACGTATGAGTTGTACGATACTAATTTTAATTTAAGAAAACAAAATAGCCATATCCTCTCTTCATTGTGCTCTTCAGAGGCTTTTATGCATCGCAGATAAAAATTGTAAAAACTAACATTAAGGATGATGTTTGTTGTAATGTTATTTAGTTATGCATATGTTTCCTATGTTTTCTCTCTTTCTTCTCCTAGAGTACACTCTGCCTTCTTTGAGCAGCTACTATTCCATATTCTTTAATAGAACCGTTGGATAAGATTTCTACATAGTCAAGTTTGCAAATGCGGTGAAATATTGTTAGGAGTTTGTCCTGACTTTCTGATGATATTTGGTTTTCCTATCTCTTAAAGGATAAACAACATATTTACCATATTTGATTTTATCTTTTAAGAAAAAAATATAATTCTTCCATATTTTTGGCTAGTCCTTATTCTAGGAGAAAAAGGTTTTAGACTTCTATAAATTATGGATCATTTCCTTCTAATTTAGGAACATCCAGAGTGTAGCCATAAGACGTTTAAGATTCTTGTTTAGAGGAAGAATTTTTGGGATAACTTTCCACTTGTATGTGTCTCTTTGTGAGGTTGTTCTCTCAATATTTTGTACTTTTTTTTATATAGTGAATTGTTCATCTTTGACTGTAGACGCAAGTCGATTGACCAAATCACATTAAATGTTTGTGTCTCTTTTGTTATCTGATTTATAGTCGTTCAAGATTTGTGACCTGACTATTTTGATCCTAACAAATAGCTCTCTCAGTCGATTTAGCATTTAGAAGAATATTAGTAACATTTTTCCAAGAGATAGTCACACCAATTATTTAGATGGTTAAATGAACCGAGAACTGTTCCACCATGACTGGTTCTCTTGAACAATATGTTATTGATAAAAATTAAAGAATACCTAAAAGCTGAAGATGACAGCTAAAGGAGTAAGATTAATTATTGTTACTTCTTGTGGATCTATGTACATTCGTATGGCTTAACGATACATTAGGGAAAGGGCTAAGAATTTGTAAAAGGCACAAGCTAAAGAATAGTTGTGGTACGACCCAAGTTCGCCCTCCGTGAACTGTTGTAGCGGCACCTAGTCTCTACGACTAGGTAAGCCTAATGATTTGCGTAAAAAGAAACGAAAGATAAAAACTGGCCAAAACCTGCGGAATAAACATAAATAAAACGTTTAAGATGTCGCTCGACATATACAATATAAACTCTCAAACTTAATCAACTCCCAAAACCCGGAATCTCATGAAATCACAAGTTGTGGAATAACTACAAAGTGTTCTAACTCCAGAATATCTAAACAAAAGTAAATACAGGAGAGCTAAAGCTAGAAGTGAGAATAGAGAGGGACTCCTCGGTCTGCGGACACGGCAGATATACCTCGAAGTTTGTGAAGATCATCTCGCCTCACTGGAAGTATGGCTGAACCGAAGAACCTGGATCTGCATACGAAAAATATGTGCAGAAAAGGGTATGAGTACACCACAACGGTACTCAGTAAGTGCCAAGCCTAACCTCGGTCGAGTAGTGACGAGGAAGGTCAGGGCCCTACTGATTATAGATGAAAAAATGGTAAAACAGTAAAGAATATGACAACATAATAAAAATGCTAACAGTCTATAACGAATAAAATTACAGAAAGAATCTAACTCAATACATAGAAATAGCAAGAGGGGATCTCCCGGGATATCATCACGTATTCCCAAACATAAATGTCCAGAGGATCTCCCAGGATATCTTCCGGTAGTCCGAATCATAAATATGTAGGGGAAACTCCCGGAATACCAATTCGTAGTCCCAAAATAAATATCCAGTACATGGATCTACCGGGTGCTGTCCCGTAGTCCCAAATATAAATGTGCAGGAGGATCTACCAGAATACCAATCCGTATTCCCAGAGTAAATATGCAGGGAGATCTCCCGGAATATCGTCTCGTAGTCCCAAAGTAAATCACACAACAATCTCAGAAGAATTTGCAGTTCTATTCTAGAATTTAAGCAGGAAATTCTTCTCTAACATGCTACACGGAGTACAAGTAGGCAACTAAAGCAGGTAAGACAGTTAAATCACATAAGCATGCTTTTTCTAAACTAAGCAAGAGGCTTCAAGTACAAATATTGCTTAATTACAAGGAAACATAGGTATTAACTTAATGAAAACGGGATTTCAACAATTAACACGCGTACGCACTCGTCACCTCACGTACACGGTACTCACATAACACAATACCAAATCCTAAGGGGAGTTCCCCCACACAAGGTTAGGCAAGCCACTTATCTCGAACCAGCTCAATCAACTCGAAATCACATTCTTGCCACGAGTACCCGACTCCAAATGTCCAAAATTTATTCAAATTAATTGCAAAAATGTAAATATAACTTCAAGTAACTAATTTAACTAATTAATTCGAAGCTAACACGTGAAATTAAGAAAATCTCCCAAAACGTCCCTCGGGCCCACGTCTCGGAATTGGATAATCTTTACAAATTCAGAACCCCGATCACCCACGAACACACTCGAACAAAAATCACCAAAATCCGACGTCAAAATCTCACTTAAATCTCGGATTTTCAATTGGGGAACTTCTCTCCCATTTTCAAACCTTCACCCCCAATTTCCTTAATTAGAAAAGGAAAAGAACAATATATTATAGTTCTAGGATCAAAATCAAGATAGAAAATGTTACCCAATGTTTCTCCTTCAAAAATCCTCGAGAAATCGCCCTCAACCGAGCTCCAAATCGTTTTCCAAGTTTTGAGTTCAAACCCTCATTTTTCCCCTTTTCTGCCCAGTGATCCCTCTTCTGCGACAAATAGACCGCTCCTGCGACTTTTTATTAAAGCCCAAACTTTTGCACCTGCATTTACAAACTCGCAGATGCGGTCCGCTTCTACGGTCCTTGGGCCGCATCTGCGACCAACTCCACTTAAGCCTTAGTCCGCACCTGCGATCCTCATACCGCTTCTGCATTGCCGCACCTACGGTCCTACACACGCAGGTGCGGTTATGACAGGTTCAACCAACTTTAGATTTTTTACTAAGTCTAATTAAATTTCTGTTAAATACCCAAAATTCACCCGAGGCCCCCGGGACCTCAACCAAACATGCCAACCAATCCTGAAACATCATAAAAACTTATTCCAACCCTCGAATCACATCAAACAACGCTAAAACCATAAATCACTCTCCAATCCAAGCCTTATGATACAAAAATCTCAAGAATCCTACACCCGATTATAAAACCAACCAAACCAAATCCAATTACCCCTAATTTTGCACACAAGTCACATTCAACACTACGGAGCTACTCCAACTCTCGGAATTGGATTCCGATCCCGATATCAAAATTTCACTATCGAACCGAAAAACTTGCAAATTTCAACTTTTGGCATTTCAAGCCTAAATAAGCTACGGACCTCCAAAACACAATCAGAACACGCCCCTAAGCCCGAAATCACCCAACGGAGCTAATGGAACTGACGTAATTCCATTTCGAGGCCGTCTTCACACTGCACCAACTACGATCCAAATTCTAAAGCTTAAGCTCTCATTGAGGGACTAAGTGTCCCTAAACACTCCAAAACACAAAACGAATCCTCCCGACAACTCAAACTAGCGGAAACAAACTCGGGGAAAGTAGTTAATAGAGGATCGAGGCATTAATTCTTAAAATGACCGGCTGGGTCGTTACATCCTCCCCCTCTTAAAACATTCGTTCATCCTCGAACGAGCATAGAGACATACATAAAGTAGTGAAAAGATGAGGGTAACGGCTGTGCATATCCTGCTCGGTCTCCCAAGTCGCCTCCTCGACCGGCTGACCCCGCCACAGAACCTTTACGGATGCAATGTTCTTTGACCTCAGCTTTCGAACCTGCCTGTCCAATATCGCCAATGGTTCCTCAACATAAGATATATCCTCATCCAATTGGGCCGAACTGAAATCCAACATGTGCGACAGATCACCGTGATACTTCTGGAGTATCGAAACATGAAATACCGGATGAACTCCTGCCAAGGTGGGAGGTAAGGCAAGCTCATAAGCAACCTCCCCAACACGTCGCAATATTTTAAAAGGACCAATAAACCTCGGACTCAATTTCCCTTTCTCCCCAAATCTCATAACGCCCTTCATAGGTGACACCCGAAGCAAGACCCGCTCTCCAACCATATAGGAAACATCACAAACTTTCCGGTCCGCGTAAATTTTTTGTCTGGACTGGGCTGTACGAAGTCTATCTTAAATCACCTTAACCTTCTCCAAGGTATCCTGAACCAAGTCTGTGCCCAATAATTTAGCCTCACCCAGCTCGAACCAACCCACCGGGGATCTACACCACCTACCATATAAGGCCTCATACGGTGCCATCTGAATGCTGGACTAATAACTGTTATTGTAGGCAAACTCCGCCAGTGGCAAAAACTGATCCCAAGAACCTCCAAACTCCATCATGCACACAGGGAGCATATCCTTAAGAATCTGAATGGTGCGCTCGGATTGTCCGTCCATCTGGGGGTGCAATGTTGTGCTCAACTCCACCAGAGTTCCCAACTCATGCTGTACGGCCCTCCAGAACCGTGATGTGAACTGAGTACCCCTGTCTGAAATGATGGAAACTGGAATACCATGCAGACGAACAATCTCCCCAATATAAATCTCCGCCAACCGCTCCGAAGAATAGGTAGTACATATAGGAATGAAATGCGCGGACTTGGTTAGCCGATCCACAATCACCCAAATAGCATCGAACTTCTTCAAAGTCCATGGGAGTCCAACTACGAAGTCCATGGTGATCCGCTCCCACTTCCACTCCGGAATCTCTATCTGCTGAAGCACCCACCCGGTCTCTGGTGCTCATACTTTACCTACTGACAATTGAGGCACCGAGCTACAAACCCAACTATATCCTTTTTCATCCGCCTCCACCAATAGTGTTGTCTCAAGTCCTAGTACATCTTTGTGACACCCGAATGGATGGAATACCGCAAACTATGGGCCTCCTCTAGGATCAACTCCTGAAGCCCATCAACATTGGGTACACATACACGACCCTGCATCCTCAATACCCCATCATCACCAATGGTCACATCTCTGGCATCACCATGTAGAATCTTGTCCTTGAGGATGAGCAAATGAGAGTCATCATACTGACGCTCCCTTATACGATCAAATAAGGAAGATCGAGAAACCACGTAAGCTAGAACCTGGCTGGGCTTCAAAAGGTCCAATCTCACAAACTGAGTGGCTAAGGCCTGAACATCCATAGCTATGGGCCTCTCTGCTGCTGGTAAATAAGCCAAACTCCCCAAACTCTTCGCCCGATGACTCAAAGCATCAACCACCACATTGGCCTTGCCCGGGTGATACAAGATAGTGATATCATAGTCCTTCAGCAGCTCTAACCACCTCCTCTGGCGCACATTAAGATCCTTCTGCTTAAATAGATGCTGCAAACTCCAGTGATCAGTATAGATCTCACAAGGAACACCGTACAAATAATGACGCCAGATCTTCAAGGCGTGAACAATAGCAGCCAACTCGAGATCATGGACAGGATAATTCTTCTCATATACCTTCAACTGTCTGGATGCGTAGGCAATCACCCTACCATCCTGCATCAATACCGCTCCAAGGCCAATCCTCGAGACATCATAATAGACAGCATAAGACCCCGAACCTGTAGGCAATATCAAAACTGGGGTTGTAGTCAAAGCTATTTTGAGCTTATGGAAGCTCGCCTCACACTCTTCCGTTCACTGGAACGGAGCACCCTTCTGGGTCAGCCTGGTCATAGGTGTTGCAATCGATGAAAACCCATCAACAAATCGACGGTAATAACCCGCCAAGCCAAGAAAACTACGGATCTCTGTAGCTGAGGATGGTCTGGGCTAACTCTGCACTGCTTTCACTTTCTTCGGATCCACCTGTATACCCCCACTCGATACCACGTGACCCAAGAATACCATGGAATCCAACCAAAACTCACATTTCGAGAACTTTGCATATAACTTCTTTTCCCTCAAAGTCTGAAGCACTGTCCTCAGGTGCTGCTCATGATCCTCCCAACTCCGGGAGTATACCAAAATATTATCAATAAAGAAAATGACGAACGAGTCAAGATATGGCCGGAACATACTGTGCATCAAATGCATGAAGGTTGTTGGGGCATTGGTCAGCCCAAATGACATAACAAGGAACTCGTAATGACCATACCGAGTCCGGAAGGCAGTCTTCGGGATATCTAGCTCCTGAATCTTCAATTTATGGTAACCTGAGTGCAAGTACATCTTAGAAAACACTCGTGCACCATGTAATTGGTCAAACAGATTATCAATATGAGGCAAATGATACCGGTTCTTCACTGTAACTTTATTCAACTGGCGATAATCAATGCACATACGCATAGAACTATCCTTTTTCTTCACAAACAAGATAAGAGCACCCCAAGGTGATACACTGGGCCGAATAAAACCCTTATCAAGCAATTCCTGTAACTGATCCTTTAACTCGTTCAACTCAGGAGGGGCCATACGATACGGTGGAATGGAAATGGGCTGAGTGCCCGACAACAGATAAATGCCAAAATCAATATCTCTATTGGGCAGCATGCCCGGAAGGTCAGCTAGAAACACATCAAGGAAGTCCCGTACTACTGGGACTGAATCAATTATAGGGGTATCAACACTAACATCTCTCACATAGGCCAGATACGCGTCACACCCCTTCTCAGCCATTCGCTGAGCTTTAAGGAAGGAAATAACTCTACTATGAGTATGATCTAAAATACCTCTCCACTCTACTCGCGGTACACCTGACATAGCCAGCGTCACGATTTTGCCATGAAAATCAAGAATAGCATAATGGGGCGACAACCAGTCTATGCCCAAGATAACATCGAGAAATCTACCATGCAAAGCAATAATAAATTGGCTCTGGTCTCAAAACCACTAAAAACAATCAAACACGACCGATAAACGCGGCCCACAACAAGAAAATCCCCTACAGGAGTAGAAACATAAACAGGGGAACTCAAAGAATCCCGAGATATGCCCAAATGTGGGGCAAAATAAGAAGACACATAAGAATATGTGGAGCCTGGATCGAATAGAACCGATGCATCTCTATGACAAACCAGTACAATACCTATGATGACAGAATAGGAGGAAACAGCCTTAGTACGAGCAGGAAGGGCATGATATCTGGCCTGGCCTCCCCCTCTAGGGCGACGTCTACCTCCCTGACCTCCACCTCTAGCTGGCTGAGCAGGTGGGGTAGCAACTGATGCTGTAATCATAGCCTAAGAACTCTGCGGGGAACGTTGCGGCTGAGAAGTTTGTGGAAGTGCACCCATCCTAAGTCTGGGGCAATCCTTCACCATATGGCATATGTCACCAAACTCAAAACAAGCTCTAGGAGGATGTGGTGGCTATGACTGGCTCGGGCCAGGTCTGCTGGACTGAACACGGAAAGCACCCCGTGCAGGAGGTGCACTAGATACTATGGGTGCATAATAAGGCTCCTGAGGTCTAGGAAGAGCTGGAATACCACTGGCTGTTGGAAGAGCTGAATGAACGGGGCGACTTATATAACCCCTACCATAACGAATTGTAGCTGGGGCACGGGCACCAGAATAATTGCCCGACTCTCGAGACCTCTTGGCCTCCCTCTCCTCTCTGTCCCGAGCATGCATACCCTCCACTCTCCTAGTAATGCTCACCACCTACTGATAAGAAATATCCATCTCTTACTCACGAGCCATGCTAGACCTGATGTTAGGAATGAGCCCCTCAATAAACCAGCGAACTCTCTCACGAACTGTAGAAACCAAGGCTAGTGCATGCCTAGCCAAGTTAGTGAAACATACAGCATACTCTGAAACAGTCATAATGCATTGGCGCAAATGCTCAACTCTGTGCACCATCCGTCTCTGAGGCTCTGAGGGACAAACTCTCTCAGGAACATGTCTGAAAATTGAGTCCAAGTAAGGGATGCTGCCTCAGCTGGACTGTCCAACTCAAAAGTGCGCCACCACTGGTAGGCTGCTCCTCGAAGCTGGAAGGCAGTGAAAGAAACCCCACTCGATCCTGATATACCCATAGTGCGGAGGATACGGTAATACTCCTCCAGAAATCCCAAGGCATCATTTGATGCTAAACCACTGAATACAGAAGGCTTATACTTCTTGAACCTCTCAAGCCTTCGCTGCTCATCCTCTGAAGTTGCTGCCCTGTCCTCGGGCTGAACTAGGGCCATAGGCGATACCAGTATAACCTCTAGGATCTGATCAACCTAGACTCGCTGCTTAGGAGTCCGGGCGGTGGGAGTCGGTGCTCCTCCCCCGGCCTGGGATGTGGCAGCAGCAAGGGGAATCAGCCCTGCCTGAGATAGAGTGGTGTACATGCTCACAAATTGTGCAAAAGTCTCCTGAAGAGCTGGAATAGTAGCAGCAATAGGCGTGTTAGGTGCCTGGACTCCGGCTGGAGCTGCTGGTGGCTCCTCTATGGCAGCTCACGCAGGTGTTCTGGTCGCACCACATGTGCGTCCTCGGCCTCTACCCGGCCCCGACCTCTGAAGGCTCTAGTAGGGGCGCAGGTGTCTGGTCATCTCCGGTAGCACGTGTCCTCACCATCTGTAAGAGAATAGAAGACAAAAGTTTAGAATTGTGATATCAAAATCTCGCACGACAAGGAAACCAAATGAAGTGGAATTTTCCTAACAGTTACATAGCTTCTAGTAGATAAGTACAGATGTTTCTGCACCGATCTGCGAGACTCTAATAAATCGGCTTGTGATTCATGACTCCTACGAACCTAGAGCTCTGATACCAACTTGTCACGACCCAAGTTTGCCCTCCGTGAACTGTCGTGACGGCACCTAGTCTCTATGACTAGGTAAGCCTAACAATTTGCGAAAAAAGAAACGAAAGATAAAAACTGGCCAAAAATTGCGGAATAAATATAAATAAAATGTTTAAGATGCCACTCAGCATATACAGTATCAACTTTCAAACTGAATCAACACCCAAAATCGAGAATCTCATGAAGTCACAAGCTGTGGAATAACTACAAAGTGTTCTAACTCTAGAATATCTAAACAAAAGTAAATACATGAGAGCTAAAGCTAGAAGTAAGAATAGAGAGGGACTCCTCGGTCTGCGGACGTGGCAGATATACCTCGAAGTCTATGAAGATCGTATCGCCTTACTGGAAGTATGGCTGAGCCGAAAAACCTGGATCTGCACACGAAAAACAAGTGCAGGAAAGGGCATGAGTACACCATAACGATACTCAGTAAGTGCCAAGCCTAACCTCGGTCGAGTAGTGACAAGGAAGGTCAGGGCTCTACTGATTATAGATGAAAAACAAGGTAAAACAGTATAGAATATGACAACATAATAAAAATGCTAACACTCTATAACGAATAAAATCACAGAAAGAATCTAACTCAGTACATAGAAATAGCAACAGGGGATCTCCCGGGATATCGTCCTGTAGTCCCAAATGTAAATGTCCAGAGGATCTACCGGGATATCGTCCAGTAGTCCGAATCATAAATATGCAGGGAAAACTCCCAGAATACTAATCTGTAGTCCCAAAATAAATTTCCAGTACAGGGGATCTACCGAGTGATGTCCTGTAGTCCCAAATATAAATGTGCAGGGGTGTCTACCGGAATACCAATCCGTAGTCCCAAAATAAACATGCAGGGGGATCTCCCGGGATATCGTCCTGTAGTCCCAAAGTAAATCACACAACAATCTCAGAAGAATTTACAGTTCATCTAGAATTTAAGCAGGAAATTCTACTATAACATGTTGCACGGAGTACAAGTAGGCAACTAAAGCAGGTAAGACAGTTAAATCACATAAGCATGCTTTTCCTAGAATAAGCAAGAGGCTTCAAGTACAAATATTGCTCAATTACAAGGAAACATAGGTATTAACTTAATGAAAACGGGATTTCAACAATTAACACGCGTATGCACTCGTCACCTCATGTACACGGCACTCACATAACACAATACCAAATCCTAAGGGAGTTCCCCCCACAAGGTTAGGCAAGCCACTTATCTTGAACCAACTCAATCAACTTGAAATCACGTTCTTGCCACGAGTACCCGACTTCAAATGACCCAAATCTATTCAAATTAATTGCAAAAATATAAATATAACTTCAAGTAACTAATTTAACTAATTAATTCAAAACTAACACGCGAAATTAAGAAAATTGCCCAAAAAGTCCCCCGGGCCCACGTCTCGGAATTGGATAAACTTTACAAATTCAGAACCCCGATCAACCCCGAACACACTCGAACAAAAATTACTAAAATCCAACATCAAAATCTCACTAAAATCTCGAATTTTCAATTGGGGAACTTCTCTCCCATTTTCAAACCTTCACCCCCATTTCCTTAATTAGAAGAGGAAAACAACAATAGATTATAGTTCTAGGATCAAAATCAAGATAGAAAACGTTACCCAATGTTTCTCTTTTAAAAACCCTCGAGAAATCGCCCTCAACCGAGCTCCAAATCGTTTTTCCAAGTTTTGAGTTCAAACCTTCTCTTTTTTTCCCAGCGATCCTCCTTCTACGACCATGGGCGGTCCCGCTTCTGCGACAAATAGACCGTTCCTGCGACTTTTCATTAAAGCCCAAACTTTTTCACCTGCGCTTACAAACTCGCAGATGCGGTCCGCTTCTACGGTCCTTGGGCCGCATCTGCGACCAACTCCACTTAAGCCTTAGTCCGCACCTATGATCCTCATACCGCTTTTGCGGTGCCGCACCTGCCATCCTACACACGCAGGTGCGGTTATGACAAGTTCATCCAACTTCAGAGTTTTTTCTAAGTCCAATTCAACTTCCATTAAGCACCCGAAATTCACCTGAGGCCCTTGGGACCTGAACCAAACATATCAACCAATCCTAAAACATCATACGAACTTATTCCAACCCTCGAATCACATCAAACAATGCTAAAACCACAAATCACTCTCCAATCCAAGCCTTATGAACTAGAAATCTCAAGAATCCTACACCCAATTATAAATCCAACCAAACCAAGTCTGATTGACCCCAAATCTTGCACACAAGTCATATTCAACACTACAGAGCGACTCCAACTCTTGAAAATGGATTCTGATCCCGAAATCAAAATTTCACTATCGAACCGAAAAACTTCCAAATTTCAAATTTCGGCATTTTAAGCCTAAATAAGTTACGGACCTCCAAAACACAATCCGAACACGCCCCTAAGCCTGAAATCATCCAACGGAGCTAACGGAACCGACAGAATTCTATTCTGAGGTCGTCTTCACACTGTTCCAACTACGGTCCAAATTCTAAAGCTTAAGCTCTCATTGAGAGACTAAGTGCCCAAAACACTCCAAAACACAAAACGAATCCTCCCGACAACTCAAAATAGCAGAAGAAAACTCGGGGAAAGTAGTTAATAGGGAATCGAGGCATTAATTCTTAAAACGACCGGTCGGGTCGTTACAAGTTGCTACAGTTGTCTTTCAATTTTGTTTTGTATTTTAAATATGAAGAGTATATCGGAAGCAAATGTCTTTGTTAATCATGTAATATCAGTAAGATGCTAAGATTTTTTTGTTGTCCGTGAGAAATACCTGTCTTGGAAAGGACAGGTAGCCTACTAAAGTTTCACCCTTTTCTTCCCTTAATGTGATATTTGTTTTTGGTAATTATGTTTTCCATTAATCACCAAAGAGAACATTACAAAGCAGTAGAACCATTCTCGGCTCACTTAGTCTATACACGTTTCTATTCAATCCTACCTTATAAGTAGTACATAAGACATTAATCAAATGTTTGGCTAGTTAGTACATTGTTTTCAATACATAAGCTGCTGCATCTTCTCCCTCATTCCTCTTTTAGCTCTTATGTTGCAAACACATGCTATTTCCCTTGCCACTTGTTCTGCAGTCTTCATTGTCTCTCCAAAAATTCTGTTGTTTCTCTCCATCCATATCCCATGTATATGCTCAAAGTATACCATTTTCACAATTTTTGCTTTGCATGATCTCCCTTTGGCTTGCTTTATTATCCATGCCATCTTCTGTGTGTATGACAGTGATGGACTCACATTGATTTGAATCCATTGCATAAGCCTTCCCCATACTATGTTAGTGAATTTGCATTCACCAAACAAATGTGCATGTGACTCAACTATTTCATTACACAAGCAACAACTTGTGTTTGCTTGGACTCCCCAGTTAGCAAGCCTATCTGTTGTCATTAGCCTCCCATGGCATTGCATCCATATAGTGAATATTGCCTTGGGCCTAGCTTCATTGTGAAACATCAAGGTTCTCCATGCCACCTTGTTGTAGCTTCCCAGAATGCCCAAATAAATTTTCTTGGTTGTGGTCCTTCTGTATTGCACTGTGGGCAGTTGCTGGATTACTCCTCTTGCTTCCATAATCTTTCTCACCATCCAACTTGCTTGTTGGGGGTATATTCATCTCCACTATACTTTGCCCCTTTATGTAATAAGTATGAATCCACTTTATCCACATCTTGTCTTTCTTCTGTGCTAAGTCCTAGTATACACTTGTTATAGCTGCTTTATTCCAAATTCTGATATTCAATAGATTGTACCCTCCAACAGACTTAGGCAAGCACATTCTGTCCCAGGCTATCAATGCTCTTTTTGTGATTGTATTGGATCCTGACCATATATAGCTTTTGCAGTAAGCCTCTATCAATTTCATCACTTTAGCTGGTAGTATGAGAATTTGGGCCCAATAGGATTGGATACCAAATATCACTGTTTGGACTAACTGAACCCTTCCAGCATAAGATAGTTTCTTGTCTGTCCATGAAGAAATCCTTGCTACTATTCTATCAATCAATGGTTGCCATTACATAGCTGACAACTTCTTTGTGTCCAATGGTATGCCCAAGTATTTGAAAGGCAATTCTCCAAGAATATATCCAGTGTTCTGTAGTATTTCCTGCCTTGTTGCTTGATCAACTCCTCCAAAGTAGATTGCACTCTTATTGAGGTTAGCTATCAGTCCAGGTGTAGCAGAAAATTTCATGAAACAATCATGCATTGTGGAGACAGACTTGCTATCTCCCCTGGCAAACAGTAGCAAGTCATCTGCAAAGCTGAGATAAGTTATGTCTAATTTCCCACATCTTGGATGAAATCTGAACTCCTGAGCATTTTTCAGTTCTTTGAGCAGCCTGCTTAGATATTCCATCACTATAGCAAACAGAAATGGTGATATAGGGTCACCTTGTCTGAGTCCCTTAGCAACATCAAAAGTTTTTGTCAGCTCCCCATTTATCATAATTGAGTAACTGACTGTTGATATACAAGCTTTCACCCAGTTACAGAAATTTGTGGGAAAACACAAATACTCTAGCACTTGTTCCAGATATACCCATTCCACTGAATCATATGCTTTCATCATGTCAACTTTCATCATACATCTAGGGGATATATGTTTCCTGCTATAAGCCTTGACTAGCTCATGAGCAAGGATGATATTGTCTGCTATTTTTCTCTTTGGGATAAATCCTGCTTGGGCTTCAGATATGATGTGTGGCATGATTTTCTGCATTCTTCCAGCTAGCACTTTAGAGATAATCTTGTACAACATAGTGCAACAAGCAATAGGTCTGAAATCCTTGATTGTCACTGGATTGGACACTTTTGGCAATAATGTGATTGTTGTACAATTGATTGCTGGAAACATCACCCCTGTATTGAAAAAATCTTTCACTGCAGCATACACTTCTTCTTTGATCACTGGCCATGATTTTTTGAAAAATTCTGCATTATATCCATCTATGCCTGGTGCTTTGTCACTTCCTATCCCCTTTAAAGCTTCATCAATGTCTTGGCTAGTAACTTCAGCAATCAGATCTTGCTGTTGTTGATTTGTTAAGGTTGGCCCTCCCTTCATTACCCTCTTGTCCACAACTGGAAGTACATGAGCACTTGTTCCCATTAAGCTTTTATAGAATGACACTATCTCCTCTTTTATGGCTGCATAATCTGTTATGATACTTCCTGATAGTGTCTGTAGTTCCACTATTAGTTTCCTTTGTTGCCTCTCCTTTATCACTGCAAAAAAGAATTTACTGTTAGAATCACCCACTTTGATCCAGTTTGCCCTTGCCTTTTGCTGCGGTATCTTTTCTTCCATCATTGACCAAATATGATATTTGTATGTGATTGCTCTATAGTTATTTAAGCTTTTTAAATTGATCTTATAGAGAGAAGGAATTGATGTACTAAGATTGCTTTTTTTTGGGTGTGGATTTACGGGTTTGAGCTTACGAGATAATTCATTTTTTTGTTCTCACATTGTTGTTTGACGCAGTGATTCAATATTTCGGATTGAATGGAATAACTGCAGTCATTAGTGCGCTTATCTTATCAATGGGCTCGTACTTTGTAAGTTTGGATCGAGTTGCACCTTTTACTGATTTGTTTTGTATATATGGATGTTCAATCTAAGAATGATGTTGAAAATACTCCTTGTATTTCACTTTACAGTCGTGGCTATGGGTTTCACAACAACTTCACACATTAAATCAAGTAGCAGTGGGTGCTGTAATAGGATTATGTTTTTCCATTTCCTGGCTCTAGTTGTGGAATGACGTTGTCATGAAGCCATTTATAGCCCACTTTTGGGTTCGGATTGTAGTTGTTCTTGGGATTACTATTTTTTGTGTTGCTTTTCTCATAAACGTTATTCGAAATTGGTGTGTTGCTGATAACACTAAATAATATTGTTTAAAGACGATCAGACTAACACAGAACACAGAATATATAATAGTAATTGACAATAGTTTAGACATACAAAAAAAACTTTTCAATCTCTACCTGTCATTCTTTTGCATATTACATCATGTTTGTTGCTCTCGTTCGAGTTAAAGTCTATTTATCTTCTACCTTTTTAAAAAAAAAGAATTATAGCATGTTTGGCCAAGCTTCTCCAAATCCAAAAAGCACTTTTTTTTTTCAAAAAAAGTATTTTTTTAAAGTCGAAGTGTTTGGCCAAGCTTTTAGAAAAAAAAATGCTTTTAAGCAGAAGCAGAAGCAGTTTTAGAGAAGCAGAAAAAAGTAGCTTCTCTCCAAAAACACTTTTTTGAAAAGTACGTTTGAGAAAAATATACTTAGCAGCAGTTTTTAAAAGCATGGCTAAACGCTAATTGCAGCTCAGAAGTGCTTTTCAAATTAATTAGCTAAACACAAATTGATTCTCATCAAAAGCGCTTCTCAAGCTGATTTTTGCAGCTTGGCCAAACAAGCTATTACTCTGTATATCATAGTACCTAGATAAAAACTTTAAGCAATTACTAAAATATTTTTTCATTAACCTTAGAAAGACAAGTATTATAAATTTAGGGGCGGACCCACGTGTTATTAAGCGGGTTCAACTGAACCCGCTTCGTCAACACTATGTATGTTAGTAAATTCCTGGGAAATATGTATAATACTATCATTTGAACCCACTTGTTGCACATTTCCTTTGTAAACGTGGTCATGCGGGTTCAAATTTTGAGTGATATCATGTGTTCGAATCCCATCTCCGCATTTGTATATATTTAAGCTTTTTTTTCTTTTTGGTATTTCAACAGACGATGTGCTATGGTGGGCCTGATAAAGTCACAGGTTAATTTTGTTTTAGAATTTTTTACATTCCTATGCCACATAGGAAACTTTTTTACCCTTAATGTTTAAGGTTTGACTTAATTACACTTAGTATACCAAATTACCATTTCTATACCATAATTAATTAATGATATAATTAATGAGATGTTTTTTACTCCTTAATTAAAGGATTTCCGTTTAATTCCAGTATCTCTACTCATCCCTTACTTTCTCTCTCCTAACCCCTCAGCCTCGTACCCACGTTCTTTTTACCAATACTCACGTTCTTTTTACCATTTTCCATCTTTGAAATCATCCAATCTCCCTCTAAAATCATAGAAAATTGAAGAAACCCTTCAAACAAATTGGTTCCCCATTTTACTCCAGTTGAAGTTCATCAATGAAGAACAACAAAGCTTCGAAAAAGAGTCCTAAAAAATCAGCAGTAGCTGATATACCCTCCTTTGATTTGGGTGTTTTATCCCGAAAATCACCCAAAAAGCAAGGCAAATCTCCACATGCAATTGCAGAGACTACTCATAATTCCTCTCTCCGACAAATCAGAGCCGAGATGAGAACCAAACAAAAACACGATGTAGATGCTGGAGAAACTCCTACACCAGTCAAACAAGTCAAATGAGAAGGAAAAGAGATTTTTGTAGATGACGACTTTGTAGAAGAGGTCCCTAATCTTCGAATAGGAAAGAAAGCAAAGGTGTCTCCTGGTTCAAAAAATCTAAAAATGAAGAAACATTCAAAAAAATACCCTAAAATTGTTTGGAACCAATCACTGGCAAAGGTAAACATTTATTAGTTTCATTTCTAATTTTTTTGTTTGGTTTAGGATGGTTAAATCTGTGTTCTACGTGTTTTAGACAAGTGTAGATTAATTGTCTTAATTTTGAAGATTATTTGTAGTTGTGATGTTCTGCTTTTATAATTTTAGATATTTTGTAGTTTTTTTTGTAGTTATTTGTAATATTTGAAGCAAAATTGTAGTTATCTTTTGTTGCTGCCTTTTTGTAAAAAATGCTTTAAATTATAGATATTATGTAATCATTTGTAGTTATGTTGTAGATAAAATGTATATGAATTTATCCTTTTTATGTATTTTATTAATGTGAATTAATTTATTATTTGTGCAGAATGGACAGTTTTTTGCCCCACATAATGTTGATTATATGGTGCTTAGATTCCACACTTTGTGTGATCCTAGCATTTCTAGCCAGATTAAAGAGCTTCTATCCTCAAATGGTTTGAATCTTTTCAAAAAGACGTGTTTTGGATACTTACTGTCTCTTCCCACCATATGCATGCAAAACCAAGCCATTCATCTTCTGATGAAGTATGAATTGACCAAATCCAATGAATCATATTTTTCTGTACAGTTAAAGGGTGAAACATTAAATTTTAGATTGCGTGAGTTTGCATTAATTACTAGTCTAAGATGTGTTACTCAGGTTACTGATTTTGGTTATACTCCCACTTATATTAGCAAAATAATGAGCAGTTATTTTCCTAACAAATTAAGAGTGGAGAAGTCTTATTTGAAACAGATAGTAACCACTAGATCATGGGTAAACGATGAGGATGCGGTGAAGTTGTGCATCCTTTATCTTTTAGAATTTTTCATTTGTCCTTCAGACAAAGATCATGTTTCTTTTGTAGATCACTTTAGGTTCTATTTGGTAGAATCTGGGTAGTATGAGTCATACCCATGGGGTATTAAATCTTTCACCCAGATGATGGAATCTGTTAGGCACATACTAAATTCGTATGTACATTCTTATCTCATACGGGGATGCTCACTAGCATTGCAAGTATGGCTTTATGAGTGCTGCTCTACTGTCAGCACTGATCTATCTACAAGGTGTTCTAACTCAATACCTCACATACTAAGATGGTCAGCTACTAAGGGGCAGATTTGGTTAGCTGCCTTTGAAGAGAAGATGATAAAGCATGAGTGGATAAAGGTATAGTTTCTTTTATTACGATTATACATTTACCTTCAACATATCTACAAGTATTCTACATTTTCTGCCTTGATCAAACTAATTTATTTTTCCTCATTCAGTTTACTAACATAGTTGAATCTGGAGAAGAGATTGCAGTGCTGATTTTGCCCGAAAAAATTGAGTACAAAGTTCAAGAAGGTGAACAAACATCTGAGGTTCTCAATGCTGATCCTCCTACATTGGAAACCAAACAAACAGATGGAGAAGAGGACAAAGAGTCTATTGCTGAGAAGATCAGTAAATTAGAAAAAGGAATTGAGCAGGTAATACATATAAACAACAATATATCAACATTTTATCTACAATATATCTACATTTCATAAACTGTCTACCAAATATCTACAAATTTGTAAATTCTGATATATATCTTTATATAATTGCATATGTTTTTGCATTGTATGTTAGGACATATTATGAAGTTAACAACTTACTATATTGTAACTTGTAGGTTGATAGAAAGCTTGAAGATTTTAGGAAAGCTGTCTTTGTAGAACTCGATAGCCTTCGAGTGTTTATAAATGATTCTGTGCAGTCTGTTTTGCAAATGATAAACATTAGAAATGTGCAAGATGATGCAAAGGTAAGATCTGACTTTTATTTTTATAGCAAAACAATTTAGACAATGAAAAAATATATACAAACTAACATAAAACATTCAGTTTGCTGGCAGTTCAAAAAAATAATGACCAATAAAAAGACTTGAACAATCAGCATTTTCAGTTCAATATTGGGGAACAAGTGCAGGAAAACACCAGCAAAACAGGTATCTACAAAATACTTAAAAAATATCTACAATTTGTGTCAGTGTATAATTAACATATCTACACTTATCCACAAAATATCTACAATTTTGTTACACATATGCTACACCTTGTCACTCAGAGATATTTTCTTGTTGTTTATAAAGTTTAACATTCTTGTTAAAATTGATATGAATTGTGTTACAGTTACGGAAGGTATCAATGCACAGTCCCCAATTCACGGAGTGACAGTAGCAGCTCAGTCAGAACAGGTCATTGAGGAACATGACAATGAAGGTGCAGATGCACAGTATGTGGATCTAGGTGATTCAGAAGGATCAAGAGTTGAGAAGAATGGGGTCACACTAGATGATTTTGAGTTGCCCGACAACTTATCCCAGTTGGTTATGTTTGGCGAGCCCATACAAGATGATGCAACACCTATGCATTCGGGGAGAATAAGGCATCCGAAAAAATATGCCCGATCACCATTTATCCCTCTATATAGTTCAGGGGGCAACAATTCGGTTGGACCTAAAATTTTCTACCTCAAACACCCTTTTACTACTGTTATTGGTGAAAATATAGATCCGGATATTTTAGAAAAATTCAACAAGTGGTTATACCAGTCTAGCGACAAAGGTTCAAAGAGGTATGAATGCATAATTTTGCACTTTCATTTCAGCATTTATCTTTTACATATCTAATTCAATCTACAATTTGTTTTTGTCATTTATTTGTTGTTATTGGAGGAAGGCTCCATTTTCCATAAAGGATAACCAAATTAAGCCTTGGTTAGACCTTGTAGTGGAAAATGTTGATAAGAAGGAATGGTTCTTTTCGCTGGCTCACCCCGGACAAGTCCTCAATGACTCGGTAAGTATCAAGGAGTCTATTCCCAAGATATGATTTGTAGATATTTTGTCTTCTGTTTTGTAGATAATATATGAAGATGACTTGTAGTATAAAGTGTAGATATGATGTAGACATGATTGTAAATGCTCTCTTTCTTGTATGTAGTGTAATTAATAATTAGGTTTTATGTTATGTATCATATTTAAAGATTATTTATAGTATAAATTCTATATGTATTTTATGGACAGAATAGTTTTATTGCTGTATTTACTGTTTGTAGTGTAATTGTAGTTATTTTGTAGTTTATGTAGAACATTACAAGATTAATCGTAGTCTAAAATGTAGATATAATGTAGACATGATTGTAGATGCTGTGTTACGTGTTTGCCCAATAACTGTAGGTAAATTGTAGTTATTTTTAGATTAGGTACTTAAACTGTAGGTAAATTGTACATTTACTGTAGGTAAATTTGTTTAAATTGTAGAGCTGTTTTTAGACATCATTGTAGATATTTTTGTTTCTGTTTTTGTAGTTAATTGTAGTTATAATGTAGGTTTCATGTAGATTATTTGAAGTTGAGTTGTTGTTTATATGCCAACTATTTTTGGGTGCATCACATTAATGTAATAATGTATTACTTGAGGAAAAGAGGCAGTATGGCCCCAATAACAAGACCAGGTTTACCACAACGGATTGTGTGTTCAAGACCAGGATAGAACAAATTTATGAAAAGTTCATAAATTTACCTCCACAAGAGAAGTATTCGGTTATTAAACCCCAAGATGTTGTTGCAGAATATATTTTGGGGTATAGACTACTTGCCAATGTTGCATGGGATGAAGTTGACTATGTCATCATGCCCGTCAATATTAAAGAAAAATTCCATTGGGTGTTGGTCGTTTTCGACATTGCAGACAGGCAACTTTATGCGTATGATTCCATGGTCTCTTCACACAACCATCATGTTGTTGAATCCTGTGTCAAAAAGTTTTCTGTTATTATCCCTTTGTATTTTTCATGCACTGGTTTCTATGGGAAGCGTAATGACATTAACTTCATGAATACAAAGGCATACATCGAGAAACCTATTATCGACCCTCTTAACATTCAGTGGATGGTTGCAGATATTCCATAGCAAAAAGAAGGGTCACTGTAAAAGATCTATTCTCTCTTTCTATGCATTTAATTCTTTTTTTATTTCTAATTATTTGGTAAATATTTAAAAAAAATTGTGTTTCTGCAACGATTGTGGTGTATTTGTTGCTGCATTTGCGGAGTATGTTAGCCTTGGAGATTTGTCAATTCCCGCAGAAGACCTTTCTGATATTGACCAACATCGTAGACGCTATGGAGCACTCCTATGAGATTATGCTACAAAGAAGCAGGAAGATGGGTCAATCAGTGAAAATGAGGTTACAGGGCAGACTAGCAAGGAGGAAGGGTGTACCTTCATTGAATGAGAAAACAAGAGTCCAGAGAAAGAAGAAGTAGTGTCATGTCTATGTAATTTAGTTGATGCTAGTTTGTAGGAGAAGTATAGTACACAACTTTCTGAACATTTCTTTTGTGTTTTTTATTGTAGCAGACCTTTTGTTTTGTTAATTTCTATCCAGTTTAGTAGTTCACTTGAAAATAACTTGGTGGTTTTATCTCCAGTTGTTTAATATTTACAGCACTTGTTCTTCATTATCTTAAAAGTAGTTATTATGTTGTTAGAATACAAATTATCTACAAAAAACTTCAAATTATCCACAATCTGGAAACACTGAATGTTGAGATTGTATATAATTTTATAGTTGAATATGTATATAATTTGTAGGGAATACCTCCAGTTGTATTTACTTTTTGTATATAACTGTTAGTTCAAGTTACATTAATTTTTTTTAACTTGTAGTTATATTGTAGATAATAAATATTAACTGCTATGTACAGAATGCAAAAATGGAGGTGGTTGATTGACACAATACAGAAAATATGTTAACAAACACAGAAACAAATTGAAGATAACTACATTATGATCTTTCAAAACTTAAACGATTACACACAAAATTCTGTTAACTTGAACACACTAACAATTATTTTGAAATACTATTCTAACTACACGATATTTATTTCTTTTTGGGTGCATTCTTGCAAAATCTTTTGTTATGCCCTTCACCTCCACAGTTGCCACATGACACCTTGTAATTCTTTGACTTTAGTTCATCATATGTTTTGTATCTTTCCTTTTGAGGTCTTCCTGGCTGCTTTTTCTCTCCCGTAGGTGGATTTACTACTTCATCAGATATATGTTGTGGCATTTTCCATTTGCTTTCATCAGGAAGGGGATTTCCTGGTATTTCATATGTACGCAGCAAGCTCTCCCTTGTGTAATACGGAGAGCAATAGTTTTCATAAGTTTCATTCATGTGCCTTAGAGCTGCCAAAGCATGTGGACATGTAAGTTCATCAAGTTGGAACTGACCACAACTACATTTCTTGCTTTTAAGACACACAATGTACCGCTTCACACCATCTATCACAGTATGGATATGATCTGTTGAAGCCCTCACCTACAATTACATAACAAACAGAAAGAAAAATATTTACAATCATAAAAATAGATTATCTACAATTTATCTACAATGTATCTACAATTATATCTACAAATTATCTACAATCTACAAATTAACTACAATTTGTCTACAATATATCTGTAATTTGAAAATAATGTATATTAATTAATTAATTTTCTGCACCAAATAAACAGATCTTACCCTAAGTTTCTGAGATAATGTAGTGTTTTTTTCCAATTTTTTGTTGAATTTGTACCCAAGGTATGTGAAAGTACCTTTGCCTTCAATAACTTGTCTTTTGTCCAACGTTCAATAAGTGTCCTCATATACTCTAATAGGTCAAATATTGGCAGCTTACTTGCCTCTTTTGTTACAGCATTCAACGACTCAGCAATGTTTGATGTCATAGTCCAATTTCTATTCACCGTTGCATGTACTCTTGACCATCTATGATAGCCAATATCATAGAGGTATGATTACGGGGGTCTATCTATTCAATCTTCGACATCCTTTCATTAAATTCATCCAGAGTGTATGACCCTGTTGTAGCAAAGTATAATTCATTTAATTGTAGATGACCCTTCTTGAACTTTGCCCTTATATTTGTCCAAATATGCCACACGCAAGAGTAGTGTGGCACGCCCAAATAGACAATTGATGTTGCCTTCAGGATAATCTCATTCCTATCTGAAACAACATACATTGAAGTTCTTTCACCATATGCTTGCTTGAATTGCTCAAAAAACCACTTCCACGATGCGTCGTTTTCCGAATCAACCACAACATATGCCAAAGACAATATTGTACCTACATTATTAGTAAAAAAATAATTAACTGGCAGATTTGAAAATGGATATGAAAACACAAATACATATAAACTACAATATATATATATATACAAAATATCTACAATGTATCTACAATAACTGCCTATAAAATAATTACAAAATAATTACAATTTTACCTGCTGCATCCATTGTGCTTGCTGTCAGCATAACCCCCCTGTAGGCTGTCTTTAAGAATGTCCCATCAACCACTACTACTGGTCTATAATATTCCCAACCACTTATTGATGTACAAAGAGCAACAAATGCATATAAGAAGCATTCATCTGTTGTCTTCTTCAATTTAACAACTGAATCAGGATACATCTTCTCAAGAATATAAAAATATTTTGGTAATTTGTTGTAGGAGTCAGCCGGATGACCTCTCAATAACTGTAAAGCCTTTTCCTTTGCCCTCCATGCTTGCATGTAGCTTAGGTTCACTCCGTGTTGGGACAACATGTCAGTTTGTATGTCCTTTGGTGTGTAAACTGTCTTAAGATCACAATACTTTGGCATGACCATGCTACCAACTACAACTGCAGTACGTTTGCGCTATATGAATGTATCGTCCATTAAGGTGCATGTGTGTTGTCGGTTGAAACTCCTGATCTTGAATATTGCAGAATCATTAATTGATGTTTCCTTGAAGTGCCAATTATAGTTTTCTGCAACGCATATGAGCCAGTAGCTAAAAAAAATACATTTATAATATAGGTTATCAATGTAGATTTAACAAAATGACTGTTTTAACATAAAGTAACACACTATACAATATAACTACTTTTCATCTACATATCACAAGGAAAATACTTTTTATAAAGGTCTTTTCACAATTAATATCTTTATACCTTCTGTGACTAGATCTTTTAACCCTGAATTGGAACTTGTGCATTACAGAATAGTGCCTTATTGCAGTTGTAATTGTTTGCTTGTCTTTGATACACTTGTCCTTCTTCGATACACTTTGTGTACCTTCAGTTATTATTTCACTTTGATATTCCTCTATGACGGGAGAGGCTGGCATATCAAATAACTGTATTGTCCCAGCCGAACCTGCATGAAAATAAAGATAAATAGTGTCATATACAATTTTGTAGAATCTTTGTAGATAAATTGTAGATGAATAGAAAATTTTGTAGTCAATTTTTTTCAACATGATTTGTAGCTTAATTGTAGTATAAATGTAGTAATTTTGTTGATAAGCATGAAAACAATATTGCTTTATACATCCTAAAACTGATTTGTAGTTTATTTGTAGATAAATGTAGGAATTTTGTAGATATTATCGTAAAATCAGACTTCCATAGAATTTGAAACATAACAAACCTGCACTTGTATTCTCATTTGTAATAGCCAATTCCATATTGAAATCTCGTACACTTATGAGTAACGAATACGATCCTAAGTTTTTATTCTCCTTTTTTGTCTCCATATACACACTAACCCCCATATTGTTCCTAATCTCCATTGGAGGACAATTCTCATTCACAATGTATTTGATTTCTACAATTTTTTTCCGAATTATCAATCATTAATTGCTCCGCAATTGTAGAAATCAACATACTGTAACTTGCATCCTCATCAAGCACAATGCCATCAACTTGAAAATCTCTAAATTTGCCATAGCTATCCCAATTGCCATTAAAATGTAACATGATTGGGATTTTGGACATGATTGCGTGTCGTTGCTGAGGTATTGTTCAATATTTTGTCGTTTTTTTGATTTTTTGGATTAAGAAAAAAAACGAAGAACAGAGAATCGACAGAATTGATTTCTACAATTTGACTTGAATTTATTGAATATTTTGTCGCTTTTTTGATTAGTGGATTGAGGAAAAAAGTCGACAAACTGAGATTTGCAGAACTGTTTTCTACAATTTGAAATTGAGCTTCTGATTTCGACGAACTGAGATTTTGATTTGTAGCGATTGTGAGAATATCGAAGAACAGAATTTGATTATAAATTGAAGATAAAGGATTTCCGTGATATGATTTGATCTGATTTACGCCAAATCTTTTTAGAAGATTCTGTTCCTGAATTTTAGCTCGACAAATTAGGAAGATTCAGCTACTATTAATTAGTATTTCATGATTGGTATAATAACTGTAGAAAAAATGTGGACAGGGCGGGTAAATTAGAAACTATGCACATTTTTGGTAATAAGGTTTCATATATAGTATAGGAAAGAAAAAATCTCTTTGTTTTAACAAGAAAAAATCTCTTTGTTTTAACCACAATGCTGTCAAATTTATTTGTCTTCTATTTGTCATTTTCAATTATTTCACTTTATATTTTTTCTACTTAAATTTAATAAAATTACTCTCAAGTTAATTTACTTCAAAATTAAATCCTTCTACAAAGTAAATTCGCATTATCTCTTATTGATAATATTTGCTAAAATATACAATTAATTCTATTTGATGAAATTATTTACACATTTTTTAGATTATGTTGAAAATTTTTATTTGTCTTATATTAAAAAATTTTGGTTTAAGTTATAAGCTCCCTTTATTTAATTACTATTATTAATTTAGTTTGAGTTGTAACTCTTTCTTATTGTCTTTTATTTGTAAATAATAGTAAGTTGTTATTTTTTAATACCAAGGGATTTTGTATTCTATCAAATTTTTTAGAGTTAATAAATTTTGAATTTTTTAAAATTGATTTATTTGTTAAAAATAACAAAACTGCGAATCGCTTAAGTAAGATTTTTGAAATTAAATAGATAATTATTAAAAAAAAAGTGAATAGCTTTTCCGTACTTCTTTAAGAATATGTGACTTGGTTTAAACTATAGAGGCGCTGAATTTAAAATGACTTCATTTTAAAATTTCTCTTGAATAAAAATAACAACAACAAAAAACTAGAAAGATATGCGACCAAATCTTGCTTGTCGTGCCCCACACCACTTATACTATTGAATGCCGTCGACTTAGATTGTACCCGCTTGCATAAAATTCTAAGTTTGCCACTAATTAAAATAACGTCATGTTGAAAATCACATCCAAACCCATTTAGACCATTATTATTGTCGATTTTCCTTGATATTAAAAATACTGGAAAGAAGATATTATTTCCACGCATTCTCATCACGGTCATGATCAATCAGCTCCATACAGGTGATGTCTCATGAAACGAGGAGTAGATTTGTGTTGATAAAACTTATATCTAATTATTAAGACGATGCAGGACAATATTTAGAAATTTTATCATGTGAATTTATTAGTCTTTTACCGAGAAATTGAAATAAGACCATGTAAATGTCATATCTAAGTTTATTTATGAGCAAAATTGAAGAATGGTTCCCGAAAAATTTCAATAAAAGAATTCACATCCACTTTAATAAGTTTAGGCGTAGAAACATTTCCCAAATTGATGACGAAAACATCGTTTCAGTTTTACAGTTTGATTTTTAGGTATATTCTACTTAAGTTTGATTTTTATTGTCCTGTATTTTAAATTTGGCTAAATTATTGTCTCCGTATACACATATATTAGGTAGAAGCTAGATTTTTCTACCATATTAAGAAACTTCTCTGTCTCAGCTCCCCCCAACCCCCCTACCACTGTAAGCGCCGGCATACAACCGGTAACCACCGGACCCAACTGCAATTTTTTCTTTCGCCGCAATCTCTAGTGTTGGATCCTACAGTTAATACTGATAAGTATTTGTTTGAGCTGAAAAATTTGTGCTTTCTGTTCAATTTTAATAGGATAAAATTAATTATATAGCATTTCTCTAGGAAAAGGGAATTTTCCTCACAAATTTCGCACCCCTCAAGTTTTTCTAAAGATCTGTTCTTTTCAAGTTTTCTAAATATCTGTCCTTTCCAAGTTTTTTTTCTAAAGATTGTTTTTTTTTAAAAGTTTTTCTAAGATCTATTCTTTTGGAACCGATTTTCCTCCGTTGATTAAATTGTTTGTTTTTAGATTTGATATTAGATTCCAAACTTTTGTTGACTGGTAGCCTTAGATTTAACGTTTTACAATTTATATTTACTTTTCCCAAAAAAATTTGTAAAGGTTTCGATTTACATCTGTTTAGCCGTTTTCAATTTTGTTGTGTACTAATTTTTAACTCAAGATTCAACTTTTGTTTGTGAAACTACACTAAGATTCAAAATTTCTAATTAGTTGAGTTTTATTAAACTACGCTAAGATTCAACTTTTATTTGTTCATTTTGTTGTACCACGGTAGAACTTGGAGAATTTTGTGTAGCTCTTTGTTTTTTCCCTACATTTCCCCTACTACTGTTAGGGCTACACCAGTGGTAGCGGTGACAGCCCTTTTTGGTTTTTGGGTAGAGGTATTTTCTGTGTTTTCAAGGAAATTCTCGAAATTGTTGGAGACAAGTTGGGCGCACGAGCACTAGCAAAGGAGAGCAACCTGGACGAGCGTCCGCAATGGGCGGTGGGAAGCGACGCGTGAGTGTACAACTACATCGAGTACAACAAATCAACACAGGTTTGGTTCTCAGGAGTTGGTATCTCCCGTTCTACTGTTTCCCTTGTGGTGTTAGCTAAATTGATGTTACTTTAGTTCACAATAGCTCAATCATTCAACTAGTGTACTTGTAGTCATTTGTTTCCTTCTAGTTTGATTCGTTGTCCGTTGTGCACTAGTGAGTCTTCTTTAGATTTGCCGTAGGTGTAGTGGCTGCAGTCTGGGATGATAGATTAAGGGCATGTCCTCGGGTGGGGCAGAGTGTAGGGCAGAGTGTGGGGCCGGGGTCAGGGTATGGGACGGGAGGCAGGGGAGGTAGAGGGGGCAAGAGAGCCTATAGGTTGAGAATCGGGTCATGGAACATAGGTTCGCTAATGAGTAAGTCTATAGAATTAGAGAAGATACTTCAGAAGAGGAAGATTAATATAACGTGTGTCCAGGAGACTAGGTGGGTTGGATCTAGGGTGAAAAACGCGGATGAGTATAAGTTATGGTACTCTGGAGTCCTGAGGGGTAAGAATGGAGTGGGTATCCTGATAGATAGCCATCTTAAAGAGTCGGTGTTAGAGGTCAGGCGGGTGAATGATAGACTAATGACTATTAAAATGGTGGTGGGTGAGTGTACTTTAAATGTCGTTAGCGCGTATGCACCGCAAATAGGCTTGGATGAGGAGATTAAAAGGCACTTTTGGGAGGGGTTGGATGACTTCGTTCATAGTATTCCGCCTTCCGAAAGGTTATTCATAGGAAGAGATTTCAATGGTCATATTGGGTCGTCTGTAGGTGGTTATACTGAGGTGCATGGCGGATTTGGTTTCGGGGAGAGGAACGGAGGGGCACTTCGCTGTTGGACTTTGCCAAAGCATTCGATCAAGTTTTCCGAAGCGGGAAGAGCATTTGGTTACTTACAAAAGTTCGGTGGCGAAGACTCAGATTGACTATCTCCTCCTCAGGAGATGCGACAAAAGGTTGTGCGAGGATTGCAAAGTTATCCCAGGTGAGACCCTTGCAACGCAACATAGGCTTTTGGTGATGGACATTGGTATTATGATAAGGAGGAAGAAGAGGTCAGTACGAGGCCGTCCGAGGATTAGGTGAGACGCCTTGACTAAGGATAAAGCTCAGGAGTTGGAAGGAAGGTTATCGGCAATGGGAGCTTGGAGAAGTAGTGGGGACGCAAATACTCTGTGGTCGATGATGGCTGACTGTATAAGTAAGGTGGCGAGAGAGGTGTTAGATATATCTTCGAGCCGCACCAGTGGCCACAAAGGAGACTGGTGGTGGAATGCAGTTGTCCAAGGTAAAGTGGAAACGAAGAAGGCGGCGTACCTGCGGTTTGTGGGGAGCACTGGAGAGGAGGAGAAGAGAGCAAATGGTAAGAGGTATAAGGTAGCTAGGAAAGAGGCGAAGATGACAATAACAGAGGCTAAGACGATAGCTTTTTCTCGTCTGTATGAGGAACTAGGGAACAAAGGAGGGGAGAAGAAGTTATTCCGACTCGCTAAGGTGAGAGAGAGGACGGCTCGGGATCTGGACCAAGTGAGGTGTATAAAAGATGATGACGACAAAGTTTTGATGGAGGATGACCAGATTAAGAGGAGATGGCAGACCTACTTTCATAAACTTCTAAATGAAGAAGGGGATCAGGATATTGTACTAGGTGAATTGAGGAATGCCGACAGTCCCCATGAATTGAGTTATTGTAGGGCCATTAAGGTCGATGAGGTCATGGAGGCAATGCGTAAGATAAGGAGGGGCAGAGCTACCGGGCCAGACGAAATTTCGGTTGAACTTTGGAGGTGTGTTGGTAGAGCAGGCTTGGAATGGCTTACCGGGTTGTTTAATGTTATATTCAAGACTAATAGGATGCCTGAAGAGTGGGGGTGGAGTACAATGGTTCCGCTATATAAGAACAAAGGCGATATCCAGAGCTGTAACAACTATAAGGGTATCAAATTACTGAGACATACCATAAAAGTCTGGGAAAGAGTGGTAGAAATAAGAGTGTGAAGGACGGTGTCTATTTCAGATAACCAGTTCGGGTTCATACCGGGGCGATCTACCACAGAAGCTATCCACCTTATTAGGAGGAGGGTGGAACAATACATGGATAAGAAGAAGGATCTCCACATGGTGCTTATCGATCTAGAGAAATCGTACGACAGGGTTCCGAGGGAGGTCTTATGGAGATGCTTAGAGGTTAAAGGGGTCCTGGTTGCCTACATTAGGGTGATTAGAGACATATATGATGGAGCTAAGACTCGAGTTAGGACGGTAGGAGGTTACTCTGAGCATTTTTCGGTTGTTACGGGGTTGCATCAAGGGTCTGCATTCAGCCCTTTCCTATTTGCTCTGGTGATGGATGCCATAACACATCATATTCAAGGGGAGGTGCCATGGTGCATGCTATTTGCTGATGACATAGTCCTAATTGACGAGACACAACGCGACGTCAATGAGAGGCTAGAGGTTTGGAGACATGCCCTTGAGTCTAAAGGTTTCAGGTTGAGCAGGACGAAAACGGAATACCTTGACTGCAAATTTGGGGCCGAGCCGACAGAAGTAGGAGTGGAAGTGAGGCTTGACTCTCAAGTCATCCCTAAGAGGGGTAGTTTCAAGTACCTTGGGTCAGTTATTCAGGGGATCGGGGAGATCGACGAGGATGTCACACACCGTATAGGGGTGGGGTGGATGAAGTGGAGGTTAGCGACGGGAGTCTTGTGTGACAAGAAAGTGCCACTGTTACTAAAAGGTAAGTTTTATAGAGCAATTGTTAGGCCTGCCATGTTGTATGGGACCGAGTGTTGGCCGGTTAAGAATGCACACATGCAGAAGATGAAAGTAGCAGAGATGAGGATGTTGAGGTGGATGTGCGGGCATACAAGGATGGATAAGATTAGGAATGAAGATATTCGAGAGAAGGTAGGCGTGGCCCCCATGGAGGACAAGATACGGGAAGCAATACTCAGATGGTTCGGGCACATTCTGAGGAGAAGCACTGATGCGCCAGTGAGGAGGTGTGAGTGACGGGTTGTGGTGGACACGAGGAGAGGTAGAGAGAGACCTAAGAAGTATTGGGGAGAGGTGATCAGGCATGACACGACACGACTTAGGATTACTGAGGACATGGCCCTTGACAGAGAATTGTAGAGGTCGAGCATTAAGGTTGTAGGTAAGGGGGAAGTTGTGAATATTTCTACAGCGCACTAGAGTAAGACTAACCAGTTAGGAGTTAGTCTTAGGATGCTACTGATCAGCTACTGATGTAGGGCTTTATCTGTTGGATATTAGTATACCTTCCATCCTTTTCGTATTTCTTATATTTCTTATATTGCTGTTATTTTGTTATTTTATGTTATTTTATATTATTTTATTATGAGTCTATTGATAGTTCTAATATATCATCTCTTTTTGCTTTCTTGAGCCGAGGGTCTCCTGGAAATAACCTCTCTGCCCCTCGGGGTAGGGGTAAGGTCAGCGTACATATTACCCTCCCCAAACCCCACTTGTGGGATTACACTAGGATATTGTTGTAGTTGTATACACATATATGAATTGGACTTTGGTAATTCAACTATTTGATGGAGGAGAGAACACAGTTAGCACGCAACCTTGAAAGTCCATTTTTCTTTTCAACAATTGTTTAAAATAAAAATTATTGAGTTAATTTGCATTCCGTCTAACGACTTGTTTGGATGGTTGTTACGCATCGTTTCATAATGTATCGTATCGTACTATATTGTATTGTACTGTATCGTTTGATAAATACAATATTTGGATAGATTGTGTCGTTTGCCATCATTTCATGAACACATACCAGCAATATGAAGAATAAACTTGCAATATTATAAAGAAAAATTATGATACAAGGTAAAATTACTATATAAAAAAGTAAGGTAAATGATAAAATAAAATAATTTAATAATAATAAAGGGTGAGATTGAGAGAAAAAGATAAGGTAATGACGCGACCACACCAAATCGGTCGTTACATAAAATGACACATTTCGTAGTTACGTAATGACGGATTTAACGATACGATACAATAAAATTTAAGTAACAATCAAAACAAACATTGTATTTAAAGTAACAATACGATATGATACAATGGGTAACAACCATCCAAACAAGCTGTAAAGTAAAGGATACCGATTTTTAGTGCCCGTTTGGACATAAAATTTAATGGAAGATTTTTTCAATTTTTTTTTACTTTTTTCGAAATCAGCGTTTGTTCATAAAATTTTCAATTTTCACTTGAAGATTCATTTTGGAAATTTTTGAAATTTTGAAAATTTTTCACTCAAATCACTCACAAAACTTTAAAAACAACCCAAACTGAAATTTATGTCCTAACACAACTCTAAATTTCAAATGCCATTTTCATTTGAAATTATTTTTTACCATTTTTTTGAATTTTATAATTTGTATGTCCAAACGCCTGTTTAGTCCTTGGGATGAGATCATCACTCTAATTCACATAGAGAGAAACACCCTTCTTATATAAAGAGTTTATAGTAAAGAATGAAAATAATCAGACGATAAAAAGGATAGACCCATCTACATGACCATAAAGATCATGACTATGTATAAACATGACAAATAACGCCTTTCAAATTGTGATGTTTTGGCTGCCATGTAATTTTATTGGCAATTATAACACGAGATTAAATTGGACGACCATCGCACCAATATTGTTATTAGCATTAACAACTTTAGTAGTGTTGGCCATTTGTGGAGAGGGGTAGGAGAAAAAAAAAGATAGGATCTTACTCATTAGAGTTTGTTGAGGCGCTGATACCATATAAGAACAAGAATAAAGCACAAAATTAATTTGTTTATTGAGTCAATGCAACCTTTAAATACAAGAGTGAAAAATCAATTCCCTAAACTAATTTCTCCGAAGGAGGAGGACCACACTACTTGCTGAACAAACTCCTTGAATGAGGAGATTTATTTGGAGAAGTTGGTTTTTGCTGCACCGGTCCCGGTCTGGCGAAGAGAACCTCGCTTCGCTGTCCGAGACTTTTCTGGTTTCTTTTGCTCCGGTCCGGGACTGGTGAAGTGAACCTCGCTTCGATGTCCGAGACTTTTCTTTTTAGATCCTTTTTCACTAATTTTTCTCCTATTTGATCCTTTTCCGCATAAGTTTGCTCCTACACATAAGAAACACGTAATGAGTATATTTTCACTTCAAAAGCGATGTTAACTCCCACAACTCACACAAGAAATAACATATAGACACACTCAAAACATGCACTTTTCATCCTTTATCAATAACTACATTCCTAAATTGAAAAGTTTGAATAATGTTATCCCTATTCAACTTTCTCTCTCTCTATCTTTTTTTTTTTTGCGGAATCAATCTAATTAGTTAAGGAAAATTTCTAAGCAAAGTGGCTGTCTAGCTATGTCCAGTTCTTAAATTGTTGCTTTGAATTCTTTGTGTTGTTAAGATTTCTAATGATTAGTAGTAAGTACAGAGTAAGTGGCTGATGGCTGCAGTTTTCGGTATTATCTTCCTTTGGAGGCATGATATGGAAGCACTATGGGCTACTTCAGGTGGAATTATCAATATTTGTCTCTCAATTGTACTGAAGAGGATACTTAACCACGAACGCCCTGTTTCAACATTAAGATAGGAATGCCTTCTTCACGTGCCCAGTACATCTTCTACACACTCACATTCTGTATACTCTCAAGTAAGTTTCTCATAGTAATTGATCAAGTACATAAATTTACTTAGTTTTAGATGATTCTACATGATCCATAAATTCTAATTGTCTATATACGATGTGACTTAAACGATATTAATTTAATTTAAGAAAATAAAATAGCCTTATCCTCTCTTCAGATAAACTGTAAGACTTACATTAAGGATGATGTTTGTTATATTGCTATTTAGTTATGTATACTCTACCTTCTTTGAGCAGCTGTTATTGCCTACTCTTTACCAGAATTGGACAAGATTCTATATTATCAATTTGCAAATGCAGAGAAATACCTCTCTCAATCGATTTAGCATTTCGAAGAATATTACTAACATTTTTTCAAGAGATGGTCACACCAATTGTTTAGATGGTTAACTGAACCGAGAACTGTTCCACCATGATTGGTTCTCTTGAACAATTGCTTTCAAGTTTCAAATTGAATATGTAATGCTTATTCAATTTGGTTATCGGTACAATAAAGGAAAACGTTCATAGGTAATCTAGGCCTTGTTCTATTTTGAGTTTTCTTGTCATCTCTTTTTGCATTTCCTGTGGAATTATGGTTTTGAGCTTACGAGATAATCCATTTTTAGTTCTCATTTTTCTTGTTGTTTGACACAATGATTCAATATTTCGGATTGAATGGAATAACAACAGGCATTAGTGTGCTTATCTTAGCAATGGGCTCGTACTTTGTAAGTGTGGATCGAGTTGCACCTTTTAGCGATTTTTCTGCATATGGCTGTTCAATCTAAAGAATATTGTAGAAAATAATAGAAGTTTCCTTGTCTTTCACTTTACAGTCGTGGCTACGGGTTTCACAACAACTTCACACATTAAACCAAGTAGTAGTGGGTGCTGTAATAAGATTCTGTTTTTCCATTTTCTGGCTCTGGTTGTGGAATGCCGTAGTCATGAAGCCAATTGTAGCCCACTTTTGGGTTCGGTTTGTAGCTGTTCTTGGGGCTACTGTTTTTTGTGTTGCTTTTCTCCTATACATTATTCAAAATTGGAGTTTTGATGATAATACTTGTATGAGTCCAAATTTGGCAACCACGACCATTACTGAGTAGAACGAGGTACGAGGGTATCGTGATGCATCATCTGATGGTCATCATGGTGGAAGGTAATCCCTGGGTGGTCAGTCGACACATAAAGTCCACAAGCGTGTGAACTTAGTGGGAGATAGTAAGAATATACTTTTTGAATATGCTCTATGTTGTACTTTTTAGGGGGTTTTTGGGAGATTGTCCCTTATAAATAGAAAGGGTAAGTGAAGAAAGAGGGGGGAGAGACTTTGTAAAAGAATCATCTGAGATTGAAATAAAATGTAGTCTTGTTTATCAGAGAAGATCCTAAGATTCCCCAATCATCCTGCACTTATTCTCTCTTACATCGATCGCATTTGTGACGGTTCTAATTATGCATTTAAATCTTTGCATTTATGAGCACTTATTGGATTCGAACAGAATTATTATACCTTTCATCTTGTTTACTCATACCATCATTTGATCTAGATTTTATTGTGCTTGACTAAGATTGACCTCATTATCATTATTAGTTGTTTTAATCAAAAAGGGTTTTGATATTTTTTGGTCAAACAATTTGGCGCCGTCTGTGGGGATTTCTTCAGTTTAGATTTCAGTTTCATCTAGATCATAGAAAGGGATAGTCACTTCCTCTTAGATCTGCACAAACTAACAATGGCAGGGAAAGGAGATGCAAGGTAAAAAGTAATAGTAGGTGTCACAACAAAACTCCTGAACACCATCAATGAAGACAACATGGAAGATAACGAAAATGGGACACCGAACACCACACCCAGGGGAGACGCTTCATCTCCTCCGCACGAAAGCGTAATTGCTTCGCGAGAAGAAAGCCTCCACATCTACAACAAGAGAGGCACCACCGACAGTGAGAAGACTATTGGAAGAATGGCAAACATTACTCTGAACAACATACTTGATAAACCCGTCAAAAGGGATAACAGAAATATTGCACATGTAGATGTCATGACGATCGCTGATGAGTAAGATATCCCCCATATAGGTAACACTCATATTGCTAATGACGTAGGTAATGACACGCTCGCAGCCGTCTTAAAGAAAATGGAGGAGATGGATAATGAGAACAAGGCACTCCATGACCAGATGAAGGAGCACCAAGAGAGGGTTGACAAAATACAAGGCGCCCCAAAGTTATTGCCCAAACGGGACGTTGGTCGATTCATCGAGCAACCATACAATGAAGAAGCGGCCCCCTACGCCATTCCAAAGACCTTCAAAATGCCACCATACCTGAAAATATATGACGGTATGTCATGACCCCAGTTCGCCCTCCGTGAACTATCATGACGGCACCTAGTCTCTACAACTAGGTAAGCCTAACAATTTACGGAAAAAGGAAAAAATAGATAAAAACTAGTAAAAATTGCGGAATAACATAATGAAAACGTTTAAGATGCCGCTCGGCATATACAAATACACGCTCTCAACTGAAACAAAATCCGAAATCTCATGAAATCACAAGCTATGGATACTACATAGTGCTCTAACTCCAGAATGTCTAAATCAAAATAAATATAGAAGGGCTATAACTATAAGAGAGAATGGAGAGGGACTCCTCGGTCTGCGGACGCGGCAGATATACCTCGAAATCTCTGAAGAATCGCCTCGCCTCAAGAATAGCAGGGCCGTAGTTCCAATATAAATGTGCAGGAGGGATCTATCGGAAAATCAATCCGTAGTCCCAAATAAACAGGCAAGGGGGATCTACCGGGATATCGCCCGTTGTCCCAAAGTAAACAAACAGCAGCAACACGAAGAATATATTCTATTCAATCTAATTTCATACCAAGGTAAAATATGTATTTCTAACCTAGAATGCTGCACAGAATTCAAATAAAGCAGTTTGAGCAAGTAAAACAATTAAGTCAATTAGACATGCTTCCCTAAGCTAATAGTAGGATTAAATTGCAAGTAGTATAAACAGGAAAGAAAACACAGTTATAGTTACTTAATGAAAACCGGATTTTCAACAATTAGCACATGTACGCACTCGTCACCTCACGTACAAGGTATCACACCTCTTTTTTACTACCCCCGGAAGGGGTATAACGGAGTTTTTTCCAATTTAAGTGACAATCAAAATGAGATTATTTATTTAAGAATTAGAGTCGCCACTTGGGATAATTTATGGTGTCCCAAGTCACCGATTTAAAATCTCGAATCGAGGAAGTTGACTCTTATTTATGGTCTGCGAACACAGAAATCCGGGTAAGGAATTCTGTTAACCCAGGAGAAGGTGTTAGGCATTCCCGAGTTTCGTAGTTTTAACACGGTCGCTTTGATCATACTTGGCTTAATCAGATTGTCTAATTACTCATTTTAGAACCTATGTGTATTTGCCTTTTTAAATTAAGATATTATCTTGAAACAGTTCACGCATACGTGTACCCATTTGTTTGGCGCGTCAAAAATCATGTCATGTGTACGTGTCCACAATTAATGACACTTTATTATTATTAAGAGAGTTTGGCCGAAGTTGCGTGAATGCCTACTCCGATTTTATTTTTAGGAACCGTAATCATGTCACGCGAACGTGTCCACAACCACGACAGTATATTAAACGTGTCTAAAGCAAACTACGAACATTCATTCTTAATACCTAAGTTATAATATTAATGCGAGGGCCATATGTGATTTAATTATGGATGACACACCTGGGCCTAAAAGGACTACATTAATAACAATTTTATTATTAAGAAAATTTGTTCGAAGTTGCGTGGACGCATACTCTGAGTTGGTTTTAAAATCGTTATTATGTTACGCGAACGTATACACAATCACGAGGGTATTTTAAACGTGCTTAAAGGCTTTTCTACGTGTATTCGTTCTAATATCTAATTAAAGTATTTGTGAAGGCCATCGGCGATTTAATTAAAATGGCACACCTCACTCTATTTTTAAGATGAGAATTGCGTTACAATTAAAACGAATTAATCTAACGCAAGATTCAGTTTAAGCTTCCCAATCACAAGTGTACATTGAGACCAATCAACAGACCTTTGCCTACTTTAAAAGAAAGCCGAGCCAACAACAAGCTCGTTGATGATTCGCGGGCAGCACACAGATTGGGCTCAGAGTTGAATTAATACAGAAATATGGATAAATTCTAAAGGATATAAACCACTATTCAGTAAAAACAAAACTAGCATTTGTCATTAAATCTCCAATTTAGTTACATGGCTTCACATTTGCACTTCACATGTTACTCAGGAGCCAATGAATATATGAAAGTCAAAACAAGGAAAAAAGAGTGAGGATTTCAATAAACGCAGTAGGTCAGCACATCAACACAACAATATTCAGCTTTTTAAAACCATTTTAAACCCCAGACGAAACAGAGATCTCTTATAACTTTTGAACTCTTCCAACAATAAAAACCAAAGAGCAATTCAAACCAATTTTCAACCAAAAAGGATGCAGAAACTTTGAGTGTTTTGCAGGGTGTCCAATCTAATTTTTTTGAGTGGAAGGAGGGTATATATATAGCCCTTTTGGATGCCATGTGCTGCTGAAAACAGAATGGGGAAATATTCTCAGCCTGCAGGGCATCTTTTAACTGAATGGGACAACTGACAGCCTTTAATTGGCTCCAGCACTTGTGCTGGCCAAGATTGGGCCAGCTGCCCATATTGTAGTAGCTTCTAATGTTAGCCTTATCTGAAAATTTCATTTCTATTTTCCAAATTAACCCCTTAAGTTCCTAATTATTCATTTAACACCCTAAAAGTCTGAACATTTTACAAACTAAACAAACAACTCTCTAACAGACTCCATAGGCCAACTGAATCAAATGTCATTTATCCTTGAAATCTAAATAGGTTTAACATTGAAATGTACTCAGAAATAAACCCATACTTGAACAATCAGAGCTAACATTTAGCAAGAATAATCAATAAACGAGCCTATTTGAGATTTAACCTCTGGGACAATTAATGCAACCATCTTGACAGGGAATCAAAACACCATAATTCACTAACATGCTGATTTCAGAACAAAATTCATTAAATACAAGTCAACCAATTAAAATAAACCCTAAATGAAGAACTAATGATTCTGATGGCAAATGTAATATTTTAACCCTAAACTGATGACTAGCAATAACGAGTAATCACAAGGGAAAGCAAACAAAATCTAACGACCTAAAATTAAACTAGCTAACCCCTTTCATTTTAGACAAAAGAAACAGAAGAAGAAGAAGAGATCAAAGATGTAAAGAAGCTAAAGAAGGGCAAGATGATGAGAAGATAGAATAAGGGAAAAAGGAACAGATACCTACTGCAATGGAAGGCCGGTGGCTCCGGCTGGACCCGTCTTTTCCGATTTAAACCCAAAAATAGGTGTCAAATGATTGTTCCCATGGAGAACAAACAAGTGACACCCATTTTCGGCTCAAATAGACTACGAACGCTCATGCATGTCCAGCCTAGATTTGACATTGCTCCAATCTGACATGCCTTTTGAGCAAATCGACAGGATGTGAGGGGTGGAGGGAGCAGAAAGACGATCTGGTGAGGTTTTGGGTAGGTTTGGGCGAATTAGGGTTTTGGGGATTCCAGATTTAGATCTAAAATTGGGGGAGTTTGAGAAGAATTCGAGGGACATGGTTTGGATATTGTGAGAGAGGAGGTGACAGGAAATCTGGGGTGTAAATTTGGGGCGGATTGGAGCTATTTTATAGAGTCACCGCCGGCTAGTATGGTGGGATTTTGGGGTGGTGGATCTAGGGTTCTTAGAGAGAAGATGAAATGAGGAGATGAATTGAGAGGGGGTTGACTGGGGGGTGGGGCTCATTTCAGACAGTTAAATATTAGGGAGGAGAGTTATTAGTTCTGAATCGTTGGATTGTGGGAATCCAATGGCTAAGATGATACAAGCTAAAACATGGTCGTTTTGGTGGGGGCTGCTGAACCGGGTAGGGATTGGGTCGGGCATGAGTCTGGGTTGGACCGGGAGGGTAAGTTGGGTCAAAGGATTGGGCCTTAATTAAACAACCCTTTCTTTTTAATTCTCTTTTCCTTTTTGTTTCAATTGTTTTTCTTTTCCTTTTTAATTAATTAAAACCTAAATTAAAACTCCTAAAATAAATAATTTGAAAAAAATTAAGCTGATTATCTACTATAATATTTACAAAAATTAATTAATCCTAAATTAAGAGAGAAAATTATTAATTTAAAAATAAAAAAGGTTAAAATGCAAAAGTAAGCCAATTTTTGTGATTTTTAATTTTAATAAAGCAACTAATTCACTAATCAGCCTAAAAAATGTAAAAATAATTCCTAAATGAAATGCATGGTATTTTTGACATTTTCATGATTTTTAACAGAATTAAACATGTACAGAAATGCAAACAATTAAAACAAATTCTCACAAAATCCTATAAAATTGCAAATAATGGAAATTTTTATTTTCTTAAATTTTATAGGAGTAAGTCATATAGGGCAAAAATCACGTGCTCACAGCTGCCCCTCTTTGCTCGGAAACACGAATAGTTTTCGTGCAAAGATAAAGTTAGCGGATACGAGCGACTTTTGTCCATTTAAATACTCCGTGAGAAGTATTTTTTTGAAAAATTTGACCGCACCCTGCTTTCGAAGTTGCCTACATATCCTTGGCTATAAAGGAATCAGATCAGTGTAGTTCGAAAAGTTTCGGTAGCTGAGACTACCAGGAAGCTGTGATTTCACTGCTGCTGCTGCTGCTACTGCTTGCTAAACTCCTTATTATACCAAGACAAAATAAAAGAAGCTAGACTAAACTATGATCTATGAATTACAAGAATCCTATCCACACATCTTCAAACTTGATCTTGCAATTTCTATCGCTCTGTTGGCTTGTACTCTTCAGGTGAGCTTCCTTTGTTGCTGACTTAAATTGTATTCTGAAGTGAATTCCTTTATTCTCCAGGTGGAACCTGATTGCCAATATTTGAACTGCATCCCCTTGTTCTCCAGGCGGGCTCCTGATTACCGAAACTTGAATTGTATTCCCTTTGTTACCTTAAACTGTTTCCCTTGAAACATGTGTTGTCTTCATTTGAAACTTGAACTGCTCTCCTTATTCTCCAAGTAGGCGCCTGATTGCCAAAACTTGAACTGTATTCCCTTGCTCTCCAGGTGGGCGCCTGATTGCCAAAACTTGAACTATATTCCCTTACTCCCTAGGTGGGCGCCTGATTGCCAAAACATTAACTGTATTCCCTTGTCCTCTAGGTGGGCGCCTGATTGCCAAAAGTTTAACTGTATTCCCTTGCTCTCCAGGTGGGCGCATGATTGCCAAAACGTTAAGTATATTCCCCTACTCTCTAGGTGGGTACCTGATTGCCATAACTTGAACTGTATTCCCTTGCTCTCCAGGTGGGCGCCTGATTGCCAAATCTTGAACTGCCCTTGCTCTCCAGGTGGGCGCCAGATTGCCAAAACCTTAACTGTATTCCCTTGCTCTCCAGGTGGGCGCCTGATTGCCAAAACATTAACTGTATTCCCTTGCCCTCTAGGTGGGTGCCTGATTGCCAAAACATTAGCTGTATTCCCTTGCTCTCCAGGCGCTTGATTGCCAAAAGTTTAACTGTATTTCCTTACTCTCCAAGTGGGCGCCTGATTTCCAAAGCTTTTACTGCTTTCCTTGAAACTTGAACTGCTTCTCCTTGTTCTCCAGGTGGGTGCCTGATTTCCAACACTTGCACTATTTTTCCTTGTGACTTGAACTGCTTCTCCTTGTTCTCCAGGTGGGTGCCTGATTTCCAACACTTGCGCTTCTTTTCCCTCGAAACTTGACTTGTTTTCCTTTGTTCTCCAGGTGGGCTCCTGATTGCTGAACTTGAACCACTTTTCCCTGAAACTTGAGCTGCTTTCCCTTGTTCTCCAGGTGGACGCCTGATTACCAACATTTGACTTGTATTCCTTTCCTTTGAAACTCGAATAGGTTTACCTTGTTCGTTAGGTGGGCGCCTGATTACAGACATTCAAACCATCTTCTCTTGCTACTTGGAACTGTTTTCCCTTGAAACTTGAACCATTTTCCCTTACGCTCTAGGTGGGCGCCTGATTGCTGAAATCGCACTGATCTCCTTTGAAACTTGAGTTGTTCTCCCTTGTTCTCCAAGTGGGCGCCTGATTGCTGAGTTTGACCCGCTTTCCTTTGAACTTGTGTCGTCTTCCCTTATTTCTCCAAGTGGGTTCCTGATTGCTGAACCTGACTTGTCCTCTTCTTGAAACTGCTTTTCTTCTGAACTGTCTTCCCTTGTTCTCCAGATGGGTGCCTGATTGCTTGAGCATGATCTGTTTTCTATTCTTGAAACTTGCGTTATCTTCCCTAGTTCTTCAGGTGGGCACCTGATTTCAACAAAATAGATAAAACAAAAGAAATTTTCTGCCCCAGTTTGATATTGGGAACATCCGTGAGTGTTAACCAATTCTTATTATCAAAATAAATTCTAAATTAAATTCCTTTATCCTGAAAATTTCAAACCAAGCTTCATTTCAATAATGAAAACTTAAATGCCAAATTATACTTCCCAAAAGTAGACCTCTCGCCAGACCTTGTCATTTACGAGGGCCTCAAAACTTACTAATATCCTGTTATCCAAGAGGGTACTGGAACTTACTGCTTAGCCCGTCTAGCACTTGCTTTCCTTATGGAGGGTTTCTCCGAAACAAACGAAATTTTCTGCCCCTGTTTCAATCAAAGAAAAATCTTGTCAATTTGAAAATGTGGTGGTTAGTTTACGACATTCTTGCTTAAAGTGGCCCTTTTGCCGTCGTTCTTTATTTGACTGGCCGTCTTGAAATGGCCAGGAATTGTTTGCCTTTCTGACTGAATTTCAACCACAGGACCCTGAATGACCCGAGTGCTCTACACCCAACCCGTTGTTTTACATTTCTATCCTTTCAATTTGAACCTTTGTATCTTTCACAAAATTCACAAACCACTCGACCACTTGAACTTTCATTAACACCTTATTTTTCTACTTTTACATCATGCTATTTCTGGTATGCCTTGGCCGCAATTTGCTTTGTGCAATTTGGAAGTTGGTAATAAGCTTTGCAATCCTTTCTTTTGCTTAGCAAGGCTAACCTTTGAAAAGCCTTAGAGGAGTAGACCCAAAAGGAAATGAAATGCAATGACCCCGAGAGTTATGAATAGAGAAGAAAAATCAAAACAAAAGGACTATTTGAAGGAGAAAAGGAAAAAAAAGGACCTATCTGAGTGAGGCTGCCGGCATCAATGATCATGACATGTATTTTGGATTAATCAGCCTAGTCCATTCAGTCAATCCTCTTTTAGTCTTCACACTTTATGCCTAGGGTTCCCATAATCCGATTCCTTTGCAAATTTAACAATCTTATTCGGCGCGGTGCCTTGAAGGGTTTTCACCGGCAAACCTCTCTCATTTATTCATATCTTAACTCACCGTCTCCTTACGGTGCTTGTGAGGGTTTTCACCAATAAGAATCTCTCATTTTTAATTTCTCTCAGCTTTCCATCGCCTTACGGTGCCCATGAGGGTTTTTACCAATAAGACTCTCTCATTTTTCATTTTTCCTGCTCAGAACGGAGTGTTGCCCCTGATATGAATCACACCTCTGCTTGCTCGACTTGGAATCTCTTGAAGACTAATCGGAAGGTCTTTCTTTGGACCGTAATGTGGAATTTTGGATAGGGGTAGCAAGAAAGGATATCACAAAGGTTCAAAACAGCTTGAATGAGTTTGAAATTACAACTTTTGGAATCAGATCTCTTACAACAACCACAACTTTCTGCCCTAGTTTCTTTTCTTAGGGACTTCTGAATTTTTATTTTGATGGGACTGAACCGTGAGGCTGCCTACGTATCCTTAAAAGGAATCATGTCGAATGTAGTTCATGATATAAGAATTGCTATGTTTTTTGTACTTTTCTCTTTTTCCTCTTCTTTCTTTCTTTCTTTCTTTCTTTCTCCCCCCTTTTTCATTTCTTTTCTTTCTTTTTCTTCTTTTCTCTCTTTTATTTCTTTCACTCTTTTCCATTCTTTTCTTCCTCTTTTCTCTTCTCTTTTTCTCTCTTCTTCTTTCTTTACCTTTTGCGTTTGTGTTTCTAAATTTCAATACTGATTCCAAAAGAGGGTATAATAGGAAATAAATAAGGCTCAAAGGGGTATCAAAGGATAAAGTGTTTAGATAGTAGAATAAAATACCTTCGTCATTCCAATCCTCAAAATATGCCAAGTACAAACAACAATTTGAACAAACCAAAGAAATCATACATAATATCTTTTGACTGCATCATAATTGATAGCCATGTCTACACATTTGCCTTCAATATCTGTTAAATATAAAGCACCATTGGACAACACTCTTATTACGATGAACGACTCCTGCCAATTTGGGGCGAACTTGCCTTTTGCTTGAGCCTGATGTGGAAGGACGCGTTTCGATACTTGCTGACCCACTTCGAATTTCCGTGGACGCACCTTCTTGTTGTATGCTCTTGCCATTCTCTTTTGATACAACTGACCATGACACACTACTTCCAATCTTTTCTCGTCAATGAAACTCAATTACTCCAGACGGGTTTTGACCCACTCATCATCATCAATCTTGGCTTCTGCAATAATCCGAAGGGATAAAATTTCAACTTTCGCGGGTATCACTGCTTCAGTGCCATATACCAATAAATAAGGAGTTGCACCTACTGAAGTGCGAACAGTAATGCGATAACCCAACAATGCAAAGGGCAGCTTCTCATGCCATTGCCTGGAACCTTGCACCATTTTTCAAATTATCTTCTTTATGTTCTTGTTGGCTATCTCAACTGCTCCGTTCGCCTTGGGGCGGTATAGGGTAGAATTTCGATGTGTAATCTTAAACTGTTGACATACTTCTTTCATTAGATGATTGTTAAGATTAGCACCATTATCTGTAATGATCACCTTTGGGATTCCAAACCGATAAATGATATTTGAATGAACAAAATCGACCACTGCCTTCTTGGTCATAGATTTAAAAGTTCTAGCATCAACCCACTTAGTGAAGTAATCAATGGCTACCAGAATGAACCTGTGTCCATTAGATGTTGCTGGCTCAATTGGTCCGATGACATCCATGCCCCAAGCAACAAAAGGCCATGGTGCGGATATTGTATGCAATTTAGATGGCGGAGAATGAATCAAATCTCTGTGTACTTGGCATTGATGACACTTGTCCACAAAATTGATGCAATCTCGCTCCATGGTGAGCCAATAATAACGCGCTCGAAGAATTTTCCTTGCCAGAACATACCCACTCATATGCAGCCCACAGACTCCGGAATGCACTTCGATCATGATAGTCGTGGCTTGTTTTGCATCTATGCATCTCAATAATCCAAGATCTAGAGTTCTTTTGTACAAAACTCCCCCACTGAAAAAAATTCCACTTGGCAAACATTGAATCGTTCTCTTTTGATCCCCCGTGGCTTGTATCGGGTACACCCCTGACTTGATGTACTCCCTGATATCGTGGAACCACGCTTCACTATCAAGTTCTTCCTCTACCATGTTACAGTAAGCATACTGATCGCGGACCTAAATATGCAAAAGGGTCAATATATTGGATGATGTAACATTAACGCTAGAGTAGCCAATGCATCAGCAACCTCATTGTGGATCCTAGGGATATGCCTGAACTCCACTGATATGAAGAGTTGACAGAGATCTTGCAGACATTGCCGATACGGTATGAGCTTCAAGTCTCGAGTCTCCCATTCTCCCTGAATCTGGTGCACCAACAGATCTGAATCCCCTAAAACCAACACTTCTTGGACTCCCATGTCCACAACTAACCTTAAACCCAAAATGCACACTTCATACTCAGCCATATTGTTGGTACTGTAGAAACGAAGTTGAGCTGTGACAGGGTAGTGGTGCCCTGTTTCAGAAATGGGTATAGCTCATATTCCAACGCCTTTCATGTTAGCGGCCCCATCAAAGAAAAGTTTCCAACTGGTCTTTTCATCCTTCTCGACCTCATCAATATGCATTACCTATTCATAAGGAAAGTAAGTCTTCAAAGGTTCATATTCTTCATCCACCGGGTTCTCGGCCAAGTGATAGGCTAAACCTTGGGCTTTCATCACCGCCCGAGTCACATATACGATGTCAAACTCTATGAGCAAGATCTGCCATTTTGCGAGCCTTTCTATGGGCATGGGATTCTGAAAGATATACTTTTGAGGATCCAGGCGAGAAATGAGGTAAGTAGTGTAGGATGGCAAATAATGCTTCAGCTTCTGTGCTACCCAAGTCAGGGCGCAACATATCCTTTCAAGGGGAGTATACTTAACCTCGTAAGAAGTGAGCTTCTTGCTGAGATAATAGATGGCTTGCTCTTTCCTGCCAGTGATATCATGCTGACCCAACACATAACCAAATGAGTTAGCCAGGATTGTCAAATAAAGAATCAAAGGTCTCCCTGGTTCCGGCGGGACCAGCACAGGGGGTTCGACAAATACTCCTTGATCTTATCGAATGCTTCCAGGCAATCATCAGTCCATTTGACCGCAACATCTTTCTTTAGAAACTTAAAGATGGGCTCATAGGTTGTCGTGAGCTGAGCAATAAACCTGCTGATGTAGTTCAGCCTCCCTAGAGGACTCATCACCTCGGTCTTGTTCTTTGGCGGTGGTAATTCCTGGATAGCTATGATCTTTGACGAATCCAACTCAATGCCCCGCCAACTGATTATGAACCCTAACAGTTTCCCAGATGGAACACCGAATGCACACTTTGCAGGGTTGAGCTTAAGATTGTACTTGCGGAGCCTCTGAAAAAACTTTCTCAAATCTCTGATGTGGTCAAACTGCTTCCTGGACTTTATGATCACATCATCTACGTAAACCTCAATCTTCTTATGTATCATATCATGGAATATGGTTGTCATTGCCCTCATGTATGTTGCTCCAGCGTTTTTCAAACCAAAAGGCATGACCCGGTAGTAATATGTTCCCCACGGCGTGATGAATGCCGTCTTTTCCGCATCTTCCTCATCCATTAAAATCTGATGATACCCGCATAACTGTCCACAAATGACTCAATCTCATGCTTGGCACAATTATCAATCAAAATATGGATATTTGGCAGTGGGGAATTGTCCTTTGGTCTGGATCTGTTGAGGTCACGATAATCAACACACACTCTAGTCTTACCATTTTTCTTTGGCACAGGCACAACATTGGCTAACCACGTGGGATACCTCGTGACTTGAATGACCTTTGCATCAAGCTGCTTTGTGACTTCTTCTTTAATCTTCACACTCATGTTGGTTTTGAACTTTCTCAACTTCTACTTGATGGGAGGGAATGCTGGATCAATTTGCAATTTATGAACCACCAAATCGATACTCAAGCCTGGCATATCATCATACGACCATGCAAAAATATCCTTATACTCGAACAATGCTTTAATTATTTTTTCCCTAATTTGCGGTTCCAAATGGACACTTATCTTAGTTTCTCTGACATTATCTGGATTCCTAGATTGATTGTTTCGTATCATTCAGATTAGGCTTAGATTTTTCTTCAAAATGACTTAGTTCCTTACTAATTTCTTCAAAGGCCTCATCCTCATCATATTCTGATTCATCATCAAACTCTATTTCTTGGATTATTATTTCAGAATTAGATTGATTTTTAAGACTTGGTCGGAGATTCCTCATGCATGTCATGTCATTGAAACCATCATAAAAAGAACTGTACAGAGAAGAAAAGAAAACAAAAATAAAACTATCAGGAATGATGGAAAAGGGAAATTGCATTTTAAAAAAAGGATAACAGGGTTTGTACATCAACAAGCAGAAAATAAAAAAATCTGGTTCACAACCCTAGAAAGACCCAGATAGAAAGGAAAACAAAACAAACTACCAAGACTCCTTCCGAGTAGGGAGAGAAGTAGCCTTCCAATTGTTAAGCTTTACATTTGGCCCAACTAACTGCACATCTGCTTTGCTAGAACCTTCTCCAACTTCTACCATGTTTACATCATCAAACAACCTCTAGAACCTTTCAATTAACTCTTCATCAATGTCAACCACAAAACTTGGAACTGTCATCACTGGGCATTTCCCGGCACCAGGCTTGATAAAAGACCCGAAGATACGCGGGATAGGCTTCGGAAGTTCCCATGACATATGTTTCAACCTTTTAGCCCTTTTCACATCTACTGTTGTGGGTTTGAATCCAAGGCCGAACGTACCCAAGTTTTCAGGGAGGGACACCGACTGTATGATACCTTGCAAGGATGCACACAGACCTTTACCTGACAGAAAGCCATTTTTAGCATTTCATAGGCCACCATGACGGATGCATAGGTTATCTTTGGAGTTGGAATACATTTCCCTTCTGAAACCTTCTCGACCAGCACTGTTTCAAAAACTTGATAGACCCAAGGCCCTTTGTCATCTTCAACCTCAATGAATGGGATGGAGGCATCACTGTGAGCATACAAATTCTCCTCACTATGCATGACGATCTCCTGCCTATCCCACTCGAACTTGACCATCTGGTGCAAAGTGGACGGGACTGCTTTAGTGGCATATATCCAAGGCCGACCTAATAGCAAATTTAAGAGACAGCTACATCCATTACCTGAACTCCATGGTGAATTCCACCGGTCCTATTGTCAATTCAAGCACTATATCACCAACCGAGTCTTTCCCTCCACCGTCAAAACCTCGGACGTAGATGTTGTTCTTCTGAATCCTCTCATCATCAACTTTCAACTTGTTCAGAGTAGAGAGAGGGCAGATGTTTGCACTAGAACCATTGTCAACTAACACCCTGGTGACCACAGAATCTTCACATCTTCACAGTACCTTCCACATGCAACTGGTTATAAGAGAAGGTGACCCTGTTCACCTCAAATATTTTGTTGGCGATCTTTTTGAGATGGTTCACTAAGATTTTATTGGGGACATGAGCCTCATTCAGAATTTTCATCAGGGCCCGACGATGCTCATCTAAATGGATCAACAATGATAGCAAGGAAATCTGAGCAGGCATCTTTCTCAACTGCTCCACGATGGAGTAATCTTGTGCCTTCATTTTTTCTCAAAAACTCCTCTGCTTCTTCTTCTTTGACTGCTTTCTTTACCGGAACTAGATTGTCTTTGGATGTTTTAGCTTTCCTTAACTCTTCCGGGGCAAAGCATCTCCCTGAATGAGTTAACCTTGAGCCTCATTGACTTCTTCTTTCACTTCCTTTCCCTTATAGGTCATTGTCACCCGTTCATAGCTCCATGGGATAACCTTGGTGTTGATTACCGGCAACTAGATTATAGGCTTGATGATAACAGGGTCCGTACGTGCACCCTCTACAATTATGATGGGCTTACTCGCCAACCCTGGCACAACCACTTTTGACTTTTCTTGCTTTGCTATAACACCACTTGGGAATCTTTTCTCAACTACCACAGATGGCTCACCGTTTGTCATGCCCGACTTGTCCACTCATCCTTCAACCGTTGGTTTCTTGACTGGCTTGACCTAACCAGACAAAATCATCATAACAGATTGTGAGGGCTTCTTGGGTTTTCCCTCCTTGTGTACTATCTCGATCATGTTTGTCTCCTTATGGGTTGGCAATGGGTTCTGATTGATGTTGGGTGCCTCTGGGGTTTGGACTTCAATCTGGTTTGTGTCCATGAGCTCCTAGATATCATTTTTCAAGTGCCAACACTTCTCCGTATCATGCCCCTGAGCACCAGAACAATATTCACAACTCACGGAGTAATCAAGACTCTTTGGAGGAGGGTTTGGCAATTTCGACTCAATTGGCCTTAACATATTCAACTGCCTCAATCTATGGAATAAACTGGTATACGACTCCCCTAATAGGGTGAAAGTTTTCTTCCATTGCAACCTCTCGTTTTTGAATGCTGGATTGGGTGAGAAACCTGGGTCAACAAGGTTTCAATAGGCTCGTAGGGGTGGGTAAGCATTTTGTGGACCTGGGTAGGTGCTTTGAGGGTCTAGTGATGGGAAGTAGTGTTGTGGTGGATTATATGTGGTTTGGGTGTAGGTTCGGTGATGAGGTCGAGGCCGAGTATAATGGTGTGACGGGCCCCTAGGTCTAAACCATGATCCTGGCTCAAAAGTCTCCATATGTTCTTTCTTTTTCTTTTCGATCACTCCTCTAGTACCGTTCTGAATGGCTTGGGTAGTTGCTTTGATGGCCGAATAACTCATGATTTTGCTTGATTTAAGCCCTTCTTCCACTATGTCACCCATCTTCACTACCTCGTTGAAAGACTTGCCTATGGCCGATATCAGATGGCCAAAGTAAGTAGGCTCCAGAGCCTGCAGAAAGTACTCCACCATTTCGCTTTCCTCCATCGGGGGGTTAACTCTTGCCGCTTGTTCTCTCAAGAGAAAACCGTATTCCCTGAAACTTTTACTAGGCTTCTTCTTAATTTTAGTCAAAGACAAACGATCTAGAACAATCTTGATGTTGTACTGGAAATATCGAGTGAATGCTTGGGCCAAATCATCCCAGGTATACCATCTGCTGTGATCCTGACAAGTGTACCACTCCAATGCCGCGCCGCTCAAACTCTAGCTATAGTATTCCATTAACAACTCATCTTTCCCACCAGTTAATCTCATTTTACTGCAGAATCCCCTCAAATGGGCCACCGGGTCTCCGTGCCCATCATACAAATCAAACTTCAGCATCTTAGACCCCACAAGCAATTGAACATAGAAAAATAGACACAAATCTTTGTAGGCTACGCTCACTTGGCCTCCCAAACCCTACATGTTTCTGAATGATTGTTCCAAACTTCTTACCTTACTGAACATCTCCTCCTACTCTGGGTTTTTAGGTGGTTTCTCAGCATTGACAGGGAGGTCAAAACGAGGAGTGTATGAGTAATGCTCTGGGGCCTTGAAAGTAGGCTCCGGGGGATAGTATTGGTTATCTTGGTTCTGGAATAAGGGCTCACTGGAAGATCGATGGAGTGTAGTGGGTGGGGGTTCCACGAAAATAGGGGTGACTGGCGGAGGGGGGTGGGGTAGGGTATGGGATTGGTTTGGGTGGTGGTGCTTGTGGGGTTTGGGAAGTGGTGCCTTGGTAGTGGTGGTAAATAGGGAAGCCTGGAGATGAATCAACAGTGGAAGGTTCTTGGGATTGAGCCAGCGGCGGGACAAAAGTAGGGTTGGCGGGGTATGATGGTGGTGGGTGCCCTATCACCCATGCCTGGTACATCTCTACTATCTGGTGTTTCAACTTATGTAACTCCTCTTTAAGATTAACATCAGACTCTTCCCCCTCCCTTTACAGATCAATAACGTTTACATCCATTTCTTGGCCAACCATGATCAACTTGTCTTTAGACCTGGTGTTGTACGAGTCACTTGCCAGAATGCCAAACAAACTAACCACCTGCCTGAACTTGTTGACAACAACAAACTTGTTAGCGATTAGAGCTTAACAGATAGGCAACCACACATTGGGGATGTAATGCACCTAAGCAGTTAACCATTTCTATTTTGCATTTGAACGGCCGCTTGCATCATCTCGGCTTTCACTAATTTCTAATTTCTTTTTCTCTTCTTTTCCATCCCTGCTTTTCTTTGCTTGATTCTCGCTTTTGTTCTCTTATTCTCTCATTTTTACTCTCTTGTTTTTCACAATTTTTCTTGTTTTCCTATTCTTTTTTTTCACGATTATGATCGGATCCTATGGGGATTACCTACGTATCATAACGCCGCATGAATCAGACCAAGCGTAGTTCTGGGAATATGTGCGAAATAAATAAACAAACTTTTTTTTGGGTTTTCAAATTTTCATAAAATAAAATAAGACATCTTAACAACTTCCCCTACAGATTTAAACATGAAGACTAACAGACTCGATGAGTGGACCGACAACTTCAAATGAAAATTGGAAATACAAACTCGAAAATGGACTAACAAACTGACAATACAAACTTGAAAATAAACAAAATGCAAACTCGAACAAACAAAGTCAAGAATACATAAGTGCCTCAACTGCTGCTCTAGTTAGACTTGCTGCGGGTCTTTGCGCCATATCTTCTTGGAGGCGAAACAAGTCATCCATGATCTGTCGGACAAAAATCATAACTGAAGCGAAGAACGTGGATCTGGTCATGTCTTCACACTCGTTGTACTTCATCACAATGTAGTCCACAATTCTCTTAACCCTTTCCCTGATAATACCCTTCTCCTATAGCAACCGTCCGATATGCTAAGATCTAGCATCCAAAACTTGCTCGGCTGTATGATTTTGCTCTTGAAGTTGCTGCAGGTCTTTCTCTAGCTATGCCATCAGGGCATAACAGTGTTCCCTTTCTACTTTAAAGTCTCTCGCCTGCTTGGCCATTTCATTCTCAAGGACATTGACCTTCTTCTTTATACTCGTCATTCCTTTGTCATACTTCTTTTTCAGTTGCCAAACGAAACTGGCTCGTCCCTACATTCTTTGCTAACTTGGCTTGGGTATTTTCTAGCTCAGCTTTAGTCTTTTGCAAATCATCCTCATAGTCACGTACTTTTTGCGTAAGGCTGTAGATGCGCTTTTCATCTTTCCTGCTTCTGCTCGGGTTCTCAGATGCTATTCTCATTTTTCAAACTTTGGCTTGGAGAGCTTTATTCTCTTGGGTCAACTTTTTTCTTTCACCTTCGGCTTCTTGTGCTTGGAGATCATTGTTGAATTCCATGTTTCTCAGCTTCTCTTTCAAGGTTTGAATCTCGGCTCGATATTTTTTCTCCTTTTCTCCCTAGGCTAACCTTTCTTGGATTTTGTCGTCAAAAGCTTGAACATGAGGTCTTTTGGCAGGCCTCTCGGGCTCGGGCTCGGGCTCTGGCTCAGGTTCTGGCTCGCTGTTTACACAAGACCTTTTCTCAAACCATTCAGGTAATTTGGATCCACTTCCCCCTCTGCAACATCTGGTACCTGGGTGCCATTTTTCAGATACCAGCGACCATTCCAATCATGCCGAACTAGAGTTTCGGGTAATGCAGCTTTTGGATGTAGCTCAATGACCTGGGTGGTTAGATATTCATCTTCGGGCAGCACCTGATATCTTCCCAACTGCCTTAAGACCCTCTGCGGTGTATATGGCTGGATACTCTTCACACCCATCAACCTCAGGTAACCCTTGGTAGCCGTCATGTATATGGCTTCTGTCGTCGGAGCCATCCTATAGTCCACTCGACCTTACTTGCTTTGAGAGCCTTTAAGTGGGAGACCCGAACGTTGTAGTCCTTCACCCTTTCCTCATAACTTGTAGTGAAGTTATTCGGGCTCGAACCATAACTCATGAATTTGGGGTGATGGCGAAAATGCTCGATCAATCATATTTGTAGAAGAATGTTGCAACCTTCAAAGAATTGAGCCCCAGCTTCGCACATGTCAATGCACGGTAAATATCTGCCAGCACTAACGGGACAAGTATATGATCTTCCTTGGTAGTGAGGATTTGTGCAATTTTGACCATACGAGTATCCATTGTCCCTTCCTCATTTGGAAAGAGCATGATCTTTAAAAATGCCACAATAAAAGCGAATCAGTGATGAATTTGCCAAAGGCCCTTATCTTGTTTGTTGCTCAAACCATTTTCATGCATTTCGAACCCAGTTGAGTGCCCAAACCTGAAGTACAAGAAGTGGAAGAATAACACCCTTTGCTTATATGGGCCTTCTTCATCTGTTTACTGATATTCAGGAGGTCAAAGACCTTGTGTACCGAAGGAGTCCTTGGAAATATAAGCTATTGTTTCCTCATATCCTGGCCAAACTCAATATACCCAGCCATTTCTTCCAGAGTAGGGGTGATCTCAAAGTCCGAGAAATGAAACACATTGTGGACAGGGTCCAATAAAGTTACCAAAGCCTTGATTAGATCTTCCCGTGGTTTGATTTCCAAAATGTCTATAAGGGCACCCAACTGTTTTTTCACCCACTTCTAACCATCTTCATCTAGATCATTCCACCATATACGCAACTACAACTGAGCCTATTTCCTGACCACTTCTGAGGGGTTCTGGGCAGTATTCATTTGTGAGGGTCCTGGACGGTATTCATTTGTACCTGTGGAGGGTTAAGGTTAGGTTTGACTTCGGTGGACCTTTTTTGTAAAATAGGTTTTCCAATTTCTACCAGAAAAATCAATGGACCATGATTCCTTCCCTTATATGCTAATTTTAGCAAAAATGATCGTTTTGCAAACGTGGCCCCTTCCCAATTCCAAATAAATTTTGAGGCAGGGGAGGACTATTTTATGGAAAAATGACACTTCACCGACAGACTTGTCCGTTCTTTTACGAAAATAGCCCTTCGACAACTGAAGATACTCTAAGGCTATTTCGGCAAGAATGACTTAAGACGCTACTGAAGCTGGATCGACTTAAAAACCCCAAACTATATTTACTTGACCATTTACTCTATTTTTCTTTTTTTTTTGTTGAAAAAATAAGGCCGAGCCTTATGTAGGTTGCCTACGTATCCCACATCCGGTGAGAATCAGACCTGCGTAGTTCGATTAGTTTTGACACATTTGAAAAGGACACAGTATTGACTCTTGTGAAATGACTCTCTTTCTTTTCCTTTTTTTTGAAAAAAAATTTGGTAGAGTTTCGAGACATTTTCAAATATCGGGGATTTTTTAGAACCGGGTTTTATTTCCTTCCCTACATCACTCTTGTTTTTTCTTCTACTTTAATTTTCCTAGTCGGTCAGCATGTAAGCTGAAACAAATAAATGTTTACATAGCACATAAGATGCATCAGGATGGTCTATTATTTGGGGTACACCTGTCCTAGACGGAGCCCAACCCCTGTGTTGAGTCCCCTAAGTCAAATGCATAATGCAAACAAACGTTCCTACTAGGGATCCGGCATGAGGATATATTTTTCTAGGTTTAAATCCTGGGGTTATGTTTTAGACTTGGGTTACCCGAGTGGATAACTGGGACCGAAGATGGGGCAACGTACTGGGAGCACTAAAGTCTACCCGGCCTTGTTGCTGGCCCAGCCTTGTTCTATTTGGTATAATTTCTACAGAAAAAGCGGGCCACACGAATATGTGCACCATTTTCAGAAGACTCAGAGGGGTGGCGTAAGGAAGCAGTGATATAACAACAACAACAACAACCCAGTATAATCCCACTTAGTGGGGTCTGGGGAGGGTAGTGTGTACGCAGACTTTACCCCTACCCTTGGGTAGAGAGGCTGTTTCCAAATAGACCCTCGGCATCCTTACCTCCAAGAACTTCCCACCTTGCTCTTAGGGAGACTCGAACTCACAGCCTCTTGGTTGGAAGTGGAGGTTGCTTACCATCAAAGCAACCTCTCTTGTCTTCAATTCAAATAATATTAAAGCGGTAAACAGATAGCATTTAGCACAAAAGTTCAAAGAATACAATAATATGAACAATAAATAAAGCCAAGTAAAAATCATATTAACAAGCTCGAATTCTTGAACCCTGAACCAGAGATTCTGGGTTCTTGGTCCCCAGCAAAGTCGCCAGGATTGCCACACCTTCTTTTTACTACCCCCTGAAGGGGTATAAGGGAGTTTTTTCCAATTTAAGTGACAATCGAAAGGAGATTATTTATTTAAGAATCAGAGTCGCCACTTGGGATAATTTATGGTGTCCCAAGTCACCAGTTTAAAATCTCGAATCGAGGAAGTTGACTCTTATTTATGGTCTGCGAACACAGAAATTCGGGTAAGGAATTTTGTTAACCCGAGAGAAGGTGTTAGGCATTTCCGAGTTCCGTGGTTTTAGCACGGTCGCATTGATCATACTTGGCTTAATCAAATTGTCTAATTACTCATTTTAGAACCTATGTGTATTTGCCTTTTTTAATTAAGAAATTATCTTGAAACATGTCACGCGTACGTGTACCCATTTGTTTGGCGTGTCAAATATCATGTCATGCGTACGTGTCCACAATTAATGACGCTTTATTATTATTAAGAGAGTTTGGCCGAAGTTACGCGAACGCCTACTCCGATTTTGTTTTTAGGTACCGTAATCATGTCACGCGAACGTGTCCACAACCACGACAGTATGTTAAACATGCCTAAAGCAAACTACGAACATTTATTCTTAATACCTAAGTTATAATATTAATTCGAGGGCCATATGTAATTTAACTATGGATGGCACACCTCGGCCTAAAAGGACTACATTAATAGCAATTTTATTATTAAGAAAATTTGTTCGAAGTTGCGCGGACACATACTCCGAGTTGGTTTTTAAAGTCGTAATTATGTTACACGAACATATACACAATCACGAGGGTATTTTAAACGTGCTTAAAAGTTTTTTTACGAGTATTCGTTCTAATATCTAATTATAGTATTTATGAAGGCCATCGGCGATTTAATTAAAATGGCACACCTCACTCTATTTTTAAGATGAGAATTGCGTTACAATTAAAATGAATTAATCTAACGCAAGATTTAGTTTAAGCTTACCAATCGCAAGTGTACATTGAAACCAATCAACAGACCTTTGCCTACTTTAAAAGAAAGCCGAGCCAACAACAAGCTCGTTGATGATTCGCGGACAACACACAGATTGGGCTCAGAGTTGAGCCCACCGTTTAAACCAAAGGGCCAAACCTTCCACCAGTGAAATTGGTCCAGGAACAACCCCAACTATACGACACAATCTACATTATGAACCAATTCTTTAGGGTACAAGACGCAAAAAGGAAAAGGCTAATGCTGAAGACTCTTGGGCCTGAAATTGGGCCCAAGACCAATGGAAAACCAAATCTGATTCATTTGGGCCTTATATTAGACATGATAACTCATCAGGCCCAATTCTAAACTAAAGACACACACACACACAATGCTAATTGGAGATCAACATACTGAACTTAATCATACAGGCCATGGAACATTGCTTATTGAATTGGACATGATGACATGTTAATTGAGGGGAGAAAACAAAACTTTAACTGAATCTCACTTGTTTTTTTTTTAAAACACTGAATGAACTAGCCTTGCAAATACTTAGTCATAATTGTAGGAAGCATTCTCAGAAATCTAGTAAATCACAAATCAAACTAGTAAAGTTCACTTTTTAAATTTATATATACTACCCTAAGTCTGAAACAGCCCTCAAACCAAACACATTTAAACAACACCCCAACATGAGATGTTCCTCTTGTAGCCAAATCCAACATGACAGCCGAAGAACTGTATACTCCACAGAAGGAGTTTTAGTCAAACCAAGTCCAACATGACAAACAGAATCCCAGATCCAATCTTGAGATGAAATGTAACATCAATGACATGAATGAATACATATAGTAAAGCTAAATTAATACAGAAACATGGATATATTCTAAAGGACATAAGCCACTATTCAGTAAAAAAACTAGCATTTGTCATTAAATCTCCAATTTAATTACATGGCTTCACATTTTCACTTCACATGTTACTCAAGAGCCAAGGAATACATGGAAGTCAAAACAAGGTAAAAAGAGTGAGGATTTCAACAAAAGCAGTAGGTCAGCACATCAACACAACAATATTCAGCTCTTTTAAACCATTTTAAACCCAGACGAATTAGAGATCTCTTAAAACTTTTGAACTCTTCCAACAATGAAAACCAAAGAGCAATTTCAAACCAATTTTCAACCAAAAAGGATGCAAAAACTTTGAGTGTTTTTCAGGGTGTCCAATCTGATGTTTTTGAGTGGAAGAAGGGTATATATATATAGCCCTTTTGGATGCCATGTGCTGCTGAAAATAGAATGGGAAAATATTCTCAACTTGCAGGGCATCTTTTAACTGAATGGGTCAGCTGGCAGCCTTTAATTGGCTCCAGCACTTGTGCTGGCCAAGATTGGGCCAGCTGCCCATATTCTAGTAGCTTCTAATGTTAGCCTTATCTGAAAATTTCATTTCTATTTTCCAAATTAACCCCTTAAGTTCCTAATTGTTCATTTAACACCCTAAAAGTCTGAACATTTTACAAACTAAACAAACAACTCTCTAACAGACTCCATAGGCCAACTGAATCAAATGGCATTTATCCTTGAAATCTAAATAGGTTTAACATTGAAATGTACTCAGAAATAAACCCACATTTGAACAATCAGAACTGACATTTAGCAAGAACAATCAATAAATGAGCTTATTTGAGATTTAACCTCTGAGACAATTAATGCAACCATCTTGACAGGGAATCAAAACACCATAATTCACTAACATGCTGATTTCGGAACAAAATTCATTAAATGCAAGTTAACCAATTATAATAAACCCTAAATGAAGAACTAATGATTCTGATGGCAAATGCAATATTTTAACCCTAAACTGATGACTAGCAACAACGAGTTATCACAAGGAAAAGAAAACAAAATCTAACGGCCTAAAATTAAACTAACTAACCCTTTCATTTTAGACAAAAGAAACAGAAGAAGAAGAAGAAGAAGAAGAAGAAGTGATCAAAGATGTAAAGAAGCTAAAGAAGGGCAAGATGATGCGAAGATAGAAGAAGGTAAAAGGAACAAATACCTACTGCAATGGAAGGCTGGTGGCTCCAGCTGGACCCGTCTTTTCCGATTTAAACCCAAAAATAGGTGTCAAATGATTGTTCCCATGGAGAACAAACAAGTGACACCCATTTTTGGCTCAAATCGACTACGAATGCTCATGCATGTCCAACCCAGATTTGACATTGCTCCAATATGACAAGACTTGTGAGCAAATCGACAGGATGTGAGGTGTGAAGGGAGCAAGGAGAAGATCTGGTGAGGTTTTGGGTAGGTTTGGGCGAATTAGGGTTTTGGGGATTCCTGATTTAGATCTAAAATTGGGGGAGTTTGAGAAGGATTCGAGGGACATGGTTTGGATATTATGAAAGAAGAGGTGACGGGGAATCTAGGGTGTAAATTTGGGGTGGATTGGAGCTGTTTTATGGAGTCGCCGCCAGCTAGGATGATGGGATTTTGGGGCAGCGGATCTAGGGTTCTTAGAGAGAAGATGAAATGAGGAGATGCTGTGAGAGGGGGTCGACTAGGGGGTGGGGCTCATTTCGGACAGTTAAATATTGTGGGGGTTATTAGTTTTGGACCGTTGGATTGTGGGAATCCAATGGCTGAGATGATACAAGCTGAAACGAGGTCGTTTTGGTAGGGGCTATTGGACCGGGTAGGGATTGGGTCGGGCATGAGTTTGGGTTAGACCGGGCGGGTAAGTTGGGTCAAAGGATTTGGGCCTCAATTAAACAACCCTTTCTTTTTAATTCTCTTTTCCTTTTTTTTTTCAATTGTTTTTCTTTTCGTTTTTTAATTAATTAAAACCTAAATTAAAACTCCTAAAATAAATAATTTAAAAAAAATTAAGCTGATTATCTACTATAATATTTACAAAAATTAATTACTCCTAAATTAAGAGAGAAAATTATTAATTAAAAATAAAAAGGCTAAAATGCAAAAGTAAGCCAATTTTTGTGATTTTTAATTTTAATAAAGGAACTAATTCACTAATCAACCTCAAAAAATGTAAAAATAAATCATAAATGCAATCCATGGCATTTTTGATATTTACATGATTTTTAACAGAAATAAACATGCACAGAAATACAAACAATTAGCACAAATTCTCACAAAATCCTATAAAATTGCAAATAATGATTTTTTTTATTTTTTTGAATTTTATAGGAGTAATTCATATAGGGCAAAAATCATGTGCTCACATAAGACATTTCTTATATCAACAATATCAAATCCTAAGGGGAGTTCCCCACACAAGGTTAGGCAAGCCACTTACCTCGAACCAGCTCAAAAATCAACTCGAAATCACTTTCTTGCCATGAGTATCCAACTTATGATGGCCCAAATATAATCAAATTAATATCAATGCGTAAATACAACTACAAACAACTAATTTAGCTAAAGGAAACAAAGCTAAGATAAGAAAATAGGAACACGCCCAAAAATCCCCTTTGAGCCCATGTCTTAGAATCGGGTAAAAATCATAAATTATGGACACCCATTCACTCACGAGTCTAACCATACCAAAATCCCTCAAATCTGATACTAAAACCTCGATCAAAACCCCAAAATTTGGCCTAAGAACGTTTCTCAACTTTTCTCCAATTTTCATCCCAAATCCAAAATTAAATCACAAAACTAAGATTAGATTATAGTTCTAGGATCAAAATTAAGACAGAAATTGTTACCCAATGCTTCTCCATCAAAAACCCTCGAGAAATCGCCCTCAACCAAGATCCAAATCGTTTTTTCTAAGTTTTGATTTCAAACCCTCGTTTCTTCTCTTTTTTTGACCAGCGAATCCGCTTCTGCAGTTAGATTACCGCACCTGCGGAAAAGGCATAGCAGGTACGAAAAATCACTTAACTTGTCGGGTCCGCATTTGCGGTCCTTTGGATGCATTTGCGGTCCTGCAGTTGCGGTCTCCCAGTCGCACCTGCGGTCCCACAAACGCAGGTGCGGTTATGATAGGTTCAACACTCAGATTTTTGCCTAAGTCCAAAATCAACTTCCGTTAAGCACCCAAAACTCACCCGAGGCCCCCGGGACCTCAACCAAACATGCCAACCAATCCTAAAATTTCATACGAACTTATTCCAACCCTCGAATCACATCAAACAATGCTAAAACCACAAATCACTCTCCAATCCAAGCCTAAGAATTTCCAAAAATTCCAATTTCCGTTTTTGATAAAAGAGTCTATCAAACCTCGTCCGAATTACCTGAAATTTTGCACACACGTCCCAAATGACACAACAGACTTATTCCAACTTCCGGAATTCCATTCCGACCCCAATTTAGAAACTTCAAAAATTCAACTTTCGACATTTCAAGCCTAAATAAGCTACGGACCTCCAAAACATAATCCGAACACGCCCCTAAGCCCGAAATCACCCAACGGAGCTAACAAAACTGACATAATTCCATTCCGAGGCCGTCTTCACACTGTTCCAACTACGGTCTTCTAAAGCTTAAACTCTCATTTAGGGATTAAGTATCCCAAAACACTCAGAAACTCAAAACGAATCCTCCCGACAACTTACAATAGTAGAAATAAGCACGGGGAATGCAGTTATTAGGGGATCAGGGCGTTAATTCTAAAAACAACCGACCAGGTCATTTCATTCTCCCCCTATAAAATATTCGTTCGTCCTCGAACGAGCATAGATACATACCTGAAGTAGTGAAAATATGAGGGTAACGGCTGTGCATATCCTGCTCAGTCTCCCAAGTCGCCTCCTCGACCGGCTGACCCCGCCACTGAACTTTCACTGATGCAATGTTCTTTGACCTCAGCTTCCAAACCTGCTTGTCCAATATCGTCATCGACTCCTCAACATAAGATAGATCCTTATCCAACTGGACTAAACTAAAATCCAACACGTGTGACGGATCACCGTGATACCTCCGGAGCATCGAAACATAAAATACCGGATGAACTCCTGCCAAGCTAGGAGGTAAGGCAAGCTCATAAGCAACCTCCCCAATATGCCTCAATATCTTAAAGGGACCAATAAACCTCGGACTCAATTTCCCTTTCTTCCTAAATCTCATAACGCCTTTCATAGGTGAAACCCAAAGCAAGACCCGCTCTCCAACCATGTAGGAAACACCACGAACCTTTCGGTCCACATAACTCTTCTATGAGGACTAGGCTATGCGAAGTCTATCTTGAATAACCTTAACCTTCTCCAAGGCATCCTGAACCAAGTTTGTGCCCATTAATCTAGCCTCACCCGGCTCAAACCAACCCACCGGGGATCTATACCACCCACCATATAAAGCCTCATACGATGCCATCTGAATGCTGAACTAATAGCTGTTGTTTTAGGCAAACTCCGCTAGTGGCAAGAACTAATCCCAAGAACCTACAAACTCCATCACACACGCATGGAGCATATCCTCAAGAATCTGAATAGTGCGCTCGGACTGTCCATCCATCTGGGGGTGAAATGCTATACTCAACTCCACCCGAGTACCCAACTCATGTTGTACAGCCCTCTAGAACCGTGATGTGAACTGAGTACTCTATCTGAAATGATGGAAACTGGAATACCATGCAGACGAACAATCTCTTGGATATAAATCTCCGCCAACTGCTCCGAGGAATAGGTAGTACACACATGAATGAAATGCGCGGACTTGGTCAGCCGATCCACAATCACCCAAATGGCATCGAATTTCTTCAAAGTCGTGGGAGTCCAACTACGAAATCCATGGTGATCCTCTCCCACTTCCACTCCGGAATCTCTATTTGCTGAAGCAACCCACCCGGTCTCTAGTGCTCGTACTTCACCTACTAACTATTGAGGCACTGAGCTACAAACCCAACTATATCTTTCTTCATCCGTCTCCACCAATAGTGCTGTCTCAAATCATGGTACATCTTCGCAGCACCCGGATGAATGGAATACCGCAAACTATGGGCTTCTTCTAAAATCAACTCCCGAAGCCCATCAACAATGGGTACACATACCCGACCCTACATCCTCAATACCTCGTCATCATCTCTGGCATCACCGTGCAGAACCTTGTCCTTGAGGACAAGCAAATGAGGGTCATCATACTGATGCTCTCTGATACGATCAAATAAGGAAGACCGAGAAATCACGCAAGCTAGAACCCGACTGGGCTTCGAAAGATCCAATCTCACAAACCGGCTGGCTAAGGCCTAAACATCCATCACCACGGGCCTCTCCGCTGCTGGTAAGTACACCAAACTCCCCAAACTCTCTTCTCGGCGACTCAAAGCATCGACCACCACATTGGCCTTGCCCGGGTGATACAAAATAGTGATATCATAGTCGTTCAGCAGCTCTAAGCACCTCCTCTGGCGCAAATTAAGGTCCTTCTTCTTGAACATGTGCTGCAAACTTCGATGATCAGTATAAATCTGTTACATCTCGCATTTTCATATGTTAAAAGTTTCATCTTCGGTTAATTGATGTAGACTCGGGGATGAGATCATCTTAATGTTAACATACTTATGCTATTTATAACAGGCGATAAATAAGTGTTATGAAGGATAAAGGGGTACACTGATTAAAGAAAACGAGTTTCGTTAAAAGTGGACAATTTGGAACAAAATACGGGTCGAGTGATAATACCCGATAATTATGAATAATACCATGCAAGGTACCATATGACCATAGTAGTATAATATATAAAGTATATATGAAGTATTTTAAAAATAAATAGAATTTTAAGTAATTTGTGATAAATTTTAAATTATGCGGGTAATTGGTTAATTACCGGATAACGGGACATTACCTAGTTAACTAATAAGTGGGAAAAAGATTAATGATCTTCACCCCTACACCTCACATTGCAGTATTCCATCATTCAAGCATATGACTCATAGTCATATATGCTTGTAACGTGTAAAGTCATTTAATGACTCATAAGGATAAGTCATTTTAAAGAAAGACTTGAAATGTTGGATTCCTTTTTGGACAAAAGAGTAGTAGTCACTTGGTTTTAAAAAGTCTGATTTTTGGTTATGTTTCAAAGACCTCTTGTCTTTGAGAAAAACGTGAAAGAACAGAATCAAAATTTTTCCAAAATTTCAAATCCAAAACAAGTTCATTCCAATTTCAAGGAAATCCGGGTATAACTTTCGTCCATATTTCGCAGAAGCAAATTCGTTCAAATAATTCCAGGAACAGGTATGTTAGGCTCTCCCTTCTTTCTTTTGGCATGATCCATATAATTTTGAAGAAACGAGCAAACACACAGTTTCCATAAATTACTCTATTCATAGAAATAGTAGGGGTGTCTATATTCTTGATTCCCCATAAGATTTATTATTATCTTCTGTTCATGAGTCTCAGAATAATACACAGTTGAAAAAGTTTATCCGAAAGGAATATTAAGATTATTAAGCATTTTTCATGCATTCCACTCATTTATACATGTGCATTGACCCATGATCCGATGGCGTTATATATGCATATATATGTAAATATATGTATATGGGATATGGGAAAAGGTTACGACGTTATATACGCACCACCACCAGATCAGCTAGTATATGTTGATGATGTTACCCACAGTGGCCGAGACGATATGATGTGATGCCCTCAGTGGCTTGATTATATTATGTACACCTATACCTATGCATGGCACGACATTTATACGCATGTGCATGACATTATAAACGTTTCAGATTTACAAAGTTATTCAGATTTAAAGATTTGTTTCCTTATTCCATGTTTCATCTATGTCTTTTACGTACTAATTTTCATGCCTTACATACTCAGTATATTTTTCGTACTGATGCCCTATTTCACGGGGCCTGCATTTCATGCCCGCAAGTGCAGGTAGGCAAGTTGACGGTTGTGAGCAAGTGATTTTTTCCCTATGAGAACTACTTCCAAAAATTCAAAATAAAATAATTTTCCTTTGTGTGCAATTTTGAGAATTCGCGTGACATTTCTTTTTGGATAATTATTTGTATTTTGTCTGTGAATGTTTATTCTATTTTAATTAATGAAAAATACAAAAAATATATGTGTTGCATTTGCATTTACGATTTAATTTTGCAATTTAGGATTAATTAAACAGTAATTTGTTTTACGAAAATGAAAAATCGGAAAAATAACGTACTTCGCATTTTTAGTGTCTAATGTCAAAATTGTGTGATTATTTTTGTATTTAATTTTGTGTGATAATTATTATTAAGGGTTAATTAGTGTTTTCTAAGTTAATTTTGGCTTTACAATTTATTTTAGAATTTTTGGTAATTAGGAATTAAAAAGAAAATAAAAGAAAAAGAAGAAACAAGAGAAGAAGAGTTAAAAATCGGACTGGGCCAGTTTTAAAAGAAAAGTTCAGGCCCAATGTCACACCTCATATCCAGGCCCAACCGGCCGGTCCAAGAGACCATACCAAACGACACCATTTCGTCGCCAATCAATCTCAACCGTTCAATCACCCAATCCCACGGTCCAAGATCCCCCTCCCATAACCCGTCTCTAGCCCGACCCACTTACCCCGAACCATACCTTCCCCAGCTAAGCCTAAACGACCACGTTTGGCTTAAGTGACTTAATCTGGTCCGTTGGTTCCCATCATCCAACGGCCCAGATTAATCAACTAATTTTGATATACCAAACACCCCCCACTCGTCTCTTTAGAGACCAAAACACATACCACTACACACCACCGCCTTCCGCCCGCCGGAAATCGCCCACGGCGGCAGACGGTGGCCAAACAACCCCAAAATCACACCCCTGAACCACCAAACCATCCCCTCTCCAAATCTACGCTCATTTTTCTTCGAATCACCCCCGAGCCCCTCGAATCTTAGATCAAAGAAATCGACCCAAACCCTAGTTCATCCAAATCGACCCCAAATCAACGCCACATACCCCCCGTGACTCCTTCATAACGAATTCATCATGGATTCCTTTCGAATCAGACCAAAGTTCGTCGAATATCAAATCTAAGTTCAAGCCTTAGAACCCTAAATTGGGACCAGTGCACAAGGGGGTCGTTCGTTTGGATTTCTTGGTTTATTCAAGTTTGTTTCAGCATAAAATAATGACGCCCGTTTGTTCTCCAACAAGAACAAACGTTTGGCATTATGTTGTGTTGACTCAGCATGTCATTTCCCAGTTCGAGCCTGGCCGGTGAGTTTATTTCCTAGTTTTGTTTATTTTGTTGTCAATCTTTCCCCATCTCTTTTTCTTTTCTCTGGTCGTTTTCGGATTGAAACTCGACCAGTCCTCTGTTTTGGCATTTTGTTTATTCAACCATTTTGTTTATCAAGAACAAACGTTTGGCATTTTGTTTATTCTGTTTCCAATTTGCTGTTTTGTTTGTCATAATATTTGGGAAATCTGTTCTTGGTCTCACAAGTCTATATAGTCAGTTGTGTGAAACCCTGCCTTGTTTAATAATTTAGTCAGTCAAACTGGTTCATTTCAACTTAATAGAACTTGTTCATCCCATGCTCGTGCGTATTGTTAAACAATCTTATGGGCAATTCAATGTTGTCTTGTTTTTTTTGCTGTTGGAATAAAACACTGAATTGGTTAATCAGTTGAGTTTTGTGAATTTGTTTGTTTTAGCTGTTGTTTGAATCTGTATCATGCTTGTTAGTCGGTTTAGGAATCATTAGTTAATGAAGTTAAGGGTAAATCACTGAAGTGAAAGTGTTAAAATCAAGTGGAAGCCCATTCTGGTTGTCAGGGCACGCTTGAGTTTTAAATTCAGGCTGCCCATACACCTTTGAATTAAATAATGAAATTAGACATTTAGTAGTGGCTGTCAGAGAATATGATGGAAGAAATACATTTCTTAATGATCTAAGTGTTAAAATAGGCTGGAAAAGGGGTCTGTCTTAGGGTATAAAATACAGGGCAGAACTTAGAATATGGGGGGGGGGGGTTCAGACATTAAGAGGGCTAAAAAAAGAGATAGAGTTAGGGGCAGAATTTTTTTGAGAGAAGGGAGATCAGTCTTTGATCAATTTTTTTTAGAGAGTTAAAAGAGTTCAAAAGGTTCTGAATTTTGAGACCTTAGGAGTTTGAGAGAGGTTCTGCTTTTGGTTCCTCTCTAATCAGTCTTAGAGAGCAGTTTTGAGGATCCAAAAGATCAGTTTTATTTGAGGGCTTTTAGGATCAGTTTTCAGAGGTTAAATTTAACAGAATCTTTGAGGAGAGTTGAGGCCAGTTTTTGAGAGTTTTAAATAATCAATTTCTTTTAGAGAGTGCTGGAGAGTTTAAGAACAGAAAACCAAAAAAAAGATACTGTTTCATTGCATCCGTAGGTGTAATTCGAATTCTGGACAGTGATTCTCATTCCTTTTGATTGCTTAAGTGGTTCAGTGGTCTACTGGTTCAGTTTTGGGTTTAATACAAGCTTGGTTAAGTCTGTTTGTCTTGGTATTTGCTGTTGCTGTTGGTTTACAACCTTTCTGGGTTTTTCTGGAGTATTGATTGAGTCGCTTCTGCTGGTGTATTGCTGTTGTATTGACTGCTACTAGCCTGTTGCTGACCTCCTTCTCTTCTCATTGTATTGCCATTTCCAGGTATCCCTTGAATCCATAGAAGATGAGATACATAAATATGTAAAGTTATAATTACATGAAGCTTGATGAATGAATGATCTTTGGCCTTCAGTCTTCAATAACAACTTGTTTGGAATCCAGTAGTATAATGTGAAAGTAGTTAGTTTAGTCTGTTTCATCCTAGTACAAGTAGTGTATTCTGGGAATCATGTTGCTCTTTCTTTCTTATCTGAATATTTATGGTATGTAAAGTTAATTGAATACTTGAGATACTGTGTATATGGACTATTAACCTATGCCTATTCCTTTCAATAGAATCGACTTTAATGTGGTTCAATTTTAGTATAGTCCAAGTATGACACCCTGTTCTATAAAGTATTAAAATTGGAATATGATGGAGCCTAAAAGGTTAGGAAGAATGTCTATGTTCGTACCAGTAATTCCATGTATAATAGATGGTAGAAAGGGTTTATACTTCATTGTTTAGTGTCAATAACCCTAGCCTGGATATCATGTAGTCATAGTTCAGAATTTGCATCTCTTCTAGCTTCGATATTGAGTTATTATGATTCGCCCACTAATTGCATATTGAAGGAAAGGATTGAGGCATTAGTGTAAGTTCGTTTGGTAAAAGTCTGAAATTCTTGGACCATGGAGATTGGGCTTGAATGCGTGGCAAACAAGCCCAAAGATTTCTAACCCACAGAAGGGTCTCCTAGGGGAGATTAAAAGAACGTTGGGCTCTAGAACTGATCCACGACTTTGAGCCCAAATGCTGGTGGCTGAAATGCTGGGTTGCTACAATCGTGCACAAGCAAATTCATTATTTGGACTTGGCTGGAAGAATTCAATTCATAGTTCAACGTATTATAATTCAATACATAATTAACTAGGACTCTTTCTTTTATTTTAGAGACAAATAAAGTAGAGAATCATAGTTGCTCTTAGGTTTGCCCTTTAAATAATGAACGAGATGAGCCTCGCCAAATAAAGTACCTAGATTGCGGGGCCCTCATTAAATGTATATAAAAATACTTAGATTTCGGGACGGGCAGTTTAGTAAATTTCCCGGCCTTTCCTAAAATAATAACGTGTTAGTCTCTTTTAGGCGCGTATTTTAATAACATTACCTCCCTAAACTCGGGTGCGCATTTATGTGACCCAAATCCAAATCTCAACGATGTTAAAATATGTCAAAAACCACGGGTGCATTTATGTGACGTGGTTCAAGACGTGTTTTAATGACGTTGCAATTCTCTTTTAAAATAATAATAATAAAAGCGATAAAAAGTTAAAATTTGCACATAGGTTCATAATTGTTAAAATCAGATAATTTAAGCCGAATATAATAGTTGAGCGACCGTGCTAGAACCACGGAACTCGGGAATGCCTAATACCTTCTCTCGGGTTAACAGAATTCCTTACTCGGATTTCTGGTGCGCAGACTGTTAAATAAAGTCATTATTTTCCTCGATTCGGGATTAAACCGGTGACTTGGGACACCATAAATCTCCCAAGTGGCGACTCTGATTCTTAATAATAAATCCCGTTTCGATTGTCCTTTAATTGGAAAAACTCCCTTTATGCCCCTGAGGGGCGCAGGTAAAAAGGAGGTGTGACAACTCTGGCGACTCTGCTGGGGACGACACCCAAAACTTCTGCTTCAGGGTTCAGAATTCGAGCTTAGATGAATTGTTATATTTGACTTTATCTATTATCTGATTTTATTACATGTTTGGGCCTAATGTGCTAAATTTTGCTTTTTCCACTTTGATATTATCTGAACTGTATATAAACTGCTACGAAATCCTTCTCTTCTCATCTTCGGGGATGTGCTCGCTGGTCGAGACTCCCTATTCTGTTAGTGTCATACCTTGAAATAAGAAAGAGGCTCGGACAAATTACTAAGCCGAATGGCCTTTTGGTTCCCGGTATGTACCCCCTCATCGGCTCGAGTTGTCCGCTCGGGTGCACAGTCTAGAACATATACCCAGGTTTTAAACCTAGAATAACTCAGCCTTATGCCGGATCCCTAGTAGGAACGTTTGTTTGCATCACGTGCATTTGACTTTGGAGGCTCAACACAGGGGTTGGATCTGTCTAGGACAGGTGTACCAAAAATGAAAAAGACCATCCTGATGCATCTTACTTGCTACTTGTGCATTTATTTGCTTCGGACTTGCATGCTGACCGGATTTTGAAAACTTTGAGGAAAGAGAAATAGTGGTATGAGGGCTAAAGGGAGTTAATTGCCTATTTTGATGAAAAACCAATGTCCAAATAGTGTCCAAACTATGCCAAATTTTTGAGAAAAAAAAAAGAAGAAAAAGGGGTTTTTGTTTATGAAAAAAAATAATAGTTTTATTTGCCAAAAGATTCTTGTTTTTAAAGAGAAGTTTGTTTTATCTGCCCGAACTACGCCAGTTTGATTCTCACAGGGCGTGAGATACGTAGGCAACCCCCGTCGGGTCCAACTTCCTTTTGCAAGAATAGCCAGAAATATTTTAGTTAGGGTAATGTCGTTTTTATCAAAAATAGCCGAATGTTCCCGAAAGGGATGCCGGAAGGCTGATTTTGCATAAACAACCACCTTTGGGCTTTTTCCAAATTTTGGCCAGTTAGCGGGCATAGTTTTAAAATCTCCCTCCGGAAGTGCTGAAAGGCCGTATTTGCAAAATCCGGACTTTGGTCTAAAAAAAAAAGTCAGTTTTGAATTTGAGTCAAAATAGAGTAAATAATGATCAATCACCTTAACAAATGTGCAGAATGAGCACAAGCCAGAGTTTACCAATAACAATTATGAACAAGATCCCTTTGGAGTTGCGCATGTGGTGGGATGACTTGGGCGAATCAGGATGAGACACGATCAATCTATATTTGGGAGGCCTCGCTGGGTTGCTGAAAATTAATCCCAGAGGGGATATCACGTTCTGGGACCCAGCTCACAACGTATTTCATTTCTCAGATTTTGAACTTACCCCAACATTGGAAGAAATAGCCGGATATATTGGGGGTCCCAAAGTGCCTCTGAGACACCAGTACCTAATTGCTCCGAGGGCCATAGCCATACACAAGTTCCTAGGCTCTTTGAAAATAAGCAGGGGGTCCGCAACCCAGACTTGGCAGCTGGATTTTTTACTTTAAAGTTTATATACAATAGATATGGTCACATAGGGGGGTTCAACAAGCCAGAGAACAAAATCTGTAGCAAAGGAAACCGCCTTAAGTGGGAAGAACATAGGTGTTTTGCATTCATGGTAGCCTTTTTGGGACTCCTGGTGTTTCCTAGAAAAGACGGGAACATTGACATACAAATATCTGGGGTTGTCAGCACTTTGCTTACTCAGGCCAACAACACCCTCGCACCCATGATAGTAGCTGAAATCTTCCGTGCTCTCACATCCTGCAAAGCTGGGGGAAACCTTTTTGAGGGGTGCAACGTGTTGCTGCAGATGTGGATGATCGAACACCTATGTCGTCGTCCTCAATTTATGAGTTATGGGTCGACAGAGAAAACGTGCATAGAGGAATTTTCTACGAGGGTTGACGGAATCATCATACCAAAAAAGGTCACAGAGTGGACAGCGCGCCTCCGTTCTGTCACTGCAAGCCAAATAGAATGGACATTTGGATGGTTGCCTGTGGATGAAATCATATATATGCCAGCCACTGGACCCCATTTCCTTTAGATGGGACTCAGGAGTATCCAGCCCTATGCCTCGTATTGAGTTCTGAGGCAGTTGGGGAGATGCCAGATAGTTCCGAAAGATGAAGACCTTAGTGGCCAAATGGTCGAGATCAGGCCTAACGGACAATTTCATGAAGCAGCGGTTCGCCAAATTTGGAGCGAGTGTCAATACTTGACGACGAATACATGTGTACGTGATCGATCCAAAGGTGAAGTTTCGCCGGGGTACCTTGCTTGGTAAAGGAGAGAAATCGAGTTTGGGAGGTCGGCCAAAAGACCCCATCTCCAGGAGTTCGTCGAGGCATCGCAAGAACCGTGGGCTTGGTTGGCCAAAGAAAATGAGTACAAGGCCACAATAGGAAAGCTGGAAAAACAAGTCAAAGACCTTCAATTTGAGAATGACTTACAAGCAGCGGCAGATGAGGGTGAAAAGAAAAGGCTAGCCAAAGAAAATGAGGCCCTCCGAGCTCAAATTCAGAAACTGAAAGTAGCGGCAGAAAATCCAGTCCGAAGTAACAGAGATGAAAAGCTCGTAGCTAACTTGAAGTAGAAAGCTGGCGAATATAATTTTAATCTGAACAAAGTAGAAAGTGAATTAACCAGGGCTAGAAAACAATTGGCCAAAAACTCGGCAGAACGAACACATCTGATTAAGTAGCTGAGAGAAAAGTATGACCCAATCAAAACTCACATTTCGAGAACTCACATTACAAACAATTGGCTTCCACTTTCTTCGAATCTACCTTTATACCATCACTCGATACCATATGGCCCAAGAATGCCACGGAATCCAATCAAAACTCACATTTCGAGAACTTTGTATATAACTTCTTTTCCCTCAAAGTCTGAAGCACTGTCCTCAGGTGTTGCTCATGATCTCCCTGACTCCGGGAGTATACCAAAATATTATCAATAAAGAAAATGACAAACGGGTCAAGATGTGGCTGGAACACACTGTGCATCAAATGTATGAAGGTTTCTAGGGAATTTGTTAGCCCAAATGACATAATAAGGAACTCATAATGACCATACCAAGTCCTGAAAGCAGTCTTCGGGATATTTGGCTCCCAAATCTTCAATTGATGGTAACCTGAATGCAAGTCAATCTTAGAAAACACTCGTCCACCCTGTAGCTGGTCAAACAAATCATCAATACGAGGCAAAGGATACTGGTTCTTCACTGCAACTTTGTTCAACTGGTGATAATCAATGCACATACGCATAGAACCATCCTTTTTCTTAACAAACAAGAAATGATCACCCCAAGATGATACACTGGGTCAAATAAAACCCTTATTAAGCAATTCATGTAACTGATCCTTCAACTCCTTCAACTCAAAAGGGTCCATACAATACAGAGGAATAGAAATCAGCTCGGTTCCCAGCAACAGATCAATGCCAAAGTCAATATCTCTATTGGGCGGCATGCCCGGAAGATCAGCTGGAAACATATCAGAGAAATCCCAGACTATTGGGACTGAATCAACTATAGGGGTATCAACACTAACATCTCACACATAGTCTAGATACGTGTCACATACCTTCTCTACCATTCACTAAGCCTTACGGAAAGAAATAACTCTACTGGGAGTGTGATCTAAAGTACCCCTCTACCATACTTGTGGTACACTTGGAATAGGTAGCATCACGGTTATGGCGTGACAATCAAGAATAGCATAATGGGACGACAACCAGTCCATGCCCAAGATAACATCGAAATCTACTATGCTGAGCAATAATAGATTGGCTCTAGTCTCAAAACCACAAAGAGCAACCAAACACGACTGATAAACGCGGTCCACAATAAGAGAATCCCTCACAGGAGTAGAAACATATACATGGGAACTTAAAGAATCCCGATATACGCCCAAATCTGGGGTAAAATAAGAAGACACATAAGAATAAGTTGAGCCTGGATTGAATAGAACCGATGCATCTCTATGACAAACTAGGACAATACCTGTGATAACAGAATCAGAGGCGACAACCTCGGTATAGGCAGGAAGGGCATATATCTGGCCTGGCCTCCCCCTCTAGGGCAACCTCTACCTCCCTGACCTCCACCTCTAGCTGGCTGAGCAGATGGGGTAGCAACTGGTACTGTGATCATAGCCTGTGAACTCTATGGGGCATACTGTGGTTGAGAAGTCTGTGGAGGTGCACCCCTCCTAAGTCTGGGGAAATCACTCACTATATGGCGTGTGTCTCCAAACTCAAAACAAGCTCTGGGAGGACGTGGCAACTGTGACTGGCTCGGGCCAGGTCTACTGGACTGACCACTGAAAGCACCCCGCACAGGAGGCGCACTAGATACTGGAAGTGCATAATAAGGCTCCTGAGACCTAGGAGGAGCTGGAATACCACTGGCTACTGGAAGAGATGAATGAACGGGGTGACTCATATAAACCCTACCATGACGAACTGCAGCTGAACCACGGGCACCAAAATAATGGCCCAACTCTCGAGACCTCTTGGCCTCCCTTTCCTCTCTATCTCGAGCATACATACCTTCAACTCTCCTAGCAATGCTCACCACCTAATGATAAGAAAAATCCATCTCCAAATCACAAGCCATGCTAGACCCGATGCTTGGAATGAGCCCCTCATTAAACCGACGAACCCTCTCGCGAATAGTAAAAACCAAAGCTGGTGCATGTCTAGCCAAGCTAGTGAAACAGACAGCATGCTCCGAGACAGTCATAGTACCCTGGCGCAAATTCTCAAACTCTACGCGCCATGCGTCCTTGAGGATCTGAGGAACATACTCTATTAGGAACATATCTGAAAACTGAGTCCAAGTCTGGGAAGCTACCTCATCCGGACTGTCTAACTCATAAGCACGCCACCACTCATAGGCGGCTCCTCGAAGCTGGAAGGTAGTGAAGGAAACCCCGCTCCATCTTGATATACCCATGGTACGGAGGATACAGTAGCACTCCTCTAGAAAACCCATAGCATCATCTAATGCTAGACCACTGAATATAAGAGGCTTGTACTTCTTGAACCTCTCAAGCCTCCCATACTCATCCTCAGAAGTCGCTGCCTTGTCCTCGGGTTGATCTGGGGCTACAGGCTATATAGGAATAATCTCTAGGACCTGATCAACATACACTCACTGCTAAGGAGTGCGGGCGGCGGGAGTCTATGCTCCTCCCCCGACCTGAGATGTGGCTGCACCAAGGGGAAGCAACCCTGCTTGAGCCAGAGTGGTTTACATGCTCATGAACTGTGCAAGAATCTACTGAAGATCTGGAGTAGTAGTAGTGGTAGGCATATCTGTTTCCTGGGCTCTGGCGGGAGCTACTGGTGGCTCCTTGGTGGCAGCTCACGCGGGTGGTCTAGATACACCGCGTGCGCGTCCTCAGCCTCTACCCTGGCCCCGACCTCTAACGGCTCCAGTAGGGGACGCGGGTGCCTGATCATCTCTGGTAGCACGTGTCCTCACCATCTGTGAGAGAATACAAGACAAAAGTTTAGAATTGTGATATCAAAAGTCTTGCACGACAAGGAAATCAAATGAAGTGGAATTTTCCTAACAGTTACATAGCCTCTCGTAGATAAGTACAGACGTCTCCATAACGATCTGTGAGACTCTAATAAACCAGCTTGTGATTCATGACTCCTACGAACCTAGAGCTCTGATACCAACTTATCACGACCCTAGTTCACCCTCCGTGAACTATCATGATGACACCTAGTCTCTACAACTAGGTAAGCCTAACAATTTACGGAAAAAGGAAACAACAGATAAAAACTAGTAGAAACTATAGAATAACATCATGAAAACGTTTAAGATGCCACTCGACATATACAAATACACACTCTCACTTGAAAAAATCTCCCAAAACCCGAAATCTCATGAAATCACAAGCTATGGATACTACATAGTGCTATAACTCCAGAATGTCTAAATCAAAATAATTACAGAAGGGCTATAACTATAAGAGAGAATGGAGAGGGACTCCTTGGTATGCGGGCGCGGCAGATATACCTTGAAGTCTCTGAAAAATCGCCTTGCCTCAAGGATAGCAGGGCTGAGTCGAAGAACCTGAATCTGCACATGAAAAATATGTGCAGGAAAGGACATGAGTACACCACAGCGGTACCTAGTAAGTGCCAAGCCTAACCTCGTTCGAGTAGTGACGAGGAACGTCAGGGCCCTATCGGTCATATACATATATACATATACATATAGAGATAGCAACCTGGGATCTCCCAGGATATCGTCTTGTAGTCCCCAAATGTAAATATCCAATGGATCTCCTGGGTGTCGTCCCGTAGTCCAACTCATAGTGTGCGGGGATCTACCGAAACCCCGATCTGTAGTCGCAAATGTAAATACCCAGTACTGGGGGAGTCTATTGGGTGCAGTCCCGTAGTTCCAATATAAATGTGCAGGGAGATCTACTGGAATGTCAATCCTTAGTCCCAAATAAACAGGCAAGAGGGATCTACCGGGATATCACCCATAGTCACGAAGTAAACACACAACAACAACATGAAGAGTATATTCAATTCAATACAATTACCAAGGTAAAATAGGTATTTCTAACCTAGCATGCTGCATAGAATTAAAATAAAGCAATTTTATCAAGTAAAGCAATTAAGTCAATTAGACATGCTTCCCTAAGCTAACAGTAGACTTAAATTACAAGTAGTATAAACAAGGAAGAAAACACAGTTATAGTTAATGAAAATCTGAGTTTCAACAATTAGCACATGTACGGACTCGTCACCTCATGTACAAGGCATTTAATATATCAAAAATATCAAATCCCAAGGGGAGTTCCCCCACTCAAGGTTAGGCAAGCCACTTACCTCGAACCAGCTCAAAAATCAACTCGAAATCATGTTCTTGCCACTGTTGATACCCAATTTTTCTCTATATATTTTTATATGTAAAATACCTTTTAAAACACCATATATATATATATATATATATATGCATATATAAGCATATCCCAAGGTCCTATTATTTTTCTCAATTTTTTAAAGATTTTTAAATCAATTTTATTGCCCTATTTTATCAAGAAAAACCAATAAGTGTCCTAAAATTGGCATTTTGGTAAATCATTTATTGAATTCTCTCTTTTATACCAAAATATAGCTAATATAATTTTTGCACATTTTTTACAAATTTATTTAGTATTTTAAAGCTAAATTGCATATAATTGCAATATTAGCCTATTTTAGATTTAATTGCGTTTATAATTACAAAATTGATTCTAGTATTTTTAATTTAATATTTACATATTATTAATTGATTTACTACTTTTAATTTGTTTCCACAAATTATTTTACTATTTTAAAAATAAATAAGGGAAAACGTGGCTATTTAAATACTAGCCCCAACTATTTCGACTATAGCCTTAAATCAGCCCCAATTGGACCCAATTCCCAATCTCAATTCCCCAATCCAATTTTAATTTAAACTTTCCCCTGACCCAATTAAATCCTACCCGACCCAGACCCCTCTCATCCTAGCCGTTGATCTCTGAGATCAACGACCCCTATTCACTCTTACTTTTTTTTAACCCAACGACCACCCTAACCTTCTCATTTCTCACCTACCAGCCGCCTCTGAACCCTCCACTCTCTCAAACACTCTCGAACCTTCTCAACCCCTAGCCGCCTCATACCATCTCCGCCCTGAAAGCCACCGGAATCTATGGCTTCCAAGGCTTTGAGAGTCCTACACTGGCCTCCTATGACTCCCACATACCTGATTTATGAAGATTCAAGGCTTGACCTTGAAGGATTGTACCTAGACCTCTATCGATTCGAGGTTCCATGGCCATCTCCGGCCTTATTCCGGCGTACCATGGTTGTTCGAGCCTGATTTTGACCTCTCTGACTTAGATCAGTGAATCTTCAAAGCCTTTCTCACTACTAGGGTTCCTCTGAAACCCTAACCCTTCGAGGTTTTCTCCGATTCTTTTAGATCTGTTGTGTATCTATGCTTTCCCTAAGTTTTCAAACGATTTCTCTGGCTTTTCTTTCAAAATTACTTTCAGAACCATTTCTTTTCCGATCTAGGGTTTTCTAGAAAAATGTTTAAGTGTTTCTCTAACTTTCTTTCTTTTTTCTTTTGTGTGAATCTGCCTCTACTATGTTCTTATATTTTTTCTTCTACCACGTTCTTGTATGCTTCTTCTACTGTGTTTTCTATATCCTGTTCTTGTATGCTTCTTCTACTGTGTTTTCTATACCCTGTTCTTGTATGCTTCTTCTACTGTGTTTTCTATATCCTTTTCTTGTATGCATCTTCTACTGTGTTTTCCTATACTATGTTCTCGTATGCTTTTATGCTATGTTCTGGTACTTTCTTCTACCGTGTTCTGATATGTTTCTCCTACTATATCTTTCTACTGTGTTCTTAAGTGTTTTACTATTTTCCTTCTACTAACTTCTGTTTAAGTTTCTTCTAAAAACTTCTCAGAATGTTTCTGCTACTGATCTTATCAATCTTTTCCATTACGTTTCGTGTTAGCTTCTTCTACTCTATTTTCTTTGAATTCTTTCGCTATGCTCTGCATGTTACTTTTCTATCATGTTTCTCACGAGTTTCAGTTGCTGAGAGGAACATGGTAGAGGTTTCAGTTCTTTCTGAGACCTCTGAACCTATTTTGAATCTCTTAAATGAGTTTCAAAACATTTGTTCTTCATATGATTCCAGCTCTTGCTAAATTCTTCTACACTGGATCTTCTACTGATTTTACAATGACACTATAGTCTTTTTCATGCTTAACATGTTTGTATGCTCCTTATATATGATGAATTTCCCTCTAAAATGGTTTTCAAATTTGCAATTAGTTCAAACTTCCTTCTGAATATGGCTTGATTGATTTCTTTGCATTGTTTGCTGATTTTCTCTGTGACTCGGGCTAAGTTAAACCCTTCTACATAGGATTTCTGCATTCTCATATTAGATAACCTGCCTATAGGAATTTCTGCACTCTCATGTAGATATCATGTCTATAATTATTCGAAATCTGAATTCTGCATATGCATGTAGAAAATATGCCTATAGGATTTTCTGAATCTTACATATCCACTTCTCATTAGGCAAACATATTTATAGGTCTTAATAACCAGCAATTAGATATCATGTTCATATAATACACAGTACCTAGACATTATGTTTATAGGATTTCTGCATTTCACTATGTCTATAAAGGTGTTCTAAAGTGGACAAACACATAGAAAGCATGCCTATAGGAGCTTTAATCAAAATTTGAATCGCCTCACTCGTTTATAAGCCTAAAATCAGCAATAATAATGCCTTACCAGTTGCAGAACTGGGGATCTTTTGCTAAAAACTTGCCTTTCTTTCTTCAGTATGTAATCAATTCACTTCATTGTTTCTGAAATCAGTAGACATCATGCCTCTAGGTCTTCATCCAACACTTAGTCAAGCCGTAGGATAACTTATAAATTGAATCAGATTTTATATGCTACAACCAGCAGGCAAGCCTGATTCGGGCTTCTTATCTAAACTATGTAATAAATCAGTTTGCCTTGACCCTTTAAGTTTTAATCAGACCCTAAACAGTATGTATAAGTCATGCTAACTACCTGCTTTTCTCTTCTTAAAGGAGGTCTATTTGAGCCTTTTCATTTGTTTATATGCTTCCCCATACTTGCCATATATGTTTTGTTTGTCGCCTTAGTATATTTACCTTTTGAAACCACAAGTAAGCCCAATATCCCTCTCCTTTAGGATTAGTAGTCCCAAATGCCTCCGGGACTGATAGGACTGGGGCGGGTAATAGCATGCAATAAGTAAACGAGACCATTCCGCGCTTGAATACCTTAATGGGTGGGAAGGGTAGATATGGATATGATGACCACGCGGTAATGTCACGTGTAACCCCTCGTCGAGGAGTGATTACCGGGCATTGTGTTGGGTGATCCATATTATTAATAAACTTAGGACCCCATCCTCTCTTTTTGTTTCTTTCTCTTTTAAACTGTTTCTTTAAAGAAATATCAACTTCTTTTTTACTTTGCTTATTAGTAACCCTTATGTGAAAAAACCCCTCTTATATGAAGTCTTACTTGCCTACGTGTTATTTATACCTAAAGTCACAACAATAGTCTGGTCGGGAACCACATTTGTGGATCCTGAGGGGTGCCTGATGCATTCCCCTTGGGATAATTTCATGCCCTTACCCAATCTCTAGTTGCTCAAATCAAACCCTCCTAGTGTCCTAATACACTTTAATCATTAAATGACGACTCTTCTATTCAAACCCAATTCCCAAAAGGGAACGAGTTGTCCTCCCAAATGTCATAAACCCGATTTCGCGAGAAAAAGGAGGCGCGACAGCATGGCGACTCTACTGGGGATTTCTTTTAGGCTTTTACCATTTCAGGCTATTATTGTGACTTTACGCTTCTCTATATGTCTTTGTTTGCTTATTGCCTTTAAGTATTTAATTCCCTCTCCTATTACGAAACTAACTTGTCTTTTGTTTCTTTCCTTTATTTCTTTTACTACTTTCTTTTACTGCTTTCCTTTAATACTGCTTTAAATTATGAAGAATTGCTATAATTACTTCATAACGTGCAAATACGTGACAATTTATTTTAATTATTGCATAAGCATGTTTTCAACATCATATTCCACTCTTGCCAAACAAATACTATAGGAACGCTTATAATGAGTGGTTGCGCTCTTCCGATATTATCACCCTTTAAATCCGGCAAAGGCATATTTGCGGTAAAACCATTCGATCAACGGTGTAGTCGATGGTTCTGTGCCTTTCCCTCTTGAGTTGTGCACTCAAGGGCACTAGTCTAAACCCCTTATAGAAACCTTACTCTGTTTAACTGTGCATGCATCATGGTCAAACCTAGCCGAGTTAGTTGTGTTGTCCGCATAATGACTTTTTAAGATAGCCTTGTCCAAAGTCCACTGGGTTTTCCCAAAACCCAAACGGACACTACCACGTTTTGTGCATTTATTTGGAGAACTAAATGCTTTATGCTAATTGTTGGTATTTAATAGTCGAGTCTGGTGGGGGTAAGGGCCTAACCCTTTTGTCTTGCAGAAATATGAGGCACGAGGTCCCCAGTTTCGGTATGATTAGCACACCCCTACTCTTGCTAGACTGATGGAGGAGTCTTCCATCAAATGACCAAATCAACGAGTGGAAAGAGAGGGCCGCTAAAGCTAGCGAAAAGCTGGAATATCTGGAGTACAGTCTGCTGGAATTGGAAGAAAAAATGAGGAAAAGAGTCACCGACTGCCAGAACGCTGAGGGAAATGAAGGAGAACACCTGGCAAAGGCATGTTTACTGGTGAACCTACGCGAACTGGAGGATATGATCAACGAGAACATTCAAGCTGAGGAAGATCCTTCTGGGACCAACTAGATAGGAATCTTTTCAAACAGTTATGAAATTTATCAAAGTGTTTTGGTTTCCTTACAAATCTTACTCTTATTATTTTCTCTCATTACTTTATTTATACAACATTACTATTACCTATCTTGATGAACCAGTGGTTGTGACATGCAACGATACAACTCAACAAACAGACATAGATTCAGAGAAAGATGACATACCAGAAGGATTGTTAAAGAAGTCAAGAACTTTGAGAACAGGCCAAAGTCCAACCTAGACGAGACTGAGATTGTTAACCTAGGAGATGCAGAAAATGTCAAAGAAACACGAATCAGCGTTCACTTATCATTGTCAGAAAAGGAAGAGTACACAGAATTTCTAAGAGAATACGAGGACATATTCGCCTGGTCATATGATGACATGACTGGTCTGAGCACATCTATTGTGGCCCACAAACTGCCAATTGATCCGACATGTCCACCGGTAAAGCAGAAGCTCAGAAAGTTCAAGCTTGATATGAGTCTGAAGATCAAAGAAGAAGTCACTAAGCAGGTCAAAGCTAAGGTTCTCAGGGTAGTAGAATATCCGACATGGTTAGCCAATATTTTGCCGGTGCCGAAGAAGGATGGGAAGGTCAGAGTCTGTGTCGACTACTGGGATCTCAATCGGGCCAGTCCAAAGGACGACTTCCCTTTGCCGAACATACACATCCTGATCGACAATTGCGCCAAGCATGAGTTGCAATCATTTGTAGATTGTTTCGCTGGATATCATTAGATCTGGATGGACGAAGAAGATGCTGAAAAAACGGCTTTCATTATGCCGTGGGGGATGTACTGCTATAAGATGATGCTTCAGGTTAAAGAATGCAGGGGTCACCTACATAAGGGTCATGACTACTATTTTCCATGATATGATACACAAGGAGATTAAGGTGTATGTATATGATGTCATCATAAAGTCCAAAAAGCCACTGATCACATAGAAGATTTGAGGAAGTTCTTCAATAGACTAAGAAGGTACAACCTGAAACTGAATCCCGCGAAATGTACATTTGGGGTTCCTGCCAGAAAACTACTTGGGTTCATTGTGAGTCGCTGAGGGATAGAACTGGATCCATCAAAGGTCAAAACTATTCAAGAACTGCCACCTCCAAAGAACAAGAAGGACGTAATGAGCTTCTTGGAGAGACTCAACTACATCAGCCGGTTCATAGCACAATCTACTGTCATCTATGAGCCAATCTTTAAGATATTGAAAAAGGACGCCGCTACCAAATGGACTGATGACTTCCAAAAGGCCCCCGATAGAATAAAAGAGTATATGTCAACACCACCAGTTTTGGTCCCACCCAAGCCTGGTAAACCTCTATTACTCTACCTCGCAGTATTGGATGGAGGGTTCGGTTGCGTTCTGGGTCAGCATGATGAAACAGGGAGGAAGGAGCAGGCCATCTATTACCTCAGTAAGAAGTTTACCCCACACAAGGCTCGGTATTCTCTGTTATAGTGCACCTGTTGTGTTTTGACTTGGGTAGCTCAGAAGTTGAGGCACTACTTCTGTGCCTATACTACATATCTCATATCAAGGATGGATCCCTTAAAGTACATCTTTCAGAAGCCCATGCCCACTAGCAAGCTGGCCAAGTGGCAAATCCTATTGAGTAAATTTGACATTGTCTACGTGACTCAGAAATAACATCATACGAACCAAACATGCCAACAAATCCTAAAACATCATACGAACTTATTCCAACCCTCGAATCACATCAAATAACACTAAAACCACAAATCACTCTCCAATCCAAGCCTAAGGATTTCCAAAACTTCCAATTTCCGCTTTCGATCAAAAAGTCTATCAAACCTCGTCCGAATTACCTGAAATTTTGCACACGCGTCCCAAATGACACAAAAGACCTACTACAATTTCTGGAATTCCATTCCGACCCCGATTTCAAAATCTCACTATCGATCCGAAACTTCAATAATTCAACTTTCGGCATTTCAAGCCTAAATAAGCTACATACCTACAATAAATAAGCCTGAAATCACCCAACGGAACCAACAAAATTTCATTTTGAGGCTGTCTTCACACTGCTCTGACTATGGTCCAAATTCTAAAGCTTAAACTCTCAGTTAGGGATTAAGTGTACCAAAACACTCTGAAACTCAAAATGAATCCTCTCGGCAACTCGCAATAGTAGAAATAAGCATGGGGAATGCAGTTATTAGAGGATCAGGGCATTACTTCTAAAAACTACTGGACGGGTCATTACACGGTACCACCGATCCAGAAGATCATATCATCCACTACGTCACAGTCGTAAAAGGTAACGATCTTTCGAAAGAACAGGTACCATCAGTGCTACTAAAAAAGTTCGACGAAACCCTAATAGGGGGAGCCCTGACCTGGTACTCCCAACTACCGGCACGATCGATAGTAACGTTCGAAAAAATGGCAGACAAATTTTCCACTGCCCATGCAGGAGCCAAAAAGGTAGAAACAAAAGTAAATGACATATTTACCATTAGGAAAATGCATGGTGAGGGACTTAGGGACTTCTTAGCTCGGTTCAACAAGGTGAGAATGAGTTTGCCAAATGTGTTAGAGGGAATGGTGGTAGCAGCCTTCCAGAACGAACTAAACAAGAACGGGTCATGAGCGACCAGAAAATTATTAAGAAGGCTCATGAAATACCCTCCAACCATTTGGGAAGAAATCCACAATGCTTGATGCGCTAAGGTAAGGGCCGACGAGGATGACCTCAACAGTCTGATCCAACGGTTTACATCAGTTCAAACTGAAGCAAGGAAAGATCATCGCAACGACGGTGGAAGAGTTCAGTCGGGCCCCTATCTCGGTTGAGAAAGGCATCAGCCCTACGTTAGAACATCTATCCTGCCTCCTCCATAGCATACGAATGCTCCTTCTCAACATGCAGTGCCACATCGACATGAAAAAAGTAGGCCTCTACTCTTATTTGCTCACAAGTTTTGTGTCTCTCCTTCAAAAATAGTGTACGCACTAGAGAAATTCGGTACCAAGGTACAATGGCCGAAAAGATGAAGTCCGACCCAAGCACTCAGAAATTGAATGCTCTCTGCGAATTCCACAAGGAAAGGGGTAACAAAACTGAAGATTGCATAGGACTACGACAAGAGGTAGTGAGAATGCTAAATTAGGGACACCTGAAAGAATTACTGAGCGATCGAGGACGGGCTAACTTTGCCCCGCGGACGTGAACAAACCTAGGGACCTCCAAAACTACCTTCTCCCGCTCGCACTATATAGATGATCACCAACGGGTGCGATGACACAACAATACATCATGTAAAGTTCACCACCACACAAAAACTCAAACGGCCGATCAATCATGAACGGTATGATGACCTCGAAGATAGTATCGTCTTCGATAAGTCGGATTCCGATGGTTTGTCTTTCCCTCACTACAATGCTCTTGTTATCACTTTATGTATCGCAGATACTGATGTAAAAGGAATAATGGTAGATGACGGGAGCGACGTGTATATTATCCATCCTTGAGTCCTCGTACAGATGAGACTCGAAGATAAAATAATACCGCATTGCATAACACTAGCAGTTTTTAATAATGCAGTCGAGCGGACTTCTGGAGAGATAGTGCTACCCATCCTAGCCGGAGGAGTCACCCTAGAAACTACGTTTCATGTCATGGATCAAGATACAGCCTACAACACTATCATAAGGCACTTGTGGATACACGCCATACGAGCAGTCTCGTCCAATCTCTATCAAGTAATCAAGTTTCCTACTTTATAGGGGGTATTCAGCATTCGGGGTGAATAACGCACCACACAGGAATGCTATTGCATTGCCCAGGATTGCGCCCACACCCAATAGCTAAAAGGGGCAAGTGTGTAAGCATAGCAATCAGCAATGTCGGGAACCAAACTTGACGTACAAACAGACATTTCAGGGATCCTGACATCGTAGAAGCATCCGAGTTGACAATAGAGGATCTCCATACCATCCTACTAGACGTTAATGACAACAAAAAGGCTTATATCGGGCACAACCTCTCAAAATTGGATAAGTTTTGTAATTCTTAATTGACAATTTCGATTTGTTTGCATTCTCCCATGCAGATATGCCAGGTATCCCGAAAGATATTGCCACGCACAAACTGAATGTTGACCCTCTCTACCCACTAGTGCAGCAAATAAGAAGGAAATTCAATGCCGTAATCAACGAAGCCGTCAGTGAAGAATCGACAAGTTGCTCGTAGATGGCTCCGTCCGAGAGTCAAAATATCCCCAGTGGGTCGCCAATGTGGTCATGGTAAATAAGAAAAATGGAAAGTGGCGGATGTGTGTAGATTTCACAAACCTAAACAAGGCCTGCCCAAAAGACACTTTTCTATTGCCATATATCGACCAGCTCATCGACGCAACAGGAGGACAAGAGTTGTTAAGCTTCTTAGATGCCTACTCGGGTTACAACCAGATCCTCATGGAGGAAGAAGACCAGGAGAAAACCACTTTCATCACTCACTAAGGAACGTACTGCTATAAGGTCATGCCGTTCGGACTAAAGAATGCATGGGAGACATACCAGAGATTGGTCACCAAGATGTTCAAAGACCAACTCGGCAAAACAATGTAAGTCTACATCGACGACATGCTGGTTAAGTCGAAAAGGAAAGAAGATCATATCGATCATCTGAAGAAGCCTTCGATATATTAAGGCGGTACAACATGAAACTTAAAACTAAAAAATGCGCCTTCGGCGTAACCTCGGGCAAATTCCTCGGTTTCCTAGTATCGCAAAGAGGCATCGAGGTCAACCCAGATCAGATTAAGGCCACCGAGGAATACCAAAAATGTTAACCAGGAAAAAACAGGTACAAAAATTGACAGGTCAGATAGCCACCCTGTCAAGGTTCATCTCACGGTCGTCAAATATGTGTCATAAATTTTTCAGTGTGCTAAAGAAAGACAATGAGCTCCAGTGGAATTTGGAGTGTGTCGATGCCCTGAGAAAATTGAAAACATACTTTTCCTCACCACCATTACTCACCAAGGCAGATCTAGGCGAATGCCTCCTTATCTACCTAGCCATCTCCGAAGTCGCGGTAAGCCCGATTTTGGTCCGTGAAAGCAAAGGTACACAATCTCCGATTTACTATATCACCAAAACTTTAGTTGACGCCGAAACGAGATATCCCCACCTCGAAAAATTGGCTTTGGCATTGGTCCTAGCTTCACGAAAGCTCAGACCATATATTCAGTGTCACCCCATAAAGGTGGTGATGACTTTTCCTCTCAAGAGCATCCTGCACAAACCCGAGTTGTCGGGTAGATTGGCCAAATGGGCCATAGAATTGAGCGAACACGATATAACATATCAACCGGAAACTGCAATAAAATCACAAGTACTCACCTACTTCATCGTCGACTTCAGCGCAGAAATACTATCTGAGGTCGAGCAAGAAGCCCTTCGCGCCCCTCCTGGGCGACCCGACCTATTGGTCTTTTACACCGATGGCGCATCCAATGCGTCAAGATATAGATAGGGACTCGTACTCGAAGTACCAATGGGCGAAGTGACTCGCCAATCCATATGGTGCCCTAAAATGTCTAACAATGAGGCTAAGTATGAGGTCCTAATTGCAGGACTGAAATTGGCCCTCAAATATGGTGCACGACGAGTCATCCTCCACTGCGAATCTCAACTTGTCATAAACCAAGTTACTGTGACTTTCCATATCAAGGAGAAGAGGCTACAGAAATACCAGACCGAAATCCACAAGATGCTACCAGAATTCGACGAATGCCGACTCGACCAAATACCACGGGCGCAAAATATTGAAGCGGACGGTCTCCCCAAGCTGGCAGCAGCAACTAAAAATATCACCAATGAGAACGTGGTCACCCTCCTCCACTCATCAATAGACCAAATCGAGGTACATTCTATAAATTTAACTTGGGATTGGTGCAACCGCATCATACTATATTTTCAGGAGGGAACACTCCCACATGATAAAAAAGAAGCCAAAAAGCTTCGAATACAAGTAGCCAGATACCGCCTCATAAACCATGACCTTTACAAAAGGACGTTTGGTAGTCCCTTGGCCAAATGCCTTGGACCGAATCAAATGAAGCATGTGCTCGAAGAGGTACACGAGGGTCAATGCGGTGCCCATACAGGAAATCGGTCCCTCGTCAGATGTCTTATTCGAGCAGGATACTACTAGCCCACTATGAGAAAAGAGGTCGCAGATTACGTCAAGAAAAGTGAGCAGTGCCAGAAATACGCCCCTATGATACACCAGGCAGGCGAACTCCTGCACTCCATAAATTCTCCATGGTCGTTCCTAAAATGGGGGATGGATATCGTCGGACCCCTCCCAGTAAAGCGAGGTAAGATACGCTTCCTTTTTGTTTTAACTGATTACTTTTCCAAATGGGTGGAAGTAGGTGCATTTGCTCAAATATGCGAATAGGAAGTCATCGCGTTCATCTGGAAAAATATCATATGATGTTTTGTCTTCCCCAAAGAAATCAGTTGCGACAATGGACCTCAGTTCATCAGGAAAAAGATGACTGAATTCTTCGAAAAATGGCACATCATGTGGATACTCTCCATGCCATATCACCCCAACGACAACGGTCAAGCGGAATGCTCTAACAAAACAATATTGAATATATTAAAGAAAAAGCTCGAGGACGCCAAAGGGCTATGGCTGGAACTGCTACCAAAGGTGTTATGAGCCTACCGCATAATGCCAAAAACCAACATATGTGAGATGTCGTATTCGCTGGTCTACGGTACCGATGCAGTTATACCCGTTGAGGTTAGATAACCCAGCCTGAGGTACTCTAACGAGAGCAGACCAAGCAACGATGAAAACAGAATACATGACCTGGACGAGGTATAAGAATGAAGGGACATGGCTCACATAAGAATGATAGCCCAAAAACAACAAGCATAAAGGTACTACAACAAGAAGGCCAAAGTACGACCACTTAGAGTCAGAGATTACGTCCTCAAGGCCAAAACACAGGCAGCAAAAGACCTAAATGAAGGAAAATTAGGAACAAACTAGGACGTGCCATATAAAATCACAGTAGCAGCAAGCAAAGGAGCATTCCAGTTGGAAACAATGGAAGGAAAACTACTACAAAACAACTAGAATGTCGCCCACCTCAAATATTTCCACTTCTGAGAAACAACACCGCCTAAGTCGCACTCTTTTTCCCTTACCCGAGTTTTGTCCCAATCAGGTTTGCTCGGGGAGGTTTTTAATGAGGCAACGAGGGGGACGTCTAGATGTTCAGAGTATAATTCATCGCCCAGCCTGCCGATAGCATATCTAGGCCGAGCAATGAAGATATTACTCCAATAAATGTTTAAAACCGACATGTCTCCAACGCATGAAAAAAATTTCTCCAATGAATGTATAAAACTGACATGTATCTCCAAGGCATGAATAAAATTGCTCCAATGAATGTACGAAATCCACAAGTATCTCCAATATATGAATGAAACAGGCACTTGCAACAACCCATGGCTAAGGCCGTCACCACGAAAGGGTTCGACACCACTCGAATCACAAAGAGATACTACTTCGGCACTAGCTCGAAAGTAACATCCCAATAGCCAAGGCCATTATGAAAGAAAGGGGTTCAATACCACTCGAACCACGATGGGATACTACTTCGGCACCATCTCGAAAGTAACATCCCAATGGCCAAGGCCATTATCAAAGAAAGGAGTTCGACACCACTCGAATCACAACGGGTTAAACATTTTGACGTTTAGTCGAAATAACACCCTATAGCTAAGGCCATCGCCACGAAAGGGTTCGATACCATTCGAACCACGACGGGTTAACATTTCGACATTAAGTCAAAATAATACCCCATGGTTGAGGTCATCGCCACGAAAGAGTTTGATACTATTCGAACCATAATGGGTTAACATTTTGACGTTAAGTCAAAAAAACACCCCATGGATAAGGCCATCGCCATGAAAAGGTTCGATACAATTCAAACCGCGACAGGTTAACATTTCGACATTAATTCAAAATAACACCCCATGGCTAATCAGTTGAGTTTTGTGTATTTGTTTGTTTTAGCTGTTGTTTTAATCTGTATCATGCTTGTTAGTCGGTTTAGGAATCATTAGTTAATGAAGTTAAGGGTAAATCACTGAAGTGAAAGTATTAAAATCAAGTGGAAGCCCATTCTGGTTGTCAGGGCACGCATGAGTTTTAAATTCAGGCTGCCCATACACCTTTGAATTAAATAATGAAATTAGACACTTAGTAGTGGCTGTCAGGGAATATGATGGAAGAAATACATTTCTTAATGATCTAAGTATTAAAACAGGCTGGAAAAGGGGTCTGTCTTAGGGTATAAAATACATGGCAGACCTTAGAATAGGGGGTTCAGACCTTAAGAGGGCTAAAAAGAGAGACAGAGTTAGGGGTGGAATTTTTTTTTAGAGAAGGGAGATCAGTCTTTGATCAGTTTTTTTAGAGAGTTAAAAGAGTTCAAAAGATTCTGAATTTTGAGACCTTAGGAGTTTGAGAGAGGTTCTGCTTTTGGTTCCTCTCTAATTAGTCTTAGAGAGCAGTTTTGAGGATCCAAAAGATTAGTTTTATTTGAGGGCTTTTAGGATCAATTTTCAGAGGTTAAATTTAAAATCTTTGAGGAGAGTTGAGGCCAGTTTTTGAGAGTTTTAAACAATCAGTTTCTTTTAGAGAGTGCTGGAGAGTTTAAGAACAGAAAACCAAAAGAAAGATACTGTTTCATTGCATCCGTAGGTGTAATTCGAATTCTGGACAGTGATTCTCATTCCTTTTGATTGCTTAAGTGGTTCAGTGGTCTACTGGTTCAGTTTTGGGTTTAATACAAGCTTGGTTAAGTCTGTTTGTCTTGGTATTTGCTGTTGCTGTTGGTTTACAACCTTTCTGGGTTTTTCTGGAGTATTGATTGAGTCGCTACTGCTGGTGTATTGCTGTTGTATTGACTGCTACTAGCCTGTTGCTGGCCTCCTTCTCTTCTCATTGTATTGCCATTTCTAGGTATCCCTTGAATCCATAGAAGATGAGATACATAAATATGTAAAGTTGTAATTACATGAAGCTTGATGAATGAATGATCTTTGTCCTTCAGTCTTCAATAACAACTTGTTTGGAATCCAGTAGCATAATGTGAAAGTAGTTAGTTTAGTCTGTTTCATACTAGTACAAGTAGTGTATTCTGGGAATCATGTTGCTCTTTCTTTCTTATCTGAATATTTATGGTATGTAAAGTTAATTGAATACTTGAGATACTGTGTATATGGACTATTAACCTATGCCTATTCCTTTCAATAGAATCGACTTTAGTGTGGTTCAATTTTAGTTTAGTCCAAGTATGGAACCCTGTTCTATAAAGTATTAAAATTGGAATATGATGGAGCCTAAAAGGTTAGGAAGAATGTCTATGTTCGTACCAGTAATTCCATGTATAATAGATGGTAGAAAGGGTTTATACTTCATTGTTTAGTGTCAATAACCCTAGCCTGGATATCATGTAGTCATAGTTCAGAATTTGCATCTCTTCTAGCTTCGATATTGAGTTATTATGATTCGCCCACTAATTGCATATTGAAGGAAAGGATTGAGGCATTAGTGTAAATTCGTTTGGTTAAAGTCTGAAATTCTTGGACCATGGAGATTGGGCTTGAATGCGTGACAAACAAGCCCAAAGATTTCTAACCCACAGAAGGGTCTCCTAGGGGAGATTAAAAGAACGTTGGGCTCTAGAACTGATCCACGACTTTGAGCCCAAACGCTGGTGGCTGAAATGCCGGGTTGCTGCAATCGTGCACAAGCAAATTCATTATTTGGACTTTACTGGAAGAATTCAATTCATAGTTCAACGTATTATAATTCAATACATAATTAACTAGGACTCTTTCTTTTATTTTAGAGACAAATAAAGTAGAGAATCATAGTTGCTCTTAGGTTTGCCCTTTAAATAATGAACGAGATGAGCCTCGCCAAATAAAGTACCTAGATTGCGGGGCCCTCATTAAATGTATATAAAAATACTTAGATTTCGGGATGGGCCGTTTAGTAAATTTCCCGGCCTTTCCTAAAATAATAACGTGTTAGTCTCTTTTAGGCGCGTATTTTAATAACATTACCTCCCTAAACTCGGGTGCGCATTTATGTGACCCAAATCCAAATCTCAACGATGATAAAATATGTCAAAAACCACGGGTGCATTTATGTGACGTGGTTCCAGACGTGTTTTAATGACGTTGCAATTCTCTTTAAAATAATAATAATAAAATTGATAAAAAGTTAAAATTTGCACATAGCTTCATAATTGTTAAAATCAGATAATTTAAGCCGAATATAACAGTTGAACGACCGTGCTAGAACCACGGAACTCGGGAATGCCTAACAACTTCTCCCGGGTTAACAGAATTCCTTACTCGGATTTCTGGTGCGCAGACTATTAAATAGAGTCATTCTTTTCCTCGATTTGGGATTAAACCGGTGACTTGGGACACCATAAATCTCCCAAGTGGCGACTCTGATTCTTAATAATAAATCCCGTTTTAATTGTCCTTTAATTGGAAAAACTCCCTTTACGCCCCTGGGGGGCGCAGATAAAGAGGAGGTGTGACAACAGTCTCCCTTATTAGGATCCTTGATCAGCGAGAGCTGGCGTGCTCCATTTGATTCGGAGCTGTTTTTGATTTTGGTACGATACGTTTATGTATGTATATGGGTATGGCGTGGCTCAGTCCCATCTTTGTATAGTTATGTTTCTATTAAAGGTCTGTAGATAGTATGTCAATTTAAGTTGTATGTGGCCTTGTCGGCTTTCAGTTTTGGATGTATAGTTGTCTATAGTAGCCTTGCCAGCTCGCCCACTGTATTCTACATGTATACGTACATATGCCTTGAAGGCATATTTCCTTCTTGTATGTTATTTTTGCAATTCAGCAGATGTACTCAAGTTCATATCTTAGACACATGCTTAGGGGTGTTTGACAAGTAGGACTCAGGCACCCGTCGCGACCCATCGATTTGGGTCGTGACAAAAGTGGTATCAGAGCAGTTCTGTCCTAGAGTTGTCTATAGATCGTGTCTAGTACAGTCTTGTTTATGGGTGTATCGTGCACCACACTTATAAACAAGAGGCTATAGGACATATAATATGTTATTCTCTCTTTTATCTCAGATCGTGCGATACAAGAATTCATGTTCCTAACAATATGCTATATTTTCAGCGATACCTCCAAAGAGTATGGCTGCCCAGAAGGGAAAGTCCGTGGCTGGTGAGACTACTAGTCGAGCGCCACGAGTTACCAGAGCTCGGGGAGAGTCTCATGGTGAGGTTCCATCTCAGACTTCACATACCCCGCCTTTTCCAGAAGAGCTCTTAGGGGCACCAGGTCTAGCACCCGCCCCTGCATATTCAGCACCTCAGCCGGATGCGTCGGGTCAGGAGATGAGAGATGCTATTCAGTTATTGGCCTAATTAGTAGCCGCACAGGCTCGGCATCAGGAAGTAGGTATTGGTAATGTAGATAGGTCCGTGAGTGCAAGGGTTCGTGACTTCATTAATTTAGACCATATGGTATTCACCGGAGCAGATCCAAACGAGGATCCTCAGGTATTTATTGATAGAGTGCAGAGGACGTTATAGGTAATGAAGGACACTGCGACTGAGTCAGTTTAGCTAGCTTCCTATAGACGCCTAGATGTTGCAGTTAATTGGTATGAGTTTTGGGAATTGTCCAGAGGTGAGGATGCCCTTCCAGCAGTATGGCAGGAGTTTACAGAAGCCTTTCTTCGTCATTATCTTCCACCAGAGCTTAGACATGCTAGAGTTGATAGGTTCTCGACCCTTCGGCAGGGTAACATGAGTGTTCAGGAGTACAACCTTCAGTTTGATTAGTTAGCTAGGTATGCTCCCACTATTGTATCTAAGATGGAGGATCGGGTACACTGATTTGTGATGGGGTTAGAGCCTCACTTGCTTAACGATTGTATGCTGGTTTCACTTCAGCCAGACATGGATATTTCTCGTATTCAGGCACACGCTCAGGGTGTAGAGGAGCGTAAACAGAAATAGAGGGCCGATCGTGAGCATGATAGGGCCCAGAATAAGTGAGCGAGGTCTTTGGGTCCTTCTGTTGAATTTCAAGATGGTCAAAGGCAGCAGTACTTGATGTATCCATCCCAACCCTCGGTTAGTGTGCCCCCTCAATATGGCGGTAAGAGATTTGATCGTCCTACATATTCAGGGTCTGGTCAGAATTTTAGGGCCTCAAGTTCTCAATATAGGGGTGAGTCAAATCAGATAAGGCCACTCTTGCCACGATGTACTCAATGTGTTAAGAAGCATACCAGGCAGTGCCGTATGGGGTTAGGTGTTTGTTATACTTGCAGTTATCCGGGCCACGTTATGAGGGATTGTCCAATGAGAGGTGATGCAAGCATAGTTCAATCGTCGGGATCTGCAGCTGGTTCGTCATCATTAGTATGACCCCCTGGGCAAGGTCCCCAAGCACTAATGAGTTGTGGTAGATGCAGAGGCGGAGCATCTAGCTCGAGCAGCCCTCAGAACCACATTTATGCATTGGCAGGATGACAGGACCAGGAGTCATCGCCTGAAGTTGTTACAGGTATATTATCAGTCTCCTCATATGATGTATATGCACTAATTGACCCAGGTTCTACCTTATCATATGTTACTCCACTAGTTGCTGGTATGTTTGGAATAAAACTTGAATTGGTTAAACCTTTTGAGGTATCTACACCTGTTGGGGACTCGGTGATAGCTAAGCAAGTATATAGGGGTTGTATAATAGTAGTTCATAATCGAACTATCGTAGCAGACTAAATCGAGTTAGATATGGTAGAATTTGATATTATAATGGGTATGGATTGGTTGGCTTCTTGTCATGCCAACGTTGATTGTAGATCAAAGATAGTCCGATTTCAGTTTCTGATGGACCTTTTTTGGAGTGGAAAGGTAATACAGCATCGCCGAGAGGAAGATTCATTTCCTATCTCAAGGCAACGAATATAATTAGAAAGTGCTATATTTATCACTTATTTCGGGTTCAGGATGTGGAAGTGGAGTCACCAAGAATTCAGTCCAACCCTGTGGTGAATGAGTTTCCCGATGTTTTTCTTGAGGAGCTTCCGAATCTCCCTCCAGAGTGAGAAATTGAGTTTTCTATTGACCTATTACCAGATACTCACACAATATCTATTCCTCCCTATAGAATGGCCCCCACAGAGTTGAAAGTATTGAAAGAACAATTAAAGGACTTACTTGAAAAAGGCTTTATCAGACCTAGTAAGTCACCATGGGGAGCACCTATTTTGTTTGTAAGAAAGAAAGATGGTTCCTTACGAATGTGTATTGATTATAGGCAGCTAAATAAGGTGAAGATCAAGAATAAGTACCCGCTGCTGAGAATTGATGATTTATTTGAGTTGCAAGGTGCCAAGTATTTTTCAAAGATAGACTTGAGGTTTGGGTACCATCAGGTAAGGGTTAAGGATGAAGATATTTCGAAGATAGCATTCAGGACTAGATATGGGCACTTTGAGTTTTGAGTTATGTCATTCGGTCTGACCAATGCCCCAACAACATTCATGGATTTGATGAACTGTGTATTCAGGCCTTTTTAGATCTGTTCGTCATTGTATTTATCAACGATATATTGGTGTATTCTCGTTCAGAGGATGAACATGCTAATCATCTACGTATTGTGCTCAGAGTTCTACAAGAAGGGAAGTTGTATGCAAAATTTTCTAAATGTGAATTCTGGTTGAATTCTATAGCTTTCCTTGGGCATGTTATTTCAGGTAGAGATTCGTAGCTTTCTCGGTTTGGCAGGTTATTACAAAAGATTTGTGGAAGGATTTTCTTCCCTTTCGTCACCTTTGGCAAGGTTGACTCAGAAGAGAGCAAAGTTTCAATGGACTAATGCTTGCGAATGGAGTTTCCAGGTAGTAAAGGACAGACTAACTTTAGCACCGGTTCTAACACTCCCAGAAGAGACTGATGGTTATGTGATCTATTGTGACACTTCATGCATAGGGTTGGGTTGTGTGCTGATGCAACATGGTAAGGTTGTGGCTTATGCTTCTAGACAACTAAGAAAGCACGAGAAGGACTACCCATCACATAATTTAGAGTTAGCCGGGGTGATTCATGCACTAAAGATGTGGAGGCACTACTTGTATGGCATTCATGTTGATATCTATACGGATCATAAGAGCCTCCAGTACATCTTCAAGCAAAAGGAATTGAATCTACGTCAAAGGAGATGGTTGGAGCTACTTAAAGACTATGACGTTGATATCATATACCATCTGAGGAAGGCGAACATAGTAACCAATGCCCTCAGTCGTAGACCTATGGGTAGCCTATCATATTTACAGCCAGAAAAGAGGGGAATAGACCATGAGATTCATCAACTAGCTAGTCTTGGAGTTCGGTTACTAGACTCAGGTGATATTGGAATTACTATTCAGGATACGACAACATCCTCTTTAGTAACTGAAGTAAAGGAAAGCCAGTACGAGGATCTATGCTAGTTCATTATAGGGATACCACTCTTCAGAAGGAGAAGAAACTGTTTGAAATTACAAAAGATGGGGTCTTCAGATATCAAGGGCGATTATGTGTGCCTAATGTTGCAGGGATGCGTCGGCAGGTTATGGGAGAAACTCACTATTCTCGTTATTCTATCCATCCAGGAGCGACAAAGATGTTTCATGACATTAGGAAAGTATATTGGTGGGACGGAATGAAAAAAGATATAGCAGAATTTGTTGCTCAGTGTCCTAACTGTCAGCAGGTTAATATTGAGCATCAAAAACCCAGTGGATTATTGTAGGCTATAGATATTCCGACTTGGAAATGGGAAGTAATCAATATGAATTTCATCATAGGCTTACCTCGTACCCAACGTAAGTTCTATTCGATATGGGTGATTGTTGATAGGCTTACCAAGTTAGCCCATTTTCTGCCCGTAAACTACATATTCCTCAGAGGATTATGCGAGGCTTTATATCAATGAGATAGTACGACTGCATGGTGTCCCTATATCTATTATCTTGGATAGAGGAGCTCAACTTATAGCTAACTTCTAGAAGTCCTTCCAAAAAGGATTGGAGACTCAAGTAAGTCTTAGTACAACATTTCATTCCCAGACAGACGGACAAGCTGAGCGTACTATTCAAAAGTTACGAGCTTGTGTAATAGACTTCAAAGGTAGCTGGGATGATCATCTTACACTTATTGAGTTCGCATATAATAATAGTTACCATTCCAGTATTCAGATGGCTTCATACGAAGATCTTTACAGACGAAAGTGTAGGTCGCCTATAGGGTGGTTTAATGTTGGAAAATCTGGATTACACGGGCCAGACCTAGTTCAACAAGCCATAGAAAAAGTAAAGCTTATTCGAGATCGACTATTGTCAGCTCAGAGTCGTCAGAAGTCATATTCTGACATACGACGACGAGATTTAGTATTTGGGTTGATGTATGGGTATTCTTAAAGGTGTTACTTATGAAGGGTGTGATAAGGTTTGGCAAGAAAGGCAAACTTAGCCCACGGTATATTGGGCCTTATAGGATCATTCGGAGAGTGGGACAAGTAGCTTATGAGTTAGAATTGCCCTTGGAATTGGAGTCTGTCCATTCAGTTTTTCACGTATCTATGTTACGGAAGTGCATTGGCGATCCTACCTGAGTGGTGCCCACGAATGATGTACAGATTACAGAGGACTTGTCATACGAGGAAATTCCGGTTGCCATTTTAGACTGACAAATCCGCAAGCTACGGAATAAGGAGGTAGCCTCTGTGAAAGTACTTTGGAGAAACAACAATGTGGAAGAAATGACTTGGGAGGCCGAGGAACACATGAAGTCTAGATATCCCTACTTATTTCCTCCTTCAGAGAAGGGTCCGACTGAGACATCATAATCATAAGGTATGAGTATAAATTCTTGTGTTGGTTATTATATTGGTCATGTGAGGCCATTAGCGTTATTCATAATTATGGTCCTGTATGCGGTTGAATTATTAAGCTTCTACGGGGAGAATTGGTAATGGTGTTGTTACAGAAGTGACCTTGCCAAAGTTTTATAGATCGCGAGGATTTGAACATTCGAGGACGAATGTTTCTAAGGGGGGAAGGATGTTACATCTCGCGTTTTCATACTTTAAAAGTTTCGTCTTTGGTTAATTGACGTAGACTCGCGGATGAGATCATCTTGACGTTAACGTACTAACGCTATCTATAACAGGCGTTAAATAAGTGTTATGAAGGATAAAAAGGTACATGGATTAAAGAAAATGAGTTTCGTTGAAAGTGGACAATTTGGAATAAAATACGGGTCGAGCGATAATACCCGATAATTATAAACTAGTATCATGCAAGGTACCATATGACAATGGTAGAATAATATATAAAGTATATATGAAGTATTTTCAAAATAAATAAAATTTTAAGTAATTTGTGATAATTTTTAAATTATGCGGGTAATTGATTAAGTACCAGGTAACGAGACATTACCCAGTTAACTAATAAGTGGGTAAAGATTAATAATCTTCACCCCTACTCCCCACGTGGCAGTATGCCACCATTCAAGCATATGACTCATAGTCATATATGCTTGTAACGTGTAAAGTCATTTAATGACTCATAAGGATAAGTCATTTTAAAAAAGGACTTGAGATGTTGGATTCCTTTTTGGACAAAAGAATAGTAGTTACTTGGTTTAAAAGGCCTCTTGTCTTTGAGAAAAACATGAAAGAACAGAATCAAAATTCTTCCAAAATTTCAAATCCAAAACAAGTTCGTTCCAATTTCAAGGAAATCCAGGTATAAATTTCGTCCATATTTCGCAGAAACAGATTCGTTCAAATAATTCCAGGAGCAGGTATATTAAGACCCTACTTTCTTTCTTTCTTTTGGCATGATCCATATGATATTGAAGAAACAAGCAAACACACAGTTTCCATGAATTACTCTATTGATATAAATAGTAGGGGTGTTTATATTTTTGATTCCCCATGAGAATTATTATTATCTTATGTTCATGGGTCTCAGAATAATACACAGTTGAAAAAGTTTATCCGGAAGGAAAATTGAGATTATTATGTATTTTTTATGCATTTCACTCATTTATACATGTGCATTGACCCATGACCCGATGGTGTTATATACGAGTATATATGTAAATATATGTATATGGGATATGGAAAAAGGTTACACCGCTATATACGCACCACCACCTGATCAACTGGTATATGTTGATGATGTTGCCCACAGTGACCGAGACGATTGATGGGATGCCCTCAATAGCTTGATGATATTATGTACACCCATACCTATGCATGGCACGATATTTATACGCACGTGCATGACATTATAAACGTTTCAGAATTTACAAAGTTATTCATATTTAAAGATGTGTTTCCTTATTCCATTTTTCATCTATGTATTTTACGTACTAATTTTCATGCCTTACATACTCAGTACATTTGTCATACTGACTTCCTATTTCATGGGGCCTGCGTTTCATGCCTGTAGGTGCAGGTAGGCAAGTTGACGGTTTCCCTTCTTAGGATCCCTGATCAGCTAGAGTTGGCGTAATCCATTTGATCCGGAGCTGCTTTTGATTTTGGCACGATATGTTTGTATATATATATATGGGTATGACGTGGCTCAGTCCCGTCTTTGTACAGTTATGTTTTTATTAGAAACCTGTAGACAGTATGTCTAGTTGAGTTGTATATGGCCTTGTCGGCTTTCAGTTTTGGATGTATAGTTGTCTATAGCAGCCTTGCCGGCTCACCCACTGCATTCTGCTTGTATACGTACATATGCCTTAAAGGTAGATTTCCTTCTTTTATGTTATTTTCGTAATTCAGCAGATGTCACTCAGGTTCATATCTTAGGCACATGCTTAGGGGTGTTTGACATGTAAGACTCAGGCACCCATCGCGGCCCATCGGGTTGGGTCGTGACAAAATCTCACAAGGCACACCGTACAAATAATGACGCCAGATCTTCAAGGCATGAACAATAGCAGCTAACTCGAGATCATGGACATGATAATTCTTCTTATGTACCTTCAACTGTCTGGACGCGTAGGCAATCACCCTACCGTCCTGCAACAATACCGCTCCAAGGCCAATCCTCGAGGCATCACAATAGACAGCATAAGACCCCAAACCTGTAGGCAATATTATAACTGGGGCTGTAGTCAAAGTCGTCTAAGCTTCTAAAATGTCTCCTCACACTCTTCCGTCCACTGGAACGGAGCACCCTTCTGGGTCAGCCTGGTCATAGGTGCTGCAATAGATGAAAACCCCTCAACAAATCAACGGTAATAACCCGCCAAGACAAGAAAATTGTAGATCTTTGTAGTTGAGGATGGTCTGGGCCAACTCTGCACCGCTTCCACTTTCTTCGAATCTACCTTTATACCATCACTCGATACCACATGGCCCAAGAATGCCACGGAATCCAATCAAAACTCACATTTCGAGAACTTTGTATATAACTTCTTTTCCCTCAAAGTCTGAAGCACTGTCCTCAGGTGTTTCTCATGATCTCCCTGACTCCGGGAGTATACCAAAATATTATCAATAAAGAAAATGACAAACGGGTCAAGATGTGGCTGGAACACACTGTGCATCAAATGTATGAAGGTTTCTAGGGAATTGGTTAGCCCAAATGACATAATAAGGAACTCATAATGACCATACCAAGTCCTGAAAGCAGTCTTCGGGATATTTGGCTCCCAAATCTTCAATTGATGGTAACCTGAATGCAAGTCAATCTTAGAAAACACTCGTCCACCCTGTAGCTGGTCAAACAAATCATCAATACGAGGCAAAGGATACTGGTTCTTCACTGCAACTTTGTTCAACTGGTGATAATCAATGCACATACGCATAGAACCATCCTTTTTCTTAACAAACAAGAAATGATCACCCCAAGATGATACACTGGGTCAAATAAAACCCTTATTAAGCAATTCATGTAAGTGATCCTTCAACTCCTTCAACTCAAAAGGGTCCATACAATACAGAGGAATAGAAATCAGCTCGGTTCCCGGCAACAGATCAATGCCAAAGTCAATATCTCTATTGGGCGGCATGACCGGAAGATCAGCTGGAAACATATCAGAGAAATCCCAAACTATTGGGACTGAATCAACTATAGGGGTATCAACACTAACATCTCACACATAGTCTAGATACGCGTCACATACCTTCTCTACCATTCACTAAGCCTTAAGGAAAGAAATAACTCTACTGGGAGTGTGATCTAAAGTACCCCTCTACCATACTCGTGGTACACCTGGAATAGGTAGCATCACAGTTTTGGCGTGACAATCAAGAATAGCATAATGGGGCGACAACCAGTCCATGCCCAAGATAACATCGAAATCTACTATGCTGAGCAATAATAGATCGGCTCTAGTCTCAAAACCACAAAGAGCAACCAAACACGACTGATAAACGCGGTCCACAATAAGAGAATCCCTCACAGGAGTAGAAACATATACATGGGAACTTAAAGAATCCCGAGATACGCCCAAATCTAGGGTAAAATAAGAAGACACATAAGAATAAGTTGAGCCTGTATTGAATAGAACCGATGCATCTCTATGACAAACTAGGACAATACCTGTGATAACAGAATCAGAAGCGACAGCCTCGGTATAGGCAGGAAGGGCATATATCTGGCCTGGCCTCCCTCTCTAGGGCAAACTCTACCTCCCTGACCTCCACCTCTAGCTGGCTGAGTAGATGGGGTAGCAACTGGTGCTGTGATCATAGCCTGTGAACTCTATGGGGCATGCTGTGGTTGAGAAGTCTGTGGAGGTGCACCCCTCCTAAGTCTGGGGAAATCACTCACTATATGGCGTGTGTCTCCACACTCAAAACAAGCTCTGGGAGGACGTGGCAAATGTGACTGGCTCGGGCCAGGTATGCTGGACTGACCACTGAAAGCACCCCGCACAGGAGGCGCACTAGATACTGGAAGTGCATAATAAGGCTCCTGAGACCTAGGAGGAGCTGGAATACCACTGGCTACTGGAAGAGATGAATGAACGGGGTGACTCATATAAACCCTACCACAACGAACTGCAGCTGGACCACGGGCACCAAAATAATGGCCCAACTCTCGAGACCTCTTGGCCTCCCTCTCCTCTCTATCTCGAGCATACATACCTTCAACTCTCCTAGCAATGCTCACCACCTAATGATAAGAAAAATCCATCTCCAAATCACAAGCCATGCTAGACCCGATGCATGGAATGAGCCCCTCAATAAACCGGCGAACCCTCTCGCGAATAGTAAAAACCAAAGCTGGTGCATGTCTAGCCAAGCTAGTGAAACATACAGCATACTCCGAGACAGTCATAGTACCCTGGCGCAAATGCTCAAACTCTATGCGCCATGCGTCCTTGAGGCTCTGAGGAACATACTCTATTAGGAACATATCTGAAAACTGAGTCCAAGTCTGGAAGCTACCTCATCCGGACTGTCTAACTCATAAGCATGCCACCACTCATAGGCGGCTCCTCGAAGCTGGAAGGTAGTGAAGGAAACCCCGCTCCATCTTGATATACCCATGGTACGGAGGATACAGTAGCACTCCTCTAGAAAACCCATAGCATCATCTAATGCTAGACCACTGAATATAAGAGGCTTGTACTTCTTGAACCTCTCAAGCCTCCCATACTCATCCTCGGAAGTCGCTGCCTTGTCCTCGGGTTGATCTGGAGCTACAGGCTATATAGGAATAATATCTAGGACCTGATCAACATACACTCACTGCTAAGGAGTGCGGGCGGCGGGAGTCTATGCTACTCCCCCGACCTGAGATGTGGCTGCACCAAGGGGAAGCAACCCTGCTTGAGCCAGAGTGGTTTACATGCTTATGAACTGTGTAAGAATCTCCTGAAGATCTGGAGTAGTAGTAGTGGTAGGCATATCTGTTTCCTGGGCTCTGGCGGGAGCTACTGGTGGCTCCTTGGTGGCAGCTCGCGCGGGTGGTCTAGATACACCGCGTGCGCGTCCTCGTCCTCTACCCTGGCCCCGACCTCTAACGGCTCCAGTAGGGGACGCGGGTGCCTGATCATCTCTGGTAGCACGTGTCCTCACCATCTATGAGAGAATAGAAGACAAAAGTTTAGAATTGTGATATCAAAAGTCTCGCACGATAAGGAAATCAAATGAAGTGGAATTTTCCTAACAGTTACATAGCCTCTCATAGATAAGTACAGACGTCTCCATAACGATCCGCGAGACTCTAATAAGCCAGCTTGTGATTCATGACTCCTACGAACCTAGAGCTCTGATACTAACTTATCACGACCCTAGTTCGCCCTCCGTGAACTATCACCTAGTCTCTACAACTAGGTAAGCCTAACAATTTACGGAAAAAGGAAACAACAGATAAAAACTAGTAGAAACTATAGAATAACATCATGAAAACGTTTAAGATGCCACTCGACATATACAAATACACACTCTCACCTGAAAAAATCTCCCAAAACCCGAAATCTCATGAAATCACAAGCTATGGATACTACATAGTGCTATAACTCCAAAATGTCTAAATCAAAATAAATACAGAAGGGCTATAACTTTAAGAGAGAATGGAGAGGGACTCCTTGGTATGCGGGCGCGGCAGATATACCTTGAAGTCTCTGAAAAATCGCCTCGCCTCAAGGATAGCAGGGCTGAGTCGAAGAACCTGGATCTGCACATGAAAAATATGTGCAGGAAAGGACATGAGTACACCACAGCGGTACCTAGTAAGTGCCAAGCCTAACCTCGTTCGAGTAGTGACGAGGAAGGTCAGGGCCCTATCGGTCATATACATATATACATATACATATAGAGATAGCAACCTGGGATCTCCCAGGATATCGTCTTGTAGTCCCCAAATGTAAATATCCAATGGATCTCCTGGGTGTCGTTCCGTAGTCCAACTCATAGTGTGCGGGGATCTATCGAAACCCCGATCTGTAGTCGCAAATGTAAATACCCAGTACTGGGGGAATCTATTGGGTGCAGTCCCGTAGTTCCAATATAAATGTGCAGGGAGATCTACTGGAATGTCAATCCTTAGTCCCAAATAAACAGGCAAGAGGGATCTACCGGGATATCGCCCATAGTCACGAAGTAAACACACAACAGCAACATGAAGAGTATATTCAATTCAATACAATTACCAAGGTAAAATAGGTATTTCTAACCTAGCATGCTGCATAGAATTAAAATAAAGCAATTTTATCAAGTAAAGCAATTAAGTCAATTAGACATGCTTCCCTAAGCTAACAGTAGGCTTAAATTACAAGTAGTATAAACAAGGAAGAAAACACAGTTATAGTTAATGAAAATCTGAGTTTCAACAATTAGCACATGTGCGGACTCGTCACCTCATGTACAAGGCATTTAATATATCAAAAATATCAAATCCCAAGGGGAATTCCCCCACTCAAGGTTAGGCAAGCCACTTACCTCGAACCAGCTCAAAAATCAACTCGAAATCATGTTCTTGCCACTGTTGTTACCCAATTTTTCTCTATATATTTTTATATGTAAAATACCTTTTAAAACACCATATATATATATATATATATACCTTTTAAAAGAACATATATATGCATATATAAGCATATCCCAAGGTCCTATTATTTTTCTCAATTTTTTTAAAGATTTTTAAATCAATTTTATTGCCCTATTTTATCAAGAAAAAACAATAAGTGTTCTAAAATTGGCATTTTGGTAAATCATTTATTGCATTCTCTCTTTTATACCAAAATATAGCTAAGATAATTTTCGCACATTTTTTACAAATTTATTACAAAATTGATTCTAGTATTTTTAATTTAATATTTACATATTATTAATTGATTTACTACATTTAATTTGTTTCCACAAATTATTTTACTATTTTAAAAATAAATAAGGGAAAACGTGGCTATTTAAATACTAGCCCCAACTATTTCGATTATAGCCTTAAATCAGCCCCAATTGAACCCAATTCCCAATCTCAATTCCCCAATCCAATTTTAATTTAAACTTTCCCCGGACCCAATTAAATCCTACCCGACCCAGACCCCTCTCATCCTAGCCGTTGATCTCTAAGATAAACGACCCCTATTCACTCTTACTTTTTTTTTAACCCAAACGACCACCCTAACCTTGTCATTTCTCACCTACCAGCCGCCTCTGAACCCTCCACTCTCTCAAACACTCTCGAACCTTCTCAACCCCTAGCCGCCTCATACCATCTCCGCCCTGAAAGCCACCGGAATCTATGGCTTCCAAGGCTTTGAGAGTCCTACACCGGCCTCCTATGACTCCCACATACCTGATTTATGAAGATTCAAGGCTTGACCTTGAAGGATTGTACCTAGAACTCTATCGATTCGAGGTTCCATGGCCATCTCCGGCCTTATTCCGGCGTACCATAGTTGTTCGAGCCTGAATTTGACCTCTCTAACTTAGATCAGTGAATCTTCAAAGCCTTTCTCACTACTAGGGTTCCTCTGAAACCCTAACCCTTCGAGGTTTTCTCCGATTCTTTTAGATCTGTTGTGTATCTATGCTTTCCCTAAGTTTTCAAACGATTTCTCTGGCTTTTCTTTCAAAATTACTTTCAGAACCATTTCTTTTACGATCTAGGGTTTTCTAGAAAAATGTTTAAGTGTTTCTCTAACTTTCTTTCTTTTTTCTTTTGTGTGAATCTGCCTCTACTATGTTCTTATATTTTTTCTTCTACCACGTTCTTGTATGCTTCTTCTACTATGTTTTCTATATCCTGTTCTTGTATGCTTCTTCTACTGTGTTTTCTATACTCTGTTCTTGTATGCTTCTTCTACTGTGTTTTCTATATCCTTTTCTTGTATGCATCTCCTACTGTGTTTTCCTATACTATGTTCTCGTATGCTTTTCTGCTATGTTCTGGTACTTTCTTCTACCGTGTTCTGATATGTTTCTCCTACTATATCTTTCTACTGTGTTCTTAAGTTTTTTACTATTTTCCTTCTACTAACTTCTGTTTAAGTTTCTTCTAAAAACTTCTCAGAATGTTTCTGCTACTGATCTTATCAATCTTTTCCATTACGTTTCGTGTTAGCTTCTTCTACTCTATTTTCTTTGAATTCTTTCGTTATGCTCTGCATGTTACTTTTCTATCATGTTTCTCACGAGTTTCAGTTGCTGAGAGGAACATGGTAGAGGTTTCAGTTCTTTCTGAGACCTCTGAACCTATTTTGAATCTCTTAAATGAGTTTCAAAACATTTGTTCTTCATATGATTCCAGCTCTTGCTAAATTCTTCTGCACTGGATCTTCTACTGATTTTACAATGACACTATAGTCTTTTTCATGCTTAACATGTTCGTATGCTCCTTATATATGATGAATTTCCCTCTAAAATGGTTTTCAAATTTGCAATTAGTTCAAACTTCCTTCTGAATATGGCTTGATTGATTTCTTTGCATTGTTTGCTGATTTTCTCTGTGACTCGGGCTAAGTTAAACCCTTCTTCATCTTTTCTAACTCGGTTCATTCATGCAAAATCTCAGACCTTTTTGATTTACTGCTTGTTAATTGATTTGCTTACCTTATTTGCACAAACCTTGTATTTCAAAACCTTGTCCTTAAATAAACTTTTATGTACTTGCCCCTAATTGCATGCTTTGCACAAAGTGTTTATTCAATTTCTTTCCTTAAATGGTTTTTACCCCTTTTGAATCTAAATCCCGTAATTAAAGGGAGTCTTGTGTAATTGATTGACAATCAGTTCCTCAACTATTTTCTTACCTTATTTCTGCCTGATTTTACACTATAAAAGGCACGACCCTTTTCACAAAAAACAACACACTCTCACAATCCTTCTAAACTCTTACTTACATATAATACTAATCTCTCTTCTTGTCTGCACTGTGGCTTTTACAAGACTACTACATTTTCTCTATTTGTTTCTTTGAAACTGGTATGTCCTAATTTAAGCTTCAGCATCATCACAATGTGTTCATTTACAGCTTTTATATCCATGTCTACTTTACTGTTTCTATAAAGTTCAATATTTAAGTTAGTATGCTCATATCTTTCTGCTTGTTTCTGTTGTGAATCCCTGCTCCCTATCCCCATTACCCCTATGTGATTGAGAGTTGCGACTTAAGGCATGACAATATGAGTTGTTGCCCATGAATTAAGTTCGAACCAATAGGGTCTTAACCTCTAAGCAAACAGGCTGAAGGGTATGCCAGCATCTCCCATTGCTGGGTGTTCCCACCAGCCTGCTTTTCTTTTGCTCTTGAAAATTCCCCCATTCCCCTACACCCTTATGTGTACTGGTTTTAAGTTATTACCCTTTTCCCTTTCCCCTTTCAGAATTCTACTTTCGCACTTGCACTCCCTCTTAGTTCCTAAGTTCTGCCCCCCTTTTGTGAGCCTTGCCTTGCCCGGAGTTCTTATGAAACTCTTAGGGAACTTTGACACACCCCAAATGGGATAAATGATTTGAAATATGATCTCTTAGAGTTGGTTTACTTCATACTTCAGACAGGAAGCCTTTATCAGACTCTCCTTGGTTGTATTTTTAATTTCTGATGTATTTTTCTTTACTTTATTTTTTTGGGCTGTAATAACTTTGCAATAAAACCCTCGGGGATGGCTAGTGAAAAGGGAGGGGTAACTATGTATGCAAAAGGGGTAGATAACCTGCCTATAGGAGTTTCTGAATTTCTGCACTTCCATATAGATACCATGTCTATAAGAATCTCTGATTTCTATACTTCCATATAGATACCATGTCTATAAGATTTCTGCATTCTCATATTAGATAACCTGCCTATAGGAATTTCTGCACTCTCATGTAGATACCATGTCTATAATTATTCGAAATCTGAATTCTGCATATGCATGTAGAAAATATGCCTATAGGATTTTCTGAATCTTACATATCCACTTCTCATTAGGCAAACATATTTATAGGTCTTAATAACCAACTACAATTAGATATCATGTTCATATAATACACAGTACCTAGACATCATGTTTATAGGATTTCTGCATTTCACTATGTCTATAAAGGTGTTCCAAAGTGGACAAACGCATAGAAAGCATGCCTATAGGAGCTTTAATCAAAATTTGAATCGCCTCACTCGTTTATAAGCCTAAAATCAGCAATAATAATGCCTTACCAGTTACAGAACTGGGGATCTTTTGCTAAAAACTTGCCTTTCTTTCTTCAGTATGTAATCAATTCACTTCATTGTTTCTGAAATCAGTAGACATCATGCCTCTAGGTATTCATCCAACACTTAGTCAAGCCGTAGGATAACTTATAAATTGAATCAGATTTTATATGCTACAACCAGCAGGCAGGCCTGATTCGGGCTTCTTATCTAAACTATGTAATAAATCAGTTGGCCTTGACCCTTTAAGTTTTAATCAGACCCTAAACAGTATGTATAAGTCATGCTAACTACCTGCTTTTCTCTTCTTAAAGGAGGTCTGTTTGAGCCTTTTCATTTGTTTATATGCTTCCCCATACTTTCCATATATGTTTTGTTTGTCGCCTTAGTATATTTACCTTTTGAAACCACAAGTAAGCCCAATAACCCTCTCCTTTAGGATTAGTAGTCCCAAATGCCTCCGGGACTGATAGGACTGAGGCGGGTAATAGCATGCAATAAGTAAACGAGGCCATTCCGCGCTTGAATACCTTAATGGGTGGGAAGGGTAGATATGGATATGATGACCACGCGGTAATGTCATGTGTAACCCCTCGTCGAGGAGTGATTACTGGGCATTGTGTTGGGTGATCCATATTATTAATAAACTTAGGACCCCATCCTCTCCTTTTGTTTCTTTATCTTTTAAACTGTTTCTTTAAAGAAAAATCAACTTCTTTTTTACTTTGCTTATTTGTAACCCTTATGTGAAAAAACCCCTCTTATATGAAGTCTTACTTGCCTACGTGTTATTTATACCTAAAGTCACAACAATAGTCTGGTCGGGAACCACATTTGTGGATCCTGAGGGGTGCCTGATGCCTTCCCCTTGGGATAATTTCATGCCCTTACCCAATCTCTAGTTGCTCAAATCAAACCCCTCCTAGTGTCCTAATGCACTTTAATCATTAAATGACGACTCTTCTATTCAAACCCAATTCCCAAAAGGGAACGAGTTGTCCTCCCAAATGTCATAAACCCGATTTCGTGAGAAAAATGGGGCGTGACAGCATGGCGACTCTACTGGGGATTTCTTTTAGGCTTTTACCACTTCAGGCTATTATTGTGACTTTACGCTTCTCTATATGTCTTTGTTTGCTTATTGCCTTTAAGTATTTAATTCCCTCTCCTATTACGAAACTGACTTGTCTTTTGTTTCTTTCCTTTATTTCTTTTACTACTTTCTTTTACTGCTTTCCTTTAATACTGCTTTAAATTATGAAGAATTGCTGTAATTACTTCATAACGTGCAAATACGTGACAACTTATTTTAATTATTGCATAAGCATATTTTCAACATCATATTCCACTCTTGCCAAACAAATACTATAGGAACGCTTATAATGAGTTGTTGCGCTCTTCCGACATTATCTCCCTTTAAATCCGGCAAAGGCATATTTGCGGTAAAACCATTCGATCAACTGTGTAGTCGATGGTTCTATGCATTTCCCTCTTGAGTTTTCACTCAAGGGCACCAGTCTAAACCCCCTATAGAAACCTTACTCTATTTAACTGTGCATGCATCATGGTCAAACCTAGCCGAGTCAGTTGTGTTGTCCGCATAATGACTTTTTAAGATAGCCTTGTCCAAAGTCCACTGGGTTTTCCCACAACCCAAACGGACACTACCACGTTTTGTGCATTTATTTGGATAACTTAATGCTTTATGCTAATTGTTGGTATTTAATCGTCGAGTCTGGTGGGGGTAAGGGCCTAACCCTTTTGTCTTGCAGAAATATGAGGCACGAGGTCCCCAGTTTCGGTATGATTAGCACACCCCTACTCTTGCTAGACTGATGGAGGAGTCTTCCATCAAATGACCAAATCAACGAGTGGAAAGAGAGGGCCGCTAAAGCTAGCGAAAAGCTGGAATATCTGGAGTACAGTCTGCTGGAATTGGAAGAAAAAATGAGGAAAAGAGTCACCGACTGCCAGAACGCTGAGGGAAATGAAGGAGAACACCTGGCAAAGACATGTTTACTGGTGAACCTACGCAAACTGGATGATATGATCAACGAGAACATTCAAGCTGAGGAAGATCCTTCTGGGACCAACTAGATAGGAATCTTTTCTTTTTTACTTTAAGAAATGTAATACGGCCAATGCCCACTAGTGACATTTTATTCCTTGTTATTTAATGTCGTTTTGGGATTCGTCTACTTTTATCAATAAAATGAGGCATTTAGCATTCTAAGTTCTCCAAATCAATTTATCGCTAGGCCTACCTCGGGCACAACGAGGCTCCCAAATTAGGACACGATTTACATTCTTGCACTATGTGTTTAAATATCGCAACATCTTTTCCTTATAATCCTCACTAACTTGTTACCTTTTGTTTTATTTTTTATTTTTATTCCCCTCCCCAAAGGTTAGTTCGTGCACTCTCGCATCATCATTTTACTTCACAAGGCCTTTCCATACAGGTCGTAAGCCGAGGAGCATGCCTCAACAAAAGGACCATCAGAACCACCAGAGCCCGAAAAGCCTCGGGGTAGCAAGGCTGAACAAAGCATCATGCACTATCTTTTGTTTTTACTAGTTGACTTTCCTTTCGCATTTTAAAATTTTGCAATAAGATCTTCCAATGTTCAAAACAGTTATGAAATTTATCAAAGTGTTTTGGTTTCCTTACAAATCTTACTCTTATTATTTTCTCTCATTACTTTATTTATACAACATTACTATTACCTATCTTGATGAACCAGTGGTTGTGACATGCAACGAGACAACTCAACAAACAGACATAGATTCAGAGAAAGATGACATACCAGAAGGATTGTTAAAGAAGTCAAGAACTTTGAGAACAGGCCAAAGTCCAACCTAGATGAGACTGAGATTGTTAACCTAGGAGATGCAGAAAATGTCAAAGAAACACGAATCAGCGTTCACTTATCATTGTCAGAAAAGGAAGAGTACACAGAATTTCTAAGAGAATACGAGGACACATTCGCCTGGTCATATGATGACATGACTGGTCTGAGCACATCTATTGTGGCCCACAAACTGCCAATTGATCCGACATGTCCACCGGTAAAGCAGAAGCTCAGAAAGTTCAAGGCTGATATGAGTCTGAAGATCAAAGAAGAAGTCACTAAGCAGGTCAAAGCTAAGGTTCTCAGGGTAGTAGAATATCCGACATGGTTAGCCAATATTTTTCCGGTGCCGAAGAAGGATGGGAAGGTCAGAGTCTGTGTCAACTACTGGGATCTCAATCGGGCCAGTCCAAAGGACGACTTCCCCTTGTCGAACATACACATCCTGATCGACAATTGCGCCAAGCATGAGTTGCAATCATTTGTAGATTGTTTCGCTGGATATCATTAGATCTGGATGGACGAAGAAGATGCTGAAAAAACGGCTTTCATTATGCCGTGAGGGATGTACTGCTATAAGATGATGCTTCGGGTTAAAGAATGCAGGGGTCACCTTCATGAGGGTCATGACTACTATTTTCCATGATATGATACACAAGGAGATTAAGGTGTATGTAGATGATGTCATCATAAAGTCCAAAAAAGACACTGATCACATAGAAGATTTGAGTAAGTTCTTCAATAGACTAAGAAGGTACAACCTGAAACTGAATCCCGCGAAATGTACATTTGGGGTTCCTGCCAGAAAACTACTTGGGTTCATTGTGAGTCACTGAGGGATAGAACTGGATCCATCAAAGGTCAAAGCTATTCAAGAACTGCCACCTCCAAAGAACAAGAAGGACGTAATGAGCTTCTTGGAGAGGCTCAACTACATCAGCCGGTTCATAGCACAATCTACTGTCATCTATGAGCCAATCTTTAAGATGTTGAAAAGGGACGCCGCTACCAAATGGCCTGATGACTGCCAAAAGGCCCCCGATAGAATAAAAGAGTACATGTCAACACCACCAGTTTTGGTCCCACCCGAGCCTGGTAAACCTCTATTACTCTACCTCGCAGTATTGGATGGAGGGTTCGGTTGCGTTCTGGGTCAGCATGATGAAACAGGGAGGAAGGAGCAGGCCATCTATTACCTTAGTAAGAAGTTCACCCCACACAAGGCTCGGTATTCTCTGTTATAGTGCACCTGTTGTGCTTTAACTTGGGTAGCTCAGAAGTTGAGGCACTACTTCTGTGCCTATACTACATATCTCATATCAAGGATGGATCCCTTAAAGTACATCTTTCAGAAGCCCATGCCCACTAGCAAGCTGGCCAAGTGGCAAATCCTATTGAGTAAATTTGACATTGTCTACGTGACTCAGAAATAACATCATACGAACCAAACATGCCAACAAATCCTAAAACATCATACGAACTTATTCCAACCCTCGAATCACATCAAATAACACTAAAACCACAAATCACTCTCCAATCCAAGCCTAAGGATTTCCAAAACTTCCAATTTCCGCCTTCGATCAAAAAGTCTATCAAACCTCGTCCGAATTACCTGAAATTTTGCACACGCGTCCCAAATGACACAAAAGACCTACTACAATTTCTGGAATTCCATTCCGACCCCGATTTCAAAATCTCACTATCGATCCGAAACTTCAATAATTCAACTTTCGGCATTTCAAGCCTAAATAAGCTACATACCTACAATAAATAAGCCTGAAATCACCCAACGGAACCAACAAAATTTCATTTCGAGGCTGTCTTCACACTGCTCTGACTATGGTCCAAATTCTAAAGCTTAAACTCTCAGTTAGGGATTAAGTGTACCAAAACACTCTGAAACTCAAAATGAATCCTCTCGGCAACTCGCAATAGTAGAAATAAGCATGTGGAATGCAGTTATTAGGGGATCGGGGCATTACTTCTAAAAACTACTGGACGGGTCATTACATGGTACCACCGATCCAGAAGATCATCTCATCCACTACGTCACAGTCGTAAAAGGTAACGATCTTTCGAAAGAACAGGTACCATCAGTGCTACTAAAAAAGTTCGACGAAACCCTAATAGGGGGAGCCCTGACCTGGTACTCCCAACTACCGGCACGATCGATAGTAACGTTCGAAAAAATGGCAGACAAATTTTCCACTGCCCATGCAGGAGCCAAAAAGGTAGAAACAAAAGTAAATGACATATTTACCATTAGGAAAATGCATAGTGAGGGACTTAGGGACTTCTTAGCTCGGTTCAACAGGGTGAGAATGAGTTTGCCAAATGTGTTAGAGGGAATGGTGGTAGCATCCTTCCAAAACGAACTAAACAAGAACGGGTCATGAGCGACCAGAAAATTATTAAGAAGGCTCATGAAATACCCTCCAACCATTTGGGAAGAAATCCACAATGCTTGATGCGCTAAGGTAAGGGCCGACGAGGACGACCTCAACAGTCTGATCCAACGGTTTACATCAGTTCAAACTGAAGCAAGGAAAGATCATCGCAACGACGGTGGAAGAGTTCAGTCGGGCCCCTATCTCGGTTGAGAAAGGCATCAGCCCTACGTTAGAACATCTATCCTGCCTCCTCCATAGCATACGAATGCTCCTTCTCAACAAGCAGTGCCACATCGACATGAAAAAGGTAGGCCTCTACTCTTATTTTCTCACAAGTTTTGTGTCTCTCCTTCAAAAATAGTGTACGCACTAGAGAAATTTGGTACCAAGGTACAATGGCCGAAAAGATGAAGTCCGACCCAAGCACTCAGAAATTGAACGCTCTCTGCGAATTCCACAAGGAAAGGGGTTACAAAATTGAAGATTGCATAGGACTACGGCAAGAGGTAGTGAGAATGCTAAATTAGGGACACCTGAAAGAATTACTAAGCGATCGAGGACGGGCTAACTTTGCCCCGCGGATGTGAACAAACCTAGGGACCTCCAAAACTGCCTTCTCCCGCTCGCACTATATAAATGATCACCAACGGGTGCGATGACACATCAATACATCATGTAAAGTTCACCACCACATAAAAATTCAAACGTCCGATAACTCATGAATGATATGATGACCTCGAAGATAGTATCGTATTCGATAAGTCGGATACCGATGGTTTGTCTTTCCCTCACTACGATGCTCTTGTTATCACTTTACGTATCGCAGATACTGATGTAAAAAGAATAATGGTAGATGACGGGAGCGACGTGTGTATTATCCATCCTTGAGTCCTCGTACAGATGGGACTCGAAGATAAAATAATACTGCATTGCATAACACTAGCAGTTTTTAATAATGCAGTCGAGCGGACTTCTGGAGAGATAGTGCTACCCATCCTAGCCAGAGGAGTCACCCTAGAAACTACGTTTCATGTCATGGATCAAGATACAGCCTACAACACTATCATAAGGCACTTGTGGATACACGCCATACGAGCAGTCTCGTCCAGTTTCTATCAAGTAATCAAGTTTCCTACTTTATAGGGGGTATTCAGCATTCGGGGTGAATAACGCACCACACATGAATGCTATTGCATTGCCCAGGATTGCGCCCACACCCAATAGCTAAAAGGGGCAAGTGTGGAAGCATAGCAATCATCGATGTCGGGAACCAAACTTGACGTACAAACAGACATTTCAGGGATCCTGACATCGTAGAAGCATCCGAGTTGACAATAGATGATCTCCACCATCCTACTAGACGTTAATGACAACAAAAAGGCTTATATCGGGCACAACCTCTCAAAATTGGATAAGTTTTGTAATTCTTAATTGACAATTTCGATTTGTTTGCATTCTCCCATGCAGATATGCCAGGTATCCCGAAAGATATTGCCACGCACAAACTGAATGTTGACCCTCTCTACCCGCCAGTGCAGCAAATAAGAAGGAAATTCAACGTCGTAATCAACGAAGCCGTCAGTGAAGAATCGACAAGTTGCTCGTAGATGGCTCCGTCCGAGAGTCAAAATATCCCCAGTGGGTCGCCAATGTGGTCATGGTAAAGAAGAAAAATGGAAAGTGGCGGATGTGTGTAGATTTCACAGACCTAAACAAGGCCTGCCCAAAAGACACTTTTCTATTGCCACATATCGACCAACTCATCGACGCAACAGCAGGACAAGAGTTGCTAAGCTTCTTAGATGCCTACTCGGGTTACAACCAGATCCTCATGGAGGAAGAAGACCAGGAGAAAACCACTTTCATCACTCACTAAGGAACGTACTGCTATAAGGTCATGCCGTTCGGACTAAAGAATGCATGGGAGACATACCAGAGATTGGTCACCAAGATGTTCAAAGACCAACTCGGCAAAACAATGTAAGTCTACATCGACGACATGCTGGTTAAGTCGAAAAGGAAAGAAGATCATATCGATCATCTGAAGAAGCCTTCGACATATTAAGGCCGTACGACATGAAACTTAAAACTAAAAAATGCGCCTTCGGCGTAACCTCGGGCAAATTCCTCGGTTTCCTAGTATCGCAAAGAGGCATCGAGGTCAACCCAGATCAGATTAAGGCCACCAAAGGAATACCAAAAATGTTAACCAGCAAAAAACAGGTACAAAAATTGATAGGTCGGATAGCCGCCCTGTGAACGGTCGTCAGATATGTGTCATAAATTTTTCAGTGTGCTAAAGAAAGACAATGAGCTCTAGTGGAATTTGGAGTGTGTCGATGCCCTGAGAAAATTGAAAACATACTTGTCCTCACCACCATTACTCACCAAGGCAGATCTAGGCGAATGCCTCCTTGTCTACCTAGCCATCTCCGAAGTCGCGGTAAGCCCGATTTTGGTCCGTGAAAGCAAAGGTACACAATCTCCGATTTACTATATCACCAAAACTTTAGTTGACGCCGAAACGAGATATCCCCACCTCAAAAAATTGGCTTTGGCGTTGGTCGTAGCTTCACGAAAGCTCAGACCATATATTCAGTGTCACCCCATAAAGGTGGTGATGACTTTTCCTCTCAAGAGCATCCTGCACAAACCCGAGTTGTCGGGTAGATTGGCCAAATGGGCCACAGAATTGAGCGAACACGATATAACATATCAACCGGAAACTGCAATAAAATCACAAATACTCACCTACTTCATCGCCGACTTCAGTGCGGAAATACTATCTGAGGTCGAGCAAGAAGCACTTCGCGCCCCTCCTGGGTGACCCGACCTATTGGTCTTTTACACCGATGGCGCAACCAATGCGTCGGGATCTAGATAGGGACTCGTACTCGAAGTCCCAATGGGCGAAGTGACTCGCCAATCGATATGGTGCCCTGAAATGACTAACAATGAGGCTAAGTATGAGGTCCTAATTGCAGGACTGAAATTGGCCCTCAAATATGGTGCATGACGAGTCATCCTCCACTGCGAATCTCAACTTGTCATAAACCAAGTTACTGTGACTTTTCATATCAAGGAGAAGAGGCTACAGAAATACCAGACCGAAATCCACAAGATGCTACCAGAATTCGACGAATGCCGACTCGACCAAATACCACGGGTGCAAAATATTGAAGCGGACGGTCTCCCCAAGCTGGCAGCAGCAACTAAAAATATCACCAATGAGAACGTGGTCACCCTCCTCCACTCATCAATAGACCAAATCGAGGTACATTCTATAAATTTAACTTGGGATTGGTGCAACCGCATCATATCATATTTTTAGGAGGGAACACTCCCACATGATAAAAAAGAAGCCAAAAAGCTTCGAATACAAGTAGCCAGATACGGCCTCATAAACCATGACCTTTACAAAAGGACGTTTGGTAGTCCCTTGGCCAAATGCCTTGGACCGAATCAAATGAGGCATGTGCTCGAAGAGGTACACGAGGGTCAATGCGGTGCCCATACAGGAAATCGGTCCCTCGTCAGATGTCTTATTCGAGCAGGATACTACTAGCCCACTATGAGAAAAGAGGTCGCAGATTACGTCAAGAAAAGTGAGCAGTGCCAGAAATACGCCCCTATGATACACCAGGCGGGCGAACTCCTGCACTCCATAAATTCTCCATGGTCGTTCCTAAAATGGGGGATGGATATCGTCGGACCCCGCCCAGTAAAGCGAGGTAAGATACGCTTCCTTTTTGTTTTAACTGATTACTTTTCCAAATGGGTGGAAGTAGGTGCATTTGCTCAAATATGCGAATAGGAAGTCATCGCGTATATCTGGAAAAATATCATATGATGTTTTGGCATCCCCAAAGAAATCAGTTGCGACAATGGACCTCAGTTCATCGGGAAAAAGATGACTGAATTCTTCGAAAAATGGCACATCATGTGGATACTCTCCATGCCATATCACCCCAACGACAACGGTCAAGCGGAATCCTCTAACAAAACAATATTGAATATATTAAAGAAAAAGCTCGAGGACGCCAAATGGCTATGGCTGGAACTGCTACCAAAGGTGTTATGAGCCTACCGCATAATGCCAAAAACCAGCATATGTGAGATGTCGTATTCGCTGGTCTGCGGTACCGATGCAGTTATACCCGTTGAGGTTAGAGAACCCAGCCTGAGGTACTCTAACGAGAGCAGACCAAGCAACGATGAAAACAGAATACATGACCTGGACGAGGTATAAGAATGAAGGGACATGGCTCACATAAGAATGATAGCCCAAAAACAACAAGCATAAAGGTACTACAACAAGAAGACCAAAGTACGACCACTTAGAGTCGGAGATTACGTCCTCAAGGCCAAAACACAGGCAGCAAAAGACCTAAATGAACGAAAATTAGGAACAAACTAGGACGTGCCATATAAAATAACAGCAGCAGCAAGCAAAGGAGCATTCCAGTTGGAAACAATTGAAGGAAAACTACTACAAAACAACTAGAATGTCGCCCACCTCAAATATTTCCACTTCTGAGAAACAACACCGCCTAAGTCGCACTCTTTTTCCCTTACCCGAGTTTTGTCCCAATCGGGTTTGCTCGAGGAGGTTTTTAATGAGGCAACGAGGGGGACGTCTAGATGTTCAGAGTATAATTCATCGCCCAGCCTGCCGATAGCATCTCTAGGCCGAGCAATGAAGATATTACTCCAATAAATGTTTAAAACCGACATGTATCTCCAACGCATGAATAAAATTGCTCCAATGAATGCATAAAAACGACATGTATCTCCAATGCATGAATAAAATTGCTCCAATGAATGTACGAAATCCACAAGTATCTCCAATATATGAATGAAACAGACACATGCAACAACCCATGGCTAAGGCCGTCACCACAAAAGGGTTCGACACCACTCGAATCACGAAGAGATACTACTTCGGCACCAGCTCGAAAGTAACATCCCAATAGCCAAGGCCATTATGAAAGAAAGGGGTTCAATACCACTCGAACCACGATGGGATACTACTTCGGCACCAGCTCGAAAGTAACATCCCAATGGCCAAGGCCATTATCAAAGAAAGGAGTTCGACACCACTCGAATCACAACGGGTTAAACATTTTGACGTTAAGTCGAAATAACACCCTATAGCTAAGGCCATCGCCACGAAAGGGTTCGATACCATTCGAACCACGACGGGTTAACATTTCGACATTAAGTCAAAATAATACCCCATGGTTGAGGTCATCGCCACGAAAGAGTTTGATACTATTCGAACCATAATGGGTTAACATTTTGACGTTAAGTCTAAACAACACCCCATGGATAAGGCCATCGCCATGAAAAGGTTCGATACAATTCAAACCGCGACGGGTTAACATTTCGACATTAATTCAAAATAACACCCCATGGCTGAGGCCATCGCCATGAAAGAGTTTGATACCATTCGAACCACGACGGGTTAACATTTTGATGTTAAGTCGAAATAACACCCCCTAGCTAAGGCTATCACCACGAAAGGGTTCGATACCATTCGAACCACGACAGGTTAACATTTTGACATTAAGTAGAAATGACACCCCATGGCTAAGGCCGTTACCAAAGGAAAAAGCTCAACATAAGTGCAATATCGCTCGAAACATAATAGGTAACATTTTGACAACTCGAAATAAGTACAACTACGACAAAGGACGTCACCAAACAAACAAACACAACAAGAATACAATTCAGAGGTACACAATAAAAAGTAATTGCTCCATTACAGCTGTTATACAAAAGCTTTTTTTTACAAAGGGCTCAAGAGCGCCCCCACAAAAATGGCAAAGCAAAATGAATACAGCCAAGTCCTATGACGCATCACCACCCCCCTCGTGGAATACTCCTCATTTTACTAATAATCGGAGGCAAGTTTGTCTGATCGTCAAAATCGACATCGTCTCCACCAGGCGTGACGGGGTCGTAACCACACGCCTCTCGAGCGGCACGCGCTTTAATATGCATGTCCCGAAGCTCGGCCTTGGACGTCCTCCCGTCAATATAAAGAGACTTATACATATCAAGCTGGGCTTCATCATGAACCCACAACTCATACAAATGTCGAGGCATGACAAGATCAGCCGAAACAAGAGATGTAGAAGGCTGCGACTGTCGTCGCATGTCCTCCGCTTTCAAAACAGCCACCTGTTCATTTAACGCGGACAATTCTGCCTCCAAATCTTGAATACGCCCCTCAAAACTTGCTACCTTAAGCGTAGTTGCTTCTACCTCCTTGTCCCGCTCTAACCTGAAAACACGGAGGGCGTCTTCCAGAGCCGCTGCCTCAAAAATGATAGTTGCCCTATCCCTTTCGGCATGAGCCAACCCGTCAGCATTAGCACTCAACTCATCCTTAAGGCCAACAACCTCCACTGCCTTCTTGTCAAGCTCAGCGGTTAAATTGGCCACCTTTACTTAGAGGTTTGCATTTTCGGCCATCACTCCCTTACTCAGCTCGAGCTCATCTTCCTGACCTTAAGGACCGCCTCGAGTTCACTACAACGAGCAATAGCCTTCATAAGGTCCTCATATCGTTCTTTCAGCTCGTCAACCGTATGCGCCAGTTGATCCTCCCTTTGCTTAAGCCCATCGTGGAATAGCTGAAAGTCGCGATCCTCAGTAAAGATGTCGGCCATCGTACGATGCTTGGTGCGGTATTCTTGATATTTGGAGGATATCTTCCCATAGACAATCGACATTCTCCTTTCCCGGCGTTAACGCTCGACCTCCATGATGAGGGTCTAAAATGAAAAACAAAGTCAAAATAAAAGAATGGGCTAAGGATGTGAAACAGGCCCAACGACGAAAAGAAAAAGAGAAGCATTTACCCGTAGATCCATTCCGGAGACGCTCCGTGAAAACTCTACATCACTCATCATTTTAAGTGTCGTGTTCTCAGGAGCAGCACATAAAGGGGCAAACACTGACACCACCTGATCGCAGTTCGACAACAAGTCGTAGTCCCTAGGAATGACTATGTGCCGATCAGAACCCTCCGTTCTAACCTCTACACGAGTGTGACACTCCAAGAACTCTCGTATGTCTCCTGGGTCGACGTCCAAAACCGAGTCGTTGCCCCCGGCGTGTACCCCTCCTCCAACGATGGATGATGTGCCACCCTCGGCGGAACGTACAGACCCCCCCTCCTTGGTATATTCCTTCTATCCGGGGTGATCTCCCTACCAAAATGGCATCCGCCATAAAAATGGGCACAAGTGTTGTCTCCAACGCACCAGTTCCACTCTTACCAGCATCATTGGCAACGTCCTTCCCGAGATCTACCCTCCTTTTTTTCCTTGATAGAGATTCGTCCCCATCAGAGGACTCATCCATGAGATAATAAGCCAGTCGAGAAGAGATCTCATCCCTTACAACCATATCCCAAGATGAGTCTCTCACCTGTATCGGCTGAGCACGACCCCCTCAGACGGACTCATCTAAGGTAAACTACATCCCCGCCAATGTGATGGCCTGGTGAAATGCAAGGACTGGGGCCTTCTTCCTAGAAGCTCTATGACCTGTCATCACGAGGGGTCATATCAATAAACAAAGACAAATAGCCAAAGTTCAAAATAGAAGATGACACTCACCGAACGGAGCCTTCGGCCCAAAGAGTTTAATAAAAGAAGGTCAATCTCGAGTCTCCACTGGATAAGACAGTCAACGGGCTACCTAGTCCGCTATACTGATGAGGGGACGTGGTGTACACCTCGCAGATGCAAAAGAGAGTTACAAATAAATTCTAAGTCAGAAAGGGCAAAAATAGATAACAAATACCAATACCTACGATTGTTATTCCATTGCTCAGGGAATCCAACGGGGTCCGACACAAGATGCTCGGTTTTAACGAAGAAGTATTTATGCCAAAATTTGCGGCTCGCACGATCATCTATTCCGACCACTAGCCCCTTGGTCCTACGATGTCTCAAGTGAATCATAGTTCCCTTGTGAAAACTAGGGGAAAAAATGCAAGAGGTGGCGAAGATCAATTTCGCACCCTGCTAACTCCGCGTACATCGTCAATACTAGAAATATCTTATATGTATACGGGGAGAGCTACACCGGGAAGACCTCATAGAAACGGAAAAATTCCTCCGCTAATGGAAGAAGGGGGAATGAGTGGCCTATCATGAGGGGATATTTGTGAAAAGCACAATACCCCGGCCTATGAACTTCCACAAGGTCCCTCCCAGCCGGAACCATTTCAACATGGAACGGAATGTTATACGTAGATCGAAGGTCATCTATGTAAGCCTTCTCGATTCAAAAATCACCAGAGTAGGAGATGGAATAGGCTCTTTAAGAAAATCATTCCAAACCATGGGATTTCTCGGTAGTATCTCCTCCATGATGGGGAGGTTGTCCTCTTCCTCTACCACCACATCCTCACTACCAAAGGGATGTGCTATAGAAAGTGGGGTGGTGTCGGAAACCTCTTCGAGAGAGCGATGTGTTCTAGGCATCTTGATGGTAGAAGGTATATTGATAAAACAAAGAACGATGAACGGTAGAAGGAGAAGAGAAAAATCACGAAAGTAGAGCACAAGGTACAGAAAGAGATGGCCAAAGAAGATAACACATACACTAGAAAAGGAAATGTTTGAAAGTTCTTGAAAGAACCAAACCTCCATCTATTTATAAGGTTTGGATGGCGCCAGAATCGAAGTAAAAGGCTGTTAGTGGCACCAAAATCGAAGCGACAAGCCAATCGGTCTCTACCTCGGGAAGACGCGTAATGATGACGCACGTAAGAGTGACGTCACTCCCCGATGTGCTACACTATCCGGAATACCGTAGATTGCGCCACTCTTTCGATTATCAATTAAACCGGTACGATCTAACCGCCAAATTTCTTCGCGGGTATGGACGACGTCCGCTTATCAAGGACGCACAAGGCCGCAACTTCAACAAGCGGAGGGACTAACTGTATGGGTCCAAATTTTGCAACCACGGCCATTACTTAGTAGGAAAAGGTACGAGGGTATCGCGATGCATCATCTGATGGTCGTCATGGTGGAAGGTAATCCCTGGGCGGTCAGTCGACGCATAAAGTCCACAACCGTGTGAACTTAGTGGGAGGCAGTAAGAATATGCTTTTCGAATATGCTCTATGTTGTACTTTTTAGGGTTTTTTGAGAGATTTTCCCGTATAAATAGAAAGGGTAAGTGAAGAAAGAGGGGGGAGAGACTTTGTAAAAGAATCATCTGAGATTGAAATAAAGAGCAGTCTTGTTTATCAGAGAAGATCCTAAAATTCTCCAATCATCCCGCACTTATTCTCTCTTACACCGATCGCATCTGTGACGGTTCTACTTATGAATTTAAGTCTTCGCATTTATGAGGACTTATTGGATTCGAATAGAATTATTATATCTTTCATCTTGTTTACTCATTCCATCATTTGATCTAGATTTTATTGTACTTGACTAATATTGACCTCATCATCATTATTAATTGTTTTAATCAAAAAGGGTTTTGACATTTTTTGGTCAAACAATACTTAATATTTTTTATAGATGATCAGATCAGTAACATAGAACACAGAATATATATAGTCGTATGGTAATTGACAATAGTTAAGTATACAAAAAATCTTCTCAAACTCTACCTGTCATTATTTTGCATATTACATCATGTCTATTGCTCTCGTACGAGTTAAATTCTGTTTATCTTCCACCTTTTTTTAAAAAGAATTATAGCATGTTTGGCCAATACTAAAATATTTTTCATTAACCTTAGAAAGATAAGTATTATAATAACATCATGTTGAAAATCACATCCAACCCATTGGGACCATTGTTATTGTCGATTTTCCTTGATATTAAAAATAGTGGAAAGAAGATGTTATTTCCACGCATTATCATCATAGTCATGATCGATCAGCTCCATGCAAGTGATGTCTCATGAAACGAGGAGTAGATTTGTGTTAATTAAACTTATATCTAATTATTAAGACGGCGCATGATAGTTTTTAGAAATTTTATCATGTGAATATTAGTATTTTGTCGAGAAATTGAAATAAGACCATGTAAATAGCATATCTAAGTTTATTTATGAGCAAAATTAAAGAATGGTTCTTGAAAATTTTCAATAAAAAAATTCACATCCACTTTAATAAGTTTAGGCGTAAAAACATTTCCCAAATTGATGACGGAAACATCGTTTTAATTTTTCAATTTGATTTTCAGGTATATTCTAGCAAATAATTTTTGTCTCATACTTAAGTTTGACTTCTATTGTTCTCTACTTTAAATTTGGCTAAATTATTGTCTCCATATTCACAAATATAAATTTGACTTTGATACTTCAACTATTTGATGGACAAGTGATACAATCAGCACGAAACCTTAAAAGTCCTTTTATTTTCCAACCGTTGTTTACAAGAAAAGTTATTGAATTAAGTTGAATTCCATTTAGAGTAAAGGTTATTTCTTGTGAACTAGTTCTACCGTTTTTCTACGATCGAAAGCTCCTGAGTTGATTTACTTGTCGTACTCTTGTATTTATTGCTATTGTTGCTCTTGTACTTGTTGTTATGATGCACGATGTTTCTGTTGTGCCGTTGTCATTGCGATGCATGAGGTTTCTGCCGTGCGGTTGTTGTTATTGTAATGCACAAGGTTTCTGTTGTGCGAGTATTATTGGGTTGCACGAGGTTTCTGCCGTGCTACTGTTATTGTTGATATTTGCACATGCGGCATGACAATGCGGAATATATATATATATATATATATATATATATATATATATATATATATATATATATATGTGTGTGTGTGTGTGTGTGTGTGTGTGTGTGTGTGTGTGTGTGTGTGTGTGTGAGTTGCGCATGTGGCAAGATAAGGTGGGAACATTATTATGCACGTGTGGCGAGACAAGTCGAGCATTCACTTTACTATTGCACACATAGCGAGACAAGGTGGGCTGTGTCAGGGATTGATTGTGATGACTTGTGTAGTGGTACACTTACCTTATGCGCTTTATCTTGTGAAAAGTTGTTGGAAAATATTCTACGTGTTGTCCATTTCTTTTTCTATACTTACTAGCTGGCATGATCTATGTTAGAACACTTGCACAAGCATACATATAGTTAAGCACTCTTATCGGTTAAAGAGGATTCTTGATATTGTTGAGTATAGATGCACACTCTTGTTTACTTGCTGGCTCTATTTGGCATGTGAGTTGCCAGCGCGGTCATAAAGTGTAATGAGGGCACAAGATGCCAAGTGTTAGGGTTCAGGTGTTGGGACCCGTGAGTTGAAAATAGTCGGGGGTTTGGTAACTCGTGGAGTTTATTTGGCTAAAACCTGGTATGGAAGCGGTCGTTTCTGTTGAGTTATTACTTGTCCTTCCTCTATCTGTGATTATAGAATTTAGGCTGTGTTTTCATTCATTCTTCTGTGTCATTATTACGGTATTCTACTGATAGTTGTTGTTTTCCTTCTTACTACAATTACCGTATTATTTGCTATTTCGCGTAGTCTTTATGTAGATATCATATTTTGTTGTTTTCTATACTTATACCTGTTTAGGTTGTTTCGTCCAGTAGGTGTCCCGGCTGTTTCTCGTCACTACTCCATTGAGGTTAGTCTTGATACTTGTTGGGTACTGTTGTGGTGTACTCATACTACACTTTTGTATATTTTTGTACAGATTCAGGTATTGCGGAGTCAGTCGATCATTAGCTAGTTGTTCAAATCTTTCAGTGAAGACTCAAGGTAAACCTGATGCTGCGTTTGTAGGCTTCGGAGTCACCTTCTAGTTTTTTTTTGTACTTACATTGTTTACTCCTATTTTGGAACAATTGTTTTTACAGGTTTTCTAGCAAACCCTGTAGAGCTTATGACTTGTACTACCGATTTTGGGTTTGTAATACTTGTTTAGAGAATTCTAAATTTGGAATTGCTAATATTTATTTATTTTGTTATTATTTTCAGAAGTTGTTAGGCTTACGTAGTCCCTAAGACTAGGTGCCATCACGACACCCAACGGAGGAAAATTTAGGTCGTGACAATTTGGGTCAACCCGATAATCCGAACTGATCTGTGTTATTTGGATTGGTTTGGACTGGAATTTAGCTATTTGGATCGGATTTTCGGATCTTTATTTTAATTATTTTAGATATCGGATCGCATACAGTTTGGCTCAATTTGCATTCAAACCGAACCGCGACCCGAAATTTATATTTTACATATAAATGTGATGGATGCTCTTTTAAAAATTCAAAGGCTTCTTTGTTATTTCTCTCACTGTTTTGCCTTTTCTTTCCTTTTAATATTAAAGCTAAAAGATATGGAAATGAATGAGTTTTGTTACTGAAAATGGTCGAAGATAGCATATTAAAATGATTTATTTTAGCATCTTAATAGGGCGTACAATCCGAACTGAAATCCAAAATATTTATCCGATCCAAGCATCAAAATCCATTCTAATCCGAGTTTAATTTGGTTTAAATTCGAATTGCAATTTACAAAATCCAAAATTCAAAATTATAATCCGAAAAGTACTAAATTTGATCCATGATCATGCCCATTCTCGGAATAAGGATAAAAATGTTTTAATCTCAACAATCCTCTTCTGAGAAACCAATAAGGAAAAGCCCCTTTAGAGACGTAGGAAATCATGATCTTATCGAAGTTTATATTATATTATATATTTTTTTGGTAATTAAATCTTTCATTTACCGAGAAAATATTTACAAGTAAATCAAACCCTTACATAATTGCCTATCAAACTAATTTCACCCCATATCCCCTATGTAGTATCTACATCTATTACACTGGATACCAATTTAAACTATGCAAAAAAGAATTCCATTTTCCTGTTGCTACGATAGTGTATCTCTTGGACTATCAGCTTGCAAACTGTCTCCCATCTTCTCGTCTTGTTTTGAAAAATTCTACCATTTCTTTCGTGTCACACATAGTAAATTGTTGCTGCTAGTACCATCTTGTATAATTCAGCTGTTGCATTTCTTCTTTTGGCCCATTTCTCTGCCAATTTTAGCTCCTCTTCCCATCCTTGGCCTGTCAATGCCGGGCCACTCTAACAGTTTACTCCACAGTGTTTTTGAATATGAACACTCGAAGAACAAGTATTGTATGGTTTCCTTTTCATTGTTACACAGGATACAATCTTGATCAACTGTCATTCCCCATCTTTGCAATCTATCCTTTGTATATAATCTTCCATGTGCTGTCATAGTTAATACAAATTTCCATCTGGGACATCCTCCATTGTGACAAACTACTTTCCTCCAACTTACTTTCTCAAACGTACCTCGCAGCTTGTGATAAATTTGATTGATAGAACAGCTATTCATATTTGTAATATTATCCTGGCTGAATTCTGCTTCCATCATAGTCCTCTGTGCCTTCATGATCTTGCCTACCATTCATGAAGCTTGCTTTAATTGTACTATCCAGATGTTTCTTCCTCTAATGTAATAATCATGTACCCATTGTACCCATAGCTTCTTCTTCTCTTTACATAAGTTCCAAAATTTCTTACATATGGTAGCTTTGTTCCAGATTGCTATATTCATGATATTGAATCCACCGGCTAACTTAGGGATGCATACTTTCTCTCATGCTAATGGAGCTTTTTTTGATACTTTACCTTCTCCAGTCCATAAGAAACTCCTGTATATTGCCTCAATAAGTTTTGTGATTTTCTTTGGTAGAACAAATATTTGGGCCCAGTAGGTTTGGATGGAGAACATAACACTTTTTATGAGCTGAATCCTTCCTGCATAGGACAAGAATTTTGCAGTCCATGAGGTAATTCTTCCCATTATCTTGTAAATGAGTGGTTGGCACTGTGCTATAGATATTCTTTTGGAGCTCAGTGGTGCACCAAGGTATCTAACTGGTAGAACTCCTCTCTAAATTCCTAGAAATGCTAGGATCTCCTCCTGCTATTCATTTGTGACTCCTCCAAAGAAAATTGAACTTTTGTTTTTATTTATCTGCAATCTAGATGCTCTTGAGAATTCCATAAAGCATTGGAACAATATTTTAACTGATCTAATATCTTCCCTGCAAAACAATAATAGATCGTCAGCAAAACCAAGTTGCAAGGTTTGCATCTTAGCACACTTGGGGTGGAAGTTGAAGTTTGGGATTTCAGCCAGTTTCTTTAATTTCCTTGTCAAGTACTCCATTGCAAACACAAATAGAAATAGTTAAAGAGGGTCCCCTTTCCTCAATCCTTTCCTAGCATCAAATGGCTTAGTTAGTGCACCATTTATCATGATTGTGTATGTGATAGTTTCCATACATGTCATGATCCATCTTATAAACTGCTCTAGGAATGCTAATGCTTGTAATACCTGCTCCATATAGCCCCATTCTATTGAATCATAGGCTTTTTGCATATCCAGTATCATCATACATCTAATTGACACCCCTTTTCTCTCATATCCTTTCACAAGTTCATGACTCAGAATAATATTATTTATGATTACTCTGCCAGGAACAAAAGCTGCTTGTGTACTATCAATCAGACTATCCATCACACTCTATAGCCTCTTGGTAAGAACCTTTGATATCACTTTATACAGGACTGTACAGCATGAGATAGGCCTATACTCTTTAATGTTTGCAGGATTTTTGACTTTAGGAATCAAAGTAATTGTTGTGCAATTGATAGGCCTAAACATTTGAGTTTATTCAAAAAACTCCAACACAGCCTTTGTCACATCCTGACCAATGATTGGCCAGGATTTCTTGAAGAAAACAGCATTTAGACCATCATATCCAGAAGCTATTAGGTCACTAATATCCTTCATTGCTTCCCATATTTCTTCCTTGGACACTTGCTTGATAAGTTGCAGTTGTTGTTCCCTATTCAAGACTACCCCCATTCTCATATCATTTGGATTAATAGTTGGAAGACTATCTGCTCTTGAGCCCAATAGTTTCTTGTAGTAACCCATGATTTATGCCTCTATATCTTCCTCCAATATTAGCTGATCCCCCATGGCATTTGTTAGTATCTGTATTCCATTCAAATTACTTCTATTCTTCATTTGAGTAAAGAAATAAGCTGAGTTTGAATCCCCCAGCTTCAACCATTGCACTCTTGATGTTTGTCTATATATGCTTTCCTCAATTAGTACCCATTTTTCCAGCTCATCCTTAAGTGTTCTTTCCTTCTCAATTAGGTCTAATCTTTGTAGGTTGGAACTCATTTCTTCCTGAACTGCCTGAAGCTATTCCCTGATCCCTTTTATTCTCTCATCTACTCCTTTGTAATGTTTTGTATTGATCTCTTTCATAGCCTCATTTATCTTCTTTAGCTTATTCCATACTACTTGCATCATCCCACCAGTACTCCCTCCTTCCCAGGCTTGTTCCACTTTCTGTATGAATTGGTGATGATTAGCTATACAATTGAAGAATCTGAATGGTGTATTCTTCTTCCCCTGCACTTGTGTTATCATTAGCCTTAATGGTGAATGATCAGACATTAATGGCTCTAAGACCTGTACTTTCATATTAGGCATTATCATCATCCAATCTGCATTACTATACCCTTGTCTATTCTACTATAAGTGTGATTGTTAGTCTATGTATAACTCCTTCCTACATATTGTAATTCATGCATCCCTGTATCAATCATGAATTCCTTAAAGTCTCTTGTTTCTATATCTTGTACCTCAGTACCATGTTGTCTATCCTGTGCCTGTAGAATAGCATTATAATCCCCCATGCTAGCCATGACCCCTATTGTATACTATGTATCTGTCTCAACTTCCTCCACAAGCTTAGTCTATCTTTGATAGTATGCAATTCATATATTGCTGGAAAGCCAAATGTGATTGCCTTTGATATGATTCTAATCTGCCCAAGTACCAACTGTTCATCAACATCTTCTAGATCAAATTTATAAATTCTAGGATACCATATTACCCATATTCTACTTTTATTACTTTGACTAGCATTTGATATCCACTGTCATCCGGGTGCTATTTTTTGATTATATCATTGGTTCTGTGCTCCTTCACTCTATGTTCAACCAAAGCAATTAGAGCTTTATTATTACTTTTTATAAACTCCCTCACCTCCTTTTGCTTATATATTTTATTCAACCCCCTAATATTCCAGGTTATCACAATCATATTGGAATAAAAAGAGGTTTATAATACAACTCTTGTTCCCCTTAACTACTCATTTGTCTTTTGTTTGTACCTGGTTCATCATAATTGGTGTTGTTTTCCAAGATTTGGGCCTTTTTCTTTCCTACATCTTCCTGCTCTTCATTTTGTTTGGCCTTAGCTGCCCTTGCTGTTGATTTTCCAAGAACTATTAACCACCCTTCATCCCTCCTTTTCACTTCTTTCTCTGTTGGTTCTGACTCTCCCATATGGACAGTGTGTATCATTTTCTTTTGTTCTGCTTCCTTCTATTACTTAGCTTCATTTCTGTCAGTTCTCAACCAAACATGTTTACCTGTGGCTAATTTCCTTTGTTGGAACATTTCTGTGGTTGTTCCCTTTGATCACAACATAATCATGCCCTATTTTCAAACATTTAGAGCAGTATGTTGGTTCCCAATCATAGACAACCTCCTGTTGAATTAGCCTTCCTTTAGGATCTTGCACTTTTACGCTTCTAGGCAGTGACCTAGTTATGTCCATTTCAATTAACATTCGTGCATATGAGATCCTCATTGTTTCGGTAGTACATTCATCAGCATATACTAGGTTCCCTAAAGTGCTTCCTATCTTGCTTAAAGCTTTCATGCTCCAGCAATTAAGTGGCAAATTGGGAAACCTCACCCATAATGGGATAGTCTTCAATACCTCATCATGTACATTGAAATCTTCAGTCCATGCTTTCATAATTATAGGCTTATTATTCACTGTTTGAGGGCCAGAGAATAGCACTTGGTCTCTTTCCTCCAAATTACTAAACCTAATTACAAAATAGTCCTCATTATGATAGTAGATCTGTGGCTTCCTTGAGAATTTACCTACTGAGCTTAGAAATCTCTCCATAGCTTCAATGGTAGGTGTATCCCCTACCACATACAGAATAATCGCAGATCTCCTTTTTTCATTTTCCTGCTCAACATCTTCAACCTCTAATTTTGCCATTTTCTCACCATTTTGAACGATTGGAGCCATAAACTGAAAATTCATACCCTTCCCAGCTAGTTTATTCCTCGTTACCACATTTGCCCATGACTGATCCAGTTTGACAGTTTTTGGTTCCTCAATTTTGCCGCTCTCAACAGTACCATACTTGCGTGGTACTGTTCCATTGCTGGTGTTATTCCTAACTTGCTCTTGAGTTTTTCCATTCCCAGATTCACTTCCAGAAGCTTGAGTAACTGTAGGTGTAGCTACAATTGTCTTCAATTTGTCCTTACTTCGCGATGGATCTGCTTCTTCTTTGCTTATCTCACTCCGCATGTTCCTCGGAGTGAGATTTCCAGCTTGGTCTTCAATTCGAACTACTTTAGGTGACACAAATAGCTCTAGTACTGCTTTCCTTGTCTCTGATGATCGTTGTTCATCAGCCGCATTCCTCTGCTGATTTTTCTTAGGTCTGCCTCTCCCTCCCATGGCTTCCAAGCGCACGTTAGCTGGTCCACATTAACATGCTTCGAGAGAGAGAAAAAGAGAACGTAGTTATATATTATATTATATTATATTATATTATATTATATTATATTATATTATATTATATTATATTATATTATATTATATTGTATTGTATTGTATTGTATTGTATTGTATTGTATTGTATGAAGTTCAAAGTGTTGGATTGAAAAGGCCAAAATAGACATCAAAATTTAAATAATTGTTATAAAATAAAGACTGTAAAGTAAAGACAAGTATAGAGAGAAACTGTTATATTATTCGAATTCAAACTGATGTACATAATGAACTGAAATCTCTTCTATTTATAGAAGAAAGGAAGCTGTTGTGTAAGCTGCTACTATACCAGATATGGATAATCTTCTACTGAGAGCAATGTTTATCCATAACGGAGTACTGAAAGGATAAGCTTATTATACCCGATATGGATAATCTTCTACCGGGGGTAATGTTTATCCATAACTGGGTACTGAAAGGATAAGCTTATTATACCCGGTATGGATAATCTTCTACCGGGGATAATATTTATCCATAACTGGGTACTGAAAGGATAAGCTTATTATACCCGGTATGGATAATCTTCTACCGGGGGTAATGTTTATCCATAACCGGGTATCGAAGTGATAAGCTTCTTCAGAAAAAAAATTCTAGTGAAGGAAAAAGAGTACACATATTTAGTAATACGCATTGTTAGGTGCCTCATTAAAAACCTTATAAGGAAAACCCCATGGGAAAAAACCTTAGTAAGGGAAAAAGAGTGCATCGCGTATTTTACTCCCCCTGATGAAAACCTTGTTTCAAATATTTGAGTCTCCGCATTCCAATCTTGTATACCATCTTCTCAAAAGTTGAAGTTGGCAAAGATTTAGTGAATAAATCTGCTGGATTATCACTTGAACGGATTTGTTGCACATCAATGTCACCACTTTTCTGAAGATCGTGTGTGTAGAATAATTTTGGTGAAATGTGCTTCGTTCTATCTCCTTTTATAAATCCTCCCTTCAATTGGGCTATGCATGCAGCATTGTCTTCGTATAAAATTGTGGGTCTTTTCTCACATTCCAAACCACATTTTTCTCGAATAAAATGAATTATTGATCTCAACCATACGCATTCCCTACTTGCTTCATGAATAGCTTATTATCTCAGCGTGATTTGAAGAAGTAGCAACAATAGATTGCTTTGTGGAGCGCCATGATATGATAGTACCTCCATATGTAAATACGTAGCCGGTTTGAGATCGAGCTTTATGGGGATCAGATAAATAACCTGCATCTGCATAACCAACAAGGTCTGCACTATCTTTGTTAGCATAAAACAAACCCATATCAAGAGTTCCCTTTAAATATCGCAATATATGCTTAATCCCGTTCCAATGTCTCCGTGTAGGAGAAGAACTATATCTTGCTAGTAAATTAACAGAAAATGCTATGTCAGGCCTTGTAGCATTAGCAAGATACATTAGTGCACCAATTGCACTGAGATAGGGTACTTCGGGACCAAGGAGTTCCTCGTCCTCTTCTGGAGGTCGGAACAAATCCTTATTCACTTCAAGTGATCGAACAACCATTGGTGTACTCAATGGGTGCGCTTTGTCCATGTAAAAGCGTTTTAAGACCCTTTCTGTATAGGCAGATTGATGGATAAAGATCCCGTCTGCTAAATGTTCAATTTGCAGACCAAGACAAAGTTTTGTCTTTCCAAGATCTTTCATCTCAAATTCTTTCTTAAGATATTCAATTGCCTTTTGGAGCTCTTCTGGAGTTCCAACAAGATTTATGTCATCAACATAAACAGCAAGTATAACAAATTCTGATGCCATTTTCTTTATAAAAATACATGGACAAATAACATCATTTATGTAACCTTCTTTCAGCAAATATTCACTAAGGCGATTATACCACATGCGCCCAGATTGCTTTAAACCGTACAAAGATCTTTGTAATCTGATTGAATACATTTCCTGAGATTTTGCTTCAGGCATTTTAAATCCTTCAGGAATTTTCATATAAATTTCATTATCAAGTGAACCGTACAGATAAGCTGTAACTACATCCATTAGATGTATTTCAAGCTTTTCATGTAGTGCTAAACTGATGAGATATCGAAATGTTATGGCATCCATAACAGGTGAATATGTTTCATCAAAATCGACTCCAGGTCGTTGTGAGAATCCTTGTGCAACAAGGCGAGCTTTGTATCTTTCAACTTCATTTTTATCATTCCTTTTTCGCACAAAAACCCATTTATGACCAACTGGTTTTATACCAGCAGGTGTTTGGACTACTGGTCCAAAGACCTCTCTTTTAGCAAGTGACTTCAATTCCGATTGAATTGCCTCTTGCCATTTTGGCCAATCAGATCTTTGTCGACATTCTTCGACAGATCGAGGTTCAAGATCCTCACTATCTTGCATAATATTAAGTGCAACATTATATGCAAAAATATTATCCACCACTATTTCAGATCGATTTAAATTAATCCCATCACCGATCGAACTTATTAAAAGTTCCTCACTCACATGAGCTTCGGATTCATTGATTTCTTCAGGAATCTTAGAACTAATTAGATTTTAGGTCTCTTCAGGAGATCCCTTCATAGTATCGTTTTGATCATTTGTCGATTTTCTTTTTCGAGGATTTCGATCCTTAGAACCCAAAGGCCTACCACGCTTCAGGCGTGCTTTAGGTTCACTATCTCTCATGATAGTAGATGGTCCTACTGGGACATCAATTCGGATAGGCACATTCTCTACTGGGATATGTGACTTAGTTATCCTTTTCAAATTAGTAAATGCGTCTGGCATTTGATTTGCTATATTCTGTAAATGGATGATCTTCTGGACCTCCTGATTACATATAGGGGTACGGGGATCAAAGTGAGATAATGATGAAATTTTCCACACAATTTCTCTTTTGATTTCCTTTTTCTCTCCCCCTAATTGTGGAAAATTTGTTTCATCAAACCGACAATCTGCAAATCGAGCAGTAAATAAATCTCCTGTCAATGGTTCAAGATAGCGAATAATAGAGGGTGATTCAAACCCAACATATATTCCTATCCTTCTTTGTGGTCCCATCTTACTACGTTGTGGTGGTGCTACTGGCACATATACAGCACATCCGAAAATTCGTAGATGGGCAATATTTGGTTCATGACCAAAAACTAATTGTGACGGAGAATATTTATTATAATGTGTCGGTCTGAGACGGATAAGTGATGTTGCATGCAAGATAGTATGGCCCCAAGCAGTAGTGGGCAATTTTATTTTCATAAGTAGTGGTCTTGCTATCAATTGCAGGCGTTTAATAAATGACTCTGCAAGGCCATTTTGAGTATGAACATAAGCTACAGGATGTTCAACTTTTATCCCAACGGATAGACAATAATCATCAAAAGCTTGAGATGAGAATTCTCCAGCATTATCAAGGCGAATAGCCTTTATAGGATAATCTGGGAATTGTGCCCTTAATCGAATTATTTGGGCTAATAGCTTTGCAAACGCCAGGTTGCGAGATGATAGTAGACACACATGAGACCATCTTGAAGATGCATCTATTAGGACCATAAAATATCTAAACAATCCACTTGGTGGGTGAATAGGTCCACATATATCCCCATGTATACGCTCTAAAAAAGTAGGGGATTCAATACCAACCTTCAATGGTGATGGTCTAGTGTTCATTTTTCCTTGATAACAAGCATCACAAGAAAATTCGTCATTTGTAAGAATCTTCAAGTTCTTTAATGGATGCCCACTCGAATTTTCAGTAATTCGTCTCATCATTATTGATCCGGGATGGCCCAAACGGCCATGCCAAAGCACAAAAGTATTTGAATCCGTAAACTTCTGGTTTACGATAGAGTGTGCTTCAATTGTACTAATTTTTGAATAGTATAAGCCAGAAGATAAAGTTGGTAACTTTTCTACAATGCATTTCTGGCCAGAAATATTCTTTGTAATACAAAGATATTCCCTGTTCATTTCATCTATTGTCTCAACATGATACCCATTTCGGCGGATATCTATAAAACTCAACAAGTTTCTTCGGGACTTGGAGGAGAACAATGCATTATCTATAATAAGTTTTGTTCCCTTAGACAGAAATATTATGGCTCTTCCGGAGCCTTCAATCAAACTTATATTACCAGAAATTGTTGAAACATTTGCTTTTTCCTTATGCAAATAAGAAAAGTATTTCTGATCGTTGAATATGGCATGAGTTGTTCCACTATCAATAACACAAATATCTTCATGATTTGTCTTTGATCCAAACATAATTTGAGGGTTATCCATATTCTTCAAAATAACATAAATAAAATATATTATAGTAAACATCATTATCAAAGCATAACTTTTATTTATGTACAACAATTACATAACCATACTATCTATTACAAACAACAAAAATTAAAATATTTACATTTCTACAGATTCACTACCGATTACATGACTTGTTTCTCCTTCTGGGAGTGCAAAGTAATCATCTACATCCAAATGAATGAAGTCTAAATTATATTCAGAAATAAAATTTGCTTCACCATTTTTCTGTCTTCTTCAGGGAGGCTTGATAAAGCTCAACCAGGTGCTTTGGTGTACGACAGGTACGTGACCAGTGCCTTTTTCCTCCACATCTATAGCATGCATTTTCTGCATTTGGCGCTTGCACCGCTTCATGCTTTTGTTCCTTCCTTTTCCACTGCTGGTGGTGAGGAGGCTTCTTTGGTGCATTATTATTACCATGATTGGGGTTTCTTCCCCGACCACGGCCATGACCACGACTGGGGCCACGACCTCTTCCACGTTTAGCTTGGTGGAAGTTCGTCTCATTCACTTCAGGGAATGGACAAGAACCAATAGGTCGGCTTTCATGATTTTTCATTAATAGCCCATTATGTTGCTCTGCTATAAGAAGATGTGAGATAAGTTCAGAATACTTTTTAAATCCCATCTCTCGATATTGCTGCTGCAGGAGCATATTCGAGGCATGAAAAGTGGTGAAAGTTTTCTCCAACATATCATGATCAGTAATATTATCACCACATAATTTCAATTGGGAAATAATTCTGAACATAGCAGAATTATACTCACTGATAGATTTAAAATCTTGTAGCCTTAGATGAGTCCAATCATAACGTGCCTGTGGAAGAACGACCATCTTCAGGTGGTCATATCTATCTTTCAAATTATTCCACAGTATGACTGGATCTTTAATAGTGAGATATTCCATTTTCAGGCCCTCATCAAGGTGATGGCGTAGGAATATCATTGCTTTGGCACGGTCTTGATTTGATGCCTGATTTTTATCCTTGATGGTGTCTACCAGACCCATCGCATCAAGATGAATTTCAGCATCAAGCACCCAAGACATGTAGCTTTTGCCCGATATATTCAGGGCTACAAATTCAAGTTTAGAAAGATTTGACATTATTTAGGAAAAGAAAGTTCTTACCTCTAATACTTTCAAAGTATTTGCTCGAGATGTCAGAGTCTCGTGCTGATAACGTGTTATAAAATAAAGACTGTAAAGTAAAGACAAGTATAGAGAGAAACTGTTATATTATTCGAATTCAAACTGATGTACATAATGAACTGAAATCTCTTCTATTTATAGAAGAAAGGAAGCTGTTGTGTAAGCTGCTACTATACCGGCTATGGATAATCTTCTACTGAGAGCAATGTTTATCCATAACGGAGTACTGAAAGGATAAGCTTATTATACCCGATATGGATAATCTTCTACCGGGGGTAATGTTTATCCATAACTGGGTACTGAAAGGATAAGCTTATTATACCCGGTATGGATAATCTTCTACCGGGGGTAATGTTTATCCATAACTGGGTACTGAAAAGATGAGCTTATTATACCCGGTATGAATAATCTTCTACCGGGGGTAATATTTATCCATAATCGGGTACCGAAGTGATAAGCTTTTTCAGGAAACTTATTTCCAATAGAGTATTAAATAGATAAACATATTTACGGTGGAGTCCCATATGGATAAGCTTCTTCAAGAAGCTTATTTACAACGGAGTACTAAATGAACATCCATAATATAATATATTTATAACAATAATTATTTTATCCTTCAACCAAATATTACTTCAAAAACTCTTTTTGTACAAAGATGTAAATGCAAATACTATTTACAAATACAAAAAAAAAAAAAAAAAAAGGTCTAGTTGGTCAGTCAAGAGATTTTAGAGAATTTATTATGATACATGTATTTAAAACTATACATTTTTCAAATTTGTCTCCTTACATTCCCATACATATACCATTTCTCAGTTAATAATATTATTAGTATATGAAATTAGTTTGTAAATCAGTGACGTGAAGAAGACGAAGAAGCAGCAGCTATTGGCATGCTAATGTTAAAAAACAAGTAATTAATATTATGGCCTTGGGTACTTCGATGGAGATCGTCAACGAAGACGAGGTAAGTCTAATATTATTGTAACATTGTTTTATTAGAAACTGTTATTATGAGCACATGTGCTCGAGCTTTGTTGATTTTTTTCTGGCGTATTTGTTACTTGGATTTCTTATTTTTTTTATCCCTTTTTTTGCTTGAAATAGAAAAAAATGTTTGGTGCAGAGAGAGAAAGATCATATCAATGCAAAAAGCAAGGATGTGAGGACGGGAATATATATTTTAATTAAGTATTGAGAAGGTTTGGTCCGAATTTTTTCTATTATGCAAATAATCTTTCAATTTAAATAGGAGTTTATGATGGATTTGCTTATATTTTGAAATCAATATCCGGATTAATCATTTGTAAATATGGATTTGGAGATAAACATATTAAGCATTTTATGCTTCTCTGTATATAAGATAGTTGAATAAAATTCAGATTCTGTGATTGTCTTCAACTTGTTAAAACATCGATGATCTATTGTTTGTCATAAAGCAATACTTAATTAAAATTTGAGTAGTAAATGATTGCACAAGATGAATTTGTTTTGAGCGCTTGAAAATATTATTTAGTTAATTATTATTTTATAATCCATGTATTGGAGGAGGAGGAAGAAAAAGTTACTTTTTCTACTTAATTGATGTTTAAAAGGTTTTAAAATTTATGATTTTGCAACTAATTATTTGGAATTCTTTTGACTAAGAAAAACTTATAATTTCTTCATAACTATTAACCTTCAAATTTATCACGGTGAATATATTTTTCTGTCTTCACTCCTACGTAGGAACTACATTTACCTCAAACATGTTCTAGGTATCAAGTTTTGCATAAAGAAGAGTCTTGCTTCATGTATTAACGCGAAGTATATTTTATTTTGAATTTTTTTATTTATTAAATTGTAAAAATCACAACATAGAGATCGACAAATGTAATATGTCTATGCAATCGAATTCACTATCCTGACATAGACCCCGTTTGACTTAGCTGATTTAGAGTAGCTGATAAGCATTAGGTGCTGAAAAACACTTTTAAGTGCTGAAGCTGATTTAAAAAACGTAAAAGGACCTAAAATGCTCCTTTACTATGTGAAATAGGACAGGCTAGCCCTCCGTTAAAAGTTGACCTCTATTCTGCCCTTGCCGTTGACAAATGAGCTCATATATGTCCTCCATCTAACATTTTGCATTTTAAAAATCAAAAACCATATATCCCCTAATTAAAAAAGCCACCTGGATTTAAAAAATACCCCCACCCCTCATTTTTTCCATACAAACACCCCTGGCCCACCCCCAATCTTGCTGGATAACAACACTAAGAAAGAAGGAAAGCAAAGTTCGTCGGTCATTCAAAGCACCTGGAATTTTCAACTATCGAACAAGATTTGAAAATGAGTTTTCTTGAAATTATCTGGACCATTCAAAGCACCGGCCTCGGGGCAATGGCTAAAACGAACGGAGTCACCTGAAATTATCCGACCAACTAAAGTCACCAAAAATTCAAAATCCGATTGGATTCAAAGAAAGACATGCACCCGAATTTATAGCCACAGTTAACATCCGGAGACGGCATTGGTACCACGACAAAAAATTACCGGAACAACAAAATGTTACACAAAAAAGGTCGGGAAACCCACACAAAGCTATAAACCAAAATGGTTCATAAAGTAAAAACAATAATGAATAGTGAAGCCAAAAAACAGTTGTAAGCACGTGATTTTTGCTTCACGGACAATCACTCCAAAAGAAATCAAAAATAATAACAAATGACCTCACTGTACAATTTTTCGATTTTACGTGACATGTGTTGGTAGTCATTTATGGTTCTGTCCATTTTTTTTTTTATTATTTAATCTTATCAAACAAAATACAAAATATGTATGTCATGTATAATTAAACCATAATTCGGCCAGTAAAAGAAAATTCACAAAAAATATGCATCTTTTATTCTAGGGTGTGATTTAACCTATTTTTATATGTTGATATGTGTGTGATAATTGTGTTAAGTGTTAAATTAATGGTTGTTTTAATTTTGTTTTTTTATTTATTTAGTTTTAAAATTAGAAAACAAAAGAAAAGAGTGAAAACAATCTGTTTGGGCCAAGAAATGAAACCAAAAAATAGGCCCAAACCAATTAAATTTGATCCAGTCCAAACCAGCCCCCCCCCCAAAAAAAACGACGCCGTATAAAGGCGTTTGATCTGAGCCGTCAGTCCAGGCCAATCCAACGGCCCAGGACCCCCTTCAGCAACCCGTTTCCAAACCCGACCCAGTAACCGGCTCAACCCAACCCCTCACTTAAACCAAACGACCCTGTTTCTATACCAAACGACCCCGTCCCGTCCCTCACCAGCGGATCCAAGCCGTTGAGATCATCTGATCTAACGACCCAGATCTAATCCCCTACTCCGTATATATCTCCCCATCACACCCCACGCCCCCCAAACCAAACCACACCTTTCACCCCACTATTCACCATCGTCCCCAGAACCCCCTCCTCTCAAACCCTAGCAACCCTAGGATTCCCCCGCCGAAAGCCCGGCAACCACGGTTCCGATGACCACCAAAATAACACCTCCGATGCACCCAACCACCCTGAACACGAATCCATTAACCATTCACCTCGAATCACCCCGTAGCTTCTCGAATCTTCAATCGAAGATTCGAGCAAAAAAACCAGATCTACACCCCTTGACCCCAAACTCACACCACAGCATCTCCTGACCTCCCTCACCCCCTGAATGGCTTTGTTTCCGTTCGAATCTGATCGGAACTGAACAGATCCCAAATCAGACTACCAAGAACCCTAGAACTTAGAGTTATGGGTGTCTGTCCAAACCAACAAGGGATCGGGGTCTAATAGACTTTAACCGAGGTGTTCTCAGTTGAGAACACTTCGATTAAGGTCCATTCGACCACGAAATGGTCGAATCTGAGTCCGAATTTTTACTCAGTCTTAATTTCATATCCCTGAGGTAATTTTCCCTATTCTTTTGTCCTCTTAAATTCTATCTGTCTTTCATGTTCTGGTTTGGTTTGGTTTTTGACTTGTCTGCCCATGTGTGTGAGTTTTGAGTTAATGTTTAGTTTGTTTGCTGGTTTTATTGATTGTTTGCTGTATATTATAGTTTGTGTAGTCGTCTAAATAAGTGTCGTCAACTGAATTCACTTAAAAGATTAAAAAATCAGGAGCCTGCATTTCAGTATGATTACTGTGCCTGTTCTTTTATTTATGATGATACTTGTAGGTATGATGTAGTAGCACTTCGATCATAGTTTGCATCCTTAACTGCATATTGGATCAATTGGTTTTGTGTTGGTCAGGTTTGGCTCCCAATGTGGCCAACTCATACCATTTGATTGGCACCCCTGTTTGTTTAAGTTTGAATCATTGCCTGAACTTAGGCAGAGAATTGGCTATTAGCTGCAAAAATCTAACAGATCAGCCTAAAAGCAGTATTGAGTTTAAGTTGATTAGCTAGTAGTCAGGTATTGGCTAAAGTCAGAAGGGTTTATATACTGAATATTAGGAGTTAGGGTAATACAGTAATATGCAAGGTTTAAGGGTAATTTTGGCATCGAGCAGAGTTTGGTCAGGCATTAACTTGAGAGCATGTCAAGTGGTAATTAAAGTACTATTAACCTAATGACAATGGGGAACAAAACATAAGAGCATGAGAATTAAATGAATACTTTAAACCCATAACTCTTGATTAGAGCAATAGGACAAAGCATGGGGGGGCTGATAAGTTTACTTCAAGAAAGATTCCTTTAGGCATGGGGAGTTAAGGGGTATGGGCAGACTACAACTTGCAGGGATCCGGGCAGCTTGACTGACCTGGATTAGCTTATAAATAAGCTGTTTCGGAACATAAAGAGGGCTGGACATTTTTTAGTCTTCAAAAAAGGAAAAACAGAAAGAAAATTTCAGAACATTGTAACCAAACACTGTCTGAAAACTGCATAAGAGATTAAGTTGGTCAAGCTGTCTTGGCCAAGTCAGTTACTCTAATTGAACTGCTTTTGCTTTTGCATTGAATATTCTGGTTTTCTCAGCTGTTTTACTACTCTGTGTCTGGGATTGTTTGCTTGGTGCTCGATCACCTGTGGGTTTCCTCGTTGTTGAAACTGCTGTTGGTTGTCTGTGGACTGTCGGTGACATTGTTGCTGATTGTTGTTGCTGTTGATTGTTGACTGTTGTTTACCTGCTGTTGCTGTGTTGTTGCATACTGCTCGGCTGATCATTCTCCTTCTTCTTTTGCTTTTCTATACCAGGTACACGACTAATACTGTCAATGTAACTTGAAAGTTGAGCATGAATACAAAAGAGAAGAGTTGAAGATGTTTACTTTCATACATAGCTTGTATATTGAATATCATGTGATGTATAGTAGTTTACATTTTCTTTGCTTGGATACTGGAGGTAGCCCTCATACATAGTAAATGTCAATGTATGGTAACTTGATATCCTATTGTGTATGTAGGCTGATAGATAAAAGATTTGACAATATAGTAGGCTATATCTTAGAAATTAGCTATGTTTGTGATTAGCATGTCCTTTAATGCATGCCAAGCATGAAAACTATCCATTACTAGTTAAGTTCCTTCCCTTTTGATAAACTGCCTCGTTATAACTGGCAAACCACACCTTTAGAACAAAGAACACAAGTTTACAGTCTCAACCTCACAAAGGTCGAGCCCAAGTCGAAACAAACTAAGCAGGCCTTCATCGAAAAGCAGTGGCCCAGGCCTGGCCAATCTCGCGTGAGCGGGGTTTGGGCCAATGATACTCGATCAGCTGCCTATGTGCGTGGCCATGTTTCTGATTTTGTTAAAGCATTCGAAATCCCGCTATAAATAACCTGCAAGCATGTAATTAAGTAGGGTCATTGTTGCTTTCGATTAGTAGAGACAAATGCGACAAGAAACGTAGCTACTATAGGATATCCTTTTAAAATAAAGACGAGATGAGCCTCGACAAATAAAAATGCACAAGCTGCGGGGCCCTTGTTAAATGTATATATCAAAGCACTCAGTTTCCAGGGCGGGCCGTGTAGCAAATCTCACGGCCTTCCCAAAATAACAATACACTAGTTGCTTTAGGATGCGCCTTAATAAATCTTACCTTCTTAAACTCGGGTGCACATTTATGTGACCCAAATCCCAATCTCAACAGAGTTGAAATGTAGCTCTAACCACGGTTACATTGATTGTAACGTGGTTCGAGATGTGTTTTCCACGATGTTGCAATTCTTGATAAAAATAACATTAAATGATAAAAGCGGTTAAAAGATAAAATTGGCACATAAGTTCATATTTGTATAAAGTCAGATAATCAAGCTGAATATAACAGTTGAGCGACCATGCTAGAACCACGGAACTCGGGAATGCCTAACACCTTCTCCCGGGTTAACAGAATTCCTTATTCGGATTTCTGGTACGCAGACTGTAATATGGAGTCAATTCTTTTCCTCGATTCGGGATTAAAATTGGTGACTTGGGACACCCTAAAACCTCCCAAGTGGCGACTCTGAAATAATTAAACAAATCCCATTTCGATTGTCCTTTAATTGGAAAAAACTCCCTACGCCCTCACGGGGGCGAAAAAAGGAGGTGTGACAGCTCTGGCGACTCTGTTGGGGATTCCTATAACCCAGAACCACTGGTTCAGGGTTAGAAATTCGAGCTTAGAATAATTGTTCTATTTGGCTTTATTTATTATCTGATATTCTTATATGTGATTCATGTGCAAAATGACGTATGTTACCGCTTTGATATTATTTGACTGTATATATAAACTGTGCCTAAACCCCTCTCTTCTCTCTCTTGAGGAGTGCACGCTGGCCGTGACTTCTTTCTGTTAGTGTCATATACCCAAATGGAACGAGGATTCGGAGGAGTTGCAAAACCGGATGGCCTTTTGGTTACCGGTACACAGCTCCCATCCTCGGCTCGAGTTGTCCGCTCGGGTAAGCCAGGTCTAGAACAAACACCTAGGTTTTACAACTTAGTATAACATGAATTCACGCCGGATCCCTAGTAGGAACGCTTATTTGCATCACGTTGCATTTAACTTAGGGGACTCAATATAGGGGTTGGGTCCGTCTAGGACTAGCAACCTAAAATGAAAGACCATCCTGCTACATCCTGTTTGCTTTATGCATTTACTTGTTTCAAACTTGCATGTTGACCGACTTTTAAATATCGGGAATGTTGTGAAAAAAAGAAGAGAAAAAAAAGAGGAAGTAACAGTTAGGGAATTAATTATTTATTTTTGGAAAAACCAATACCCAAAAAACGGTTAAAACTCTGCCGGAATTTTGAGAAAATAAAAAAATGTGTCTTATTAATTTGTTTTATTAAAAGCAAAAGAAAATAGAAAAGGAAAAAAAAAAGAGTCTTTGTTTTATTTTTGAACGGAAGAGGAAAAATAGTTTGTCATGAGAAATATGGTTTCCAAAATTTGGTTTATGTTTTCTGCCCGAACTACGCCAGTTTGATTCTCGCAGGGTGTGAGATACGTAGGCAACCCCCATCGGGCCCAACTTACTTTTTCAAAAAAAAAATCCAAAAGAACGAAAGTTTCGAAATAGTCAAGGTGACATAGTGCTTTTCAGAAACAGCCTAATTTTGTTTTCTTTAAGGAAAGAAAGGTGTGTCAATTTGGTATTTGAGTCAAATGAGTCTGGATCATTGCCTAATCACCCCTAATAAACATGCAGAATGAGCATAAGTCCAAGTTTGCCGCTAACAGTTAGGAGCAAAATCCCTTTGGAGTTGCGATTATGGTGGGAGGATTTAGAAAAGTCAGAGCAAGACCAGATCAAACTGCACCTGGGAGGTCTGGCTAGTTTGTTAAATGTCAGGCCCAGATGCGACATCATAAAGGCTTTGGTTACATTTTGGGACCCGACCCACAACGTATTCCGCTTCTCGAATTTTGAACTCACCCCAACCTTAGAAGAAGTGGCAGGTTACATGGACGTCACTGAAGGTTTGAGACACAAATACCTGATCGCTCCAAGAGCTGTGAATTCACACAAATTCATGGATCTGTTGAAGATAAGCAAGGGAGTCCCGTACGCTGAATTGGATAGAGGTTTTTCTACCTTGCAACTCACATACCAGAGGTACGGGCACATAGGAGGATTTAATGATCCGGAAAGTTGTGTCTGCAGCAGAGGGAATCTAGCAAAGTGGAATGAACATAGGCGGTTCGCTTTCATGGTAGCATTCTTGGGCATTGTGGTGTTTCCCCGGAAAGATAGAAATATCGATCTGAAAGTGGCTGGAATCGTCAAGGTCCTGATTACCAACGATAAAAGCATTCTTGCTCCTATGATAGTGTCGGAGATATACCGAGCCCTCACAGCTTGTAAAGCCAGGGCAGATTTCTTCGAAGGGTGCAACTTGTTATTGCAGATGTGGATGATCGAACACTTATGTCGTCATCCTCAGTGTATGCGCTACATGTCTACAAACGAGGACTGCATCGAAGGTTATAACCTAAGGGTTTCAGGTCTCAGATTACCAGAGGGGTTTGAAGAATGGATATCCTATCTCCGTGCCATCACCGCAGAACAAATAAATTGGACTTTGGGTTGGCTTCCTGTGGAAGAAATTGTGTACATGCCCGCCACTGGTCCTCACTTCCTCTTATTGGGACTCAGAGGTATTCAGCCTTATGCCCCTTACAGGGTGATGAGGCAATTAGGAAGGTGTCAGGTGGTACACTCGGACGAAGATCTCAGTACTTATACAGTCGAGGTCAGCAATGACGGCCAATTTCCTGAAAAGACAGTTCGTTGCATATGGAGTGAATGCCAGTACCTGACAACAAATACTCGGGTAGGTGATGTGTCTAGGGGTGAAGTCTCGCCGGCCTATCTCGCTTGGCATAATAAGAAGAACATTGCGAGAGACGAACCAAAGCGGCCAACCAAACGGCCTCACCTCCAAGATTTTGTTGAGTCATTGCAAGAACAATGGGGCTGGCTCACAAAAGAAGAAGGTTACCGGGTTGAAATCGGGAAGTTAAAGCAACAAGTTGAAAGGCTTGTGTTTGAGAACAACGTGCAAGTCTCTTCCGAGCGGGGTGAAAAGAACAAGCTAGCCCAAGTGAACCAGACACTAAAGGCCCGCATTCGCCAAGCTTGTAAGAGTAACATTGACCGACAGAAACGTCGCTCCAACGAAAGATTGATAGCAGATTTAAGAAGTCAGGTCAGCCAAAGCCAAGAAGAATTAGAACAATCAGAGGCTTGCATAGCAAGGATGAAGGTCAGATGGGCAAAAGGTACAATGGTCCGGAGGCAGCGTCTGCAATAGGTTATAAGGGATTATGAAATGAGCATCGGGATATTAAGAAAAACGAACTTCACTCTTCATGATCGGATCATCAAACAAGCGCGAGATGCCCAGGCCGACAGAAGACATTGTTACGATGCAATGGCTTGCATGGAAAGACAAATGGAGATGTTCCAATATCGACTCGCCGACAATGCTCAAGCACTGGGATTAAAAAACCGGCAAATAAGGCAATTGTTCGCTGAAAGGGACAACATTCGAGGAAGGATCGACGAGATTGGGCATTACATCTACATGAGATGCCTAGCATGCGAGCAAATGCCTCGGAAAACCCTACTTGTTTCCATCATGGGCTGCATCCACCGGATCATGAATGAATTGAAAAGCATGCAGAGAGACCTTATACCAAGGGTCGCTGAAAGGCCGAATGATGCCTCGCGGGCCCCTAAGTTGGAAAATTAATCTTTGGTCGAGTGCTGTTTATTTGGCTTTGTTGCTTTCTCATATGTTGTTTTCTTTTCTTTTAATCAAATAGGAGTAAAAACTGTGGAGTCTGTACTGTTGCTATTCTTTGTTTGAAGTAATTTGTAATAGCAAATTTTGACGATGAATTCAATGATTCCAAAAAGAATTTTGTGTGTCTTTACTTTATGGCAGAACTACGCCCGATCTGATTCGCGCGGGGACGTGATACGTAGCCAATCCCCATAAGATTCGACTGCCTTTAATAAAGAAAGAAAAAAAACGCCTATCCTCAAGGTGCTTTAAAAGAAAGAAAATACAAAAAAATAAAAAATAAAGTACAAGGTTTCCAAAGTGCTTTAAAAAGGACAAATGAGCAAGCCGGGATGACGCATGTTGTTTGAAGCATAGCATGTTAGAAACGGTTAACTGCCTAGGAGCATTGCATCCTTAATGTGTTGTTATCAAATCTGTTAATCTCTAACGCTAACAAAGTTTGTTGTTGTTTGAATCCAGACAGTTAGTTGTTAAAGAGTTCTGGCAACACACCCTTACCAAACCAGATCCAAAGGACCGGTAACAACAAGCATGACTACCTCCGAGAATAGCACCGAGGAAGAAAGGCCGATGAGCCAGTTGTTAAAAAAAGCGATGGAAAAGATTGAAAGGATGGGACTAGAGATGAATGCAATGCTGCTAGCTCTAGCCAAAGCACAGAAAAGCCCTGAGCCACTGGGGAACCTGCTGGAATACCCCAACTCTGGTCCTTCAACGAGCCACCCAAATCACTGTTATTATCAGGAGAGAAGCCCCCATAATTCCCAAGCTCCACCATCCCATCAACCTCTCCCAACACCAAATGTGCCTATTTTTGTGGGACCCACATCAGCCACCCTGCAAAGAACGACCAGCGAGCCATTATTTCAGGCTCACGATACGCAATACTATCCCCTTGAGCCCACATTCCATGCCCCTGAACCACATGCCTATAATCCGCACTTGGAGGTACCGGCAGAAATTGAAAAGTCGGTTAAAGTCCCAGAACAAGATGAGGTATTGAGGAAGTTCAAAAGCCTGGAGCAGTCCTTCAGGAACCTGCACGGATTGGGCAACCGGGTCAGCGTAGCCTACAAGGATTTATGCCCTTTTTCCGGATGTCCAACTCCCGGCTGGGTTCAAAATGCCTAAGTTTGATTTATACGAAGGGTACGACGACCCCATGGCACATTTGAGGGGTTTCTGTAGCAAAATGAGAGGGGCAGGCGGCAAAGATGAGCTGCTGATAGCTTATTTCGGCCAATGTCTGAGCGGATCGGCACTAGAATGGTATACCAGGCAGGATTCCAGCAGATGGTACACCTGGGATGATCTGGCCCAGGCTTTCGCAGGTCATTTTCAATACAATCTCGAGATAGTCCCTGACCGTCTCACATTGCTGAGGACCGAAAAGAAGCCCGGGGAGAGTTTTCGTGAGTTCGGGTTTCGCTGGAGAGAGCAAGCGGCCAGAGTCGATCCTCCCATGAGAGAGGGAGAGATGGTGGACTACTTCTTGCAAACATTGGATCCAACCTACTTTGGTCACTTGGTGACGACGGTTGGAAAATCCTTCAACGAGGTAGTGAAGATAGGGGTCATGATAGAAGAGGGTCTGAGGTCGGACAAAATCCTGAATTACTCAACACTCTAGGCAATGACCCAGGCTATTCAGAGCGGCACGGGAGGTGCGCTAGGAAGAAGAAAGAAAAAAGAAATTGCCAAGATCGAGGCAGGCAGTTGGTCCAGGGCTGGCAAGCCACACTACAACCAACCCAGACCCTACAGGCAAAACTACTCATACAGCCCACCACATCACTACTATCCACCCCAAGAACTGCATTTCACCGTCCATCAAGCCCAGACATACACCCAACCTCCAGTTCACCCGCAATGGCGTGCGCCAGCTCCCCACAATACATACCCAGCTCCTCATAATGCCTACCCACCACCACAAAATACCTACCCTCCACCAAGAGCATACAGGAACCCTCCAGGGACGGGTTTTCGAGGGAGTCAAGCTGCTAAAAATGATAGGCTGCAGAAACAACGAGCTTTTACTGAGCTGGGAGAGACTTATACTGTCGTATTCCACAAATTGAGACGGTTGGGTTTGGTGAGTCCTGTCGAACCAAGAGAGCAAAACCCCCCACCCCAAAATGTGAACAGGCCAGTAAGCTGTGAGTACTACTCAGGAATGTTGGGGCATGATACTGAAAAGTGTTGGAGGCTGAAGCAGGCGATACAAGATCTCATTGATGATAACAAAATCAAGGTTCAAACACCGGAGGCACCTAACATCAACCAGAACCCAATGCCAGCGCACCACGAGACTCACATGATCGAGTTGGTGTATTAGGGAGGAGAGCTGAGAAAGCCCTCACAGACAGTGATGATGATCCAGGCCGCTCCGAAAGAAGGATTGACCAGTGGAGGAACGGGGGTATAGTCGCAGGGAGAAGGCGTCAAGCCAGTAGTGATATTGGGAAAGATCCCATCCGCCATAACAAGCAAACCCGAGCCAAATAAGTTGGTAATATCAGGGACTCTACCTACACCTGCAGTTGTGTTGAGAGGGGTATACAGGGAACTGGTCACCATAAAGCCTGTAGTCCAGCTGCCGATGATTGATAGCAAGGCTGTGCCTTGGAAATATGAGAAGGCGGTGGTGATGTACAAAGGAAAACAAGTGGAGGAAGTTAGTTGTGAAGCGCAAGGGCTGACTCGATCAGGACGGTGTTTCGCTCCGGTGGAGCTGAGAAGAACCAACCCAGCTGCAACCAAGAAACCTGTGTCCGAAGAAGAGGCTGAGGAATTCTTGAGGAAGATGAAAGTACAGGACTACTCTGTGGTCGAACAGCTGAAGAAAACACCGGCCCAGATCTCGCTGCTGCCATTACTAATCCATTCTAGGAGCATCATCGGGCCCTGATGAAGATATTAAACGAAGCTCATGTGCCCAACGAGATTTCTGTAAACCACCTGGAAACCATTGCCAACAAGATTTTCGAGGTGAAGAGGGTAACATTCTCAGATGATGATCTGCCGATGGAAGGTACGGAGCATAATAAAGCTCTCTACCTAACTGTCAAATGTGAAAACTCGGTAGTCACTCGGGTATTGGTGGATAACGGTTCAAGTGCCAATATTTGTCCATTATCCACCCTGAACCAGTTAAAGATCGACCACGGAAGAATCCGCAAGAATAGCATCTGCGTCCGAGGGTTTGACGGAAATGGAACAGCCACTGTGGGGGATATTGTACTTGAATTGACCATCGGTCCAGTCCTGTTCACCATGGAGTTCCAGGTGTTAGATGCCACAGTATCTTATAACCTTCTGTTAGGACGACCGTGGATTCATGCAGCCAAAGCAGTGCCCTCCACCCTACATCAGATGGTCAAATTCGAGTGGGATAGGCAGGAGGTCGTACTACACGGTGAGGACATGGCGTGCACCATAGGTGGGGCCATTGTGCCCTTCATAGAGACCGATGATGACAAAGGTACTTGGGTCTACCAGATTTTCGATACAATGTCAGCAAAAAAAAATTCTGAAGGAGAAATCATCCCGCACCCTAGGGTAGCTGCCGCAACAGTCATGATGGTCTCGGAAATGCTGGGCAATGGATTTGTGCCGGGAAATGTCCTGGGAGTCGAGTTTCAAGGGATTGTCCAACCTGTCTCCCTGCCTAAAAATGTGGAAACTTTCGGGTTGGGGTTCAAGCCAACCGCAGCAGATGTAAAGCAAGCGCAGAAGAAGAAAGTCTGGTATCTTCCCAAACCCGTGCCACATCTCTCAAGGTCTTTTATCAGAGCAAGGGCCAAGGGGCCACCGGTACCAAAGATTCTCGGACCATTGATCGGGATGGACGGGGAACTAAATCAGAGTTTCGAGAGGCTATTCGCTGATGTCAGTATGGTAGAAGCTGGAGAAGGTTCCAGCAGAGCAGAGGTACAGTTTGTGGGGCCTGAGGCCAAAACCAACAATTGGACGGTTACTCTTCTTCCTGTCCGGGGGGAGCCTTGGTAGTAGGCTTTGATTTATGCTTTTTCCTGTTCGGATTATTCCAGGGTGTAATCCAAATTTTACTTTTGTAAAAGTGTGAACCCTTTTATCCCGCAAGTTTAATAATGTTCTCTTCTTTTGTCTCATTTTAATTTTGTTTTGTTCTTTTTCTTTCTGAACAGTTCTCTTTTTACTGGTTCTAATGACATGGCATGCACAGCGGATCTTCGACCTAGTCTAATAAATCAATCTGAATCCGACTCAATGATGCAAGAGGTCGTTTGTGACGATGAATCTGAATATGACGAAGATAAGGCCTTCAAAGAGGTAAACCGAGAACTGTGCCAATTTGAAGAGAAACCCAAGCCTAACCTAAATGACACTGAGGCTGTGAATCTAGGAGACGCTGATAATGTCAGAGAAACCAAAATCAGCATCCACATTGAGCCAAATGTCAGGGAAGAATTGATCAAAACCCTCGTGGAATTCAAAGATGTTTTTGCATGGTCATATGATGATATGCCGGGATTAAGCACCAATTTAGTGGTTCACAAATTGCCCACTGACCCGGCATACCCTTCGGTCAAGCAAAAGCTAAGGAAATTTAAAACAGAAATGAGTGTAAAGATCAAAGAAGAGGTGATTAAGCAGCTGCAGGCGAAGGTCATTCGGGTCACTCGATATCCCGAGTGGTTGGCCAATGTGGTACCAGTTCCAAAGAAGGATGGGAAAATCAGGGTGTGCGTCGACTACCGCAACCTCAACAAAGCAAGTCCCAAGGACAATTTTCCATTGCCCAACATCCATATCTTGATCGATAATTGCGCTGGGCGCGAGATCGGATCCTTTGTGGATTGCTATGCGGGTTATCATCAGATCCTAATGGACGAGGAAGATGCGGAAAAGACAGCTTTTATTACGCCATGGGGAACTTACTGCTATCAGGTAATGCCGTTCGGATTGAAGAATTGCGGGGCAACATACATGCGAGCAATGACTACTGTGTTTCACGACATGATACACAAAGAAATTGAGGTGTACGTAGATGATGTGATCATAAAGTCTTGGCGTCAGGAAGACCATGTAGCAGACCTAAGGAGATTTTTCCAAAGACTTCGAAGGTATGATATCAAGCTCAACTCGGCCAAATGCGCGTTCGGGGTTCCATCAGGAAAGCTGTTAGGATTCATCGTCAGTCGACGGGGTATTGAGTTAGACCCATCCAAGATCGAATCCATCCGAGATTTGCCACCGCCAAAGAATAAAACAGAGGTAATGAGTCTGTTGGGTAGACTCAATTACATCAGCAGGTTCATCGCTCAACTCACAGCAACTTGTGAGCCCATATTTCGGCTGCTGAAAAACGATGATGCGGTAAGTTGGACGGCAGAGTGTCAAGAGGCTTTCGACCAAATCAAAGGGTATCTGTGAAATCCACCCGTGTTGGTTCCACCTAAGCCAGGAAGCCCTTAATTCTTTATCTGACGGTCCTGGAAAATTCATTTGGTTGTGTACTGGGGCAACATGATGACACAGGAAGGAAGGAGCATGCCATTTACTATCTTAGCAAGAAATTCACAGTATATGAGGTCAAGTACACTCAACTTGAGAAAACATGTTGCGCCCTAACTTGGGTAGCTCAGAAGTTGAAGCACTACCTGTCCTCGTATACTACTTATCTCATATCCCATTTGGACCCATTGAAGTATATCTTTCAGAAACCTATGCCCACGGGGAGGTTGGCAAAATGGCAAATTCTGCTCACAGAGTTTGATATCGTCTATGTGACGAGGACAGCCATGAAAGCCCAAGCGCTGGCCGACCATTTGGCAGAGAATCCTATGGATGAAAAATACGAGCCTTTAAGAACGTATTTTCCCGACGAAGAAGTGATGCATACAAGTGAGCTGGAGTTACCCGAGGAACCGGGTTGGAAGCTTTTCTTCGATGGAGCCGCGAACGTGAAAGGGGTTGGAATAGGAGCAGTACTCATTTCTGAAACAGGACGCCATTATCCTGTTACGGCTCAACTGCGCTTCTATTGCACCAATAATATGGCCGAGTATGAAGCTTGCATTTTGGGTTTGCGATTAGCTGCGGACATGGATGTCCAAGACGTTTTGGTCTTGGGAGACTCGGACCTCTTGGTACATCAGATTCAGGGTGAATGGGAAACACGGGATTTGAAACTTATACCATATCAACAATGCTTGCACGATCTGAGCAAGCAATTTCGATCGGTGAAATTCAAACATATCTCGAGAGTTCATAACGAGGTTACGGATGCATTGGCCACCTTAGCATCAATGTTGTACCACCCTGACAAAATGTATGTAGACCCTCTGCACATCCAGGTTCGTGATCAGCACGCTTATTGCAACGCGGTGGAAGAGGAAGTAGATGGCAGGCCCTGGTTTCATGATATCAAGGAATACCTCAAAATGGGGATATATCCAGAACAGGCCACTGGAGACCAGAAAAGAGCCCTTCGGCGTTTGTCGAATGGTTTCTTCCTCAGCGGTGGAGTGTTATACAGAAGAACCCCGGACTTGGGATTGTTAAGATGTATAGACGCCGGTCAAGCCACGACGGTTATGGCAGAGGTACATGCTGGAGTTTGCGGGCCGCATATGAGCAGATATGTATTGGCAAGGAAGATCCTTAGAGCAGGGTATTACTGGCTCACCATGGAGCATGATTGTATCACTTTCGTGAGGAAATGCCATCAGTGTCAGATACATGGAGATTTGATTCATTCGCCGCCAACAGAGTTACATACGATGTCAGAACCCTGGCAGTTTGTTGCATGGGGCATGGATGTCATTGGGCCTATCGAGCCGGCAGCATCCAACAGCCATAGGTTCATTCTGGTGACCATTGACTACTTCACCAAATGGGTCGAGGCTAAAACCTTCAAGTCGGTAACTAAAAAGTCAGTGGTAGATTTTGTTCACTCCCATATCATCTGCAGATTTGGGATCCCAAAAGTGATCATCACAGACAATGGTGCAAATCTTAACAACAGCCTGATGAGAGAGGTATGCCAGCAATTCAAGATTACACACCGCAATTCCACCCCATATCGCCCCAAGGCGAATGGAGCGGTCGAAGCAGCTAACAAAAACATCAAGAAGATACTGCGAAAGATGGTGGAAGGATCTAGACAATGGCACGAGAGATTACCCTTCGCCTTGTTGGGTTATCGCACTACCGTCCGGACTTCCATAGGTGCAACTCCTTATCTGTTGGTGTACGGAACCGAGGCCGTAATACCAGCGGAGGTCGAAATTCCGTCCCTCCGGATTATCGCTGAAGCCGAGATTGATGATAATGAATGGGTCAAAGCTCGATTGGAACAGTTGAGCTTGATAGACGAGAAAAGATTAGCAGCAGTGTGCCATGGTCAGTTGTATCAGAAGAGAATGGAAAAGGCATACAATAAGAAGGTACACCCTAGGAAATTTGAAGTAGGGCAGCAGGTATTGAAGCGGATCCTCCCGCATCAAGTAGAAGCAAAAGGCAAGTTCGCCCCAAATTGGCAAGGGCCTTATATCGTGACCAGAGTGTTGTCGAACGGTGCTTTGTGCTTGACGGATATCGAGGGAAGTATAACGAGAGGAATAATTTTCAGTCTTAGTTTAAATAGGCGCCCACCTGTATAACGAGAGGAATAATTTTCATGTCTTAGTTTAAATAGGCGCCCACCTGTATAACGAGAGGAATAATTTTCAGTCTTAGTTTAAATAGGCGCCCACCTGTATAACGAGAGGAATAATTTTCATGTCTTAGTTTAAATAGGCGCCCACCTGTATAACGAGAGGAATAATTTTCAGTCTTAGTTTAAATAGGCGCCCACCTGTATAACGAGAGGAATAATTTTCATGTCTTAGTTTAAATAGGCGCCCACCTGTATAACGAGAGGAATAATTTTCAGTCTTAGTTTAAATAGGCGCCCACCTGTATAACGAGAGGAATAATTTTCATGTCTTAGTTTAAATAGGCGCCCACCTGTATAACGAGAGGAATAATTTTCAGTCTTAGTTTAAATAGGCGCCCACCTGTATAACGAGAGGAATAATTTTCATGTCTTAGTTTAAATAGGCGCCCACCTGTATAACGAGAGGAATAATTTTCAGTCTTAGTTTAAATAGGCGCCCACCTGTATAACGAGAGGAATAATTTTCATGTCTTAGTTTAAATAGGCGCCCACCTGTATAACGAGAGGAATAATTTTCAGTCTTAGTTTAAATAGGCGCCCACCTGTATAACGAGAGGAATAATTTTCATGTCTTAGTTTAAATAGGCGCCCACCTGTATAACGAGAGGAATAATTTTCAGTCTTAGTTTAAATAGGCGCCCACCTGTATAACGAGAGGAATAATTTTCATGTCTTAGTTTAAATAGGCGCCCACCTGTATAACGAGAGGAATAATTTTCAGTCTTAGTTTAAATAGGCGCCCACCTGTATAACGAGAGGAATAATTTTCATGTCTTAGTTTAAATAGGCGCCCACCTGTATAACGAGAGGAATAATTTTCAGTCTTAGTTTAAATAGGCGCCCACCTGTATAACGAGAGGAATAATTTTCATGTCTTAGTTTAAATAGGCGCCCACCTGTATAACGAGAGGAATAATTTTCAGTCTTAGTTTAAATAGGCGCCCACCTGTATAACGAGAGGAATAATTTTCATGTCTTAGTTTAAATAGGCGCCCACCTGTATAACGAGAGGAATAATTTTCAGTCTTAGTTTAAATAGGCGCCCACCTGTATAACGAGAGGAATAATTTTCATGTCTTAGTTTAAATAGGCGCCCACCTGTATAACGAGAGGAATAATTTTCAGTCTTAGTTTAAATAGGCGCCCACCTGTATAACGAGAGGAATAATTTTCATGTCTTAGTTTAAATAGGCGCCCACCTGTATAACGAGAGGAATAATTTTCAGTCTTAGTTTAAATAGGCGCCCACCTGTATAACGAGAGGAATAATTTTCATGTCTTAGTTTAAATAGGCGCCCACCTGTATAACGAGAGGAATAATTTTCAGTCTTAGTTTAAATAGGCGCCCACCTGTATAACGAGAGGAATAATTTTCATGTCTTAGTTTAAATAGGCGCCCACCTGTATAACGAGAGGAATAATTTTCAGTCTTAGTTTAAATAGGCGCCCACCTGTATAACGAGAGGAATAATTTTCATGTCTTAGTTTAAATAGGCGCCCACCTGTATAACGAGAGGAATAATTTTCAGTCTTAGTTTAAATAGGCGCCCACCTGTATAACGAGAGGAATAATTTTCATGTCTTAGTTTAAATAGGCGCCCACCTGTATAACGAGAGGAATAATTTTCAGTCTTAGTTTAAATAGGCGCCCACCTGTATAACGAGAGGAATAATTTTCATGTCTTAGTTTAAATAGGCGCCCACCTGTATAACGAGAGGAATAATTTTCAGTCTTAGTTTAAATAGGCGCCCACCTGTATAACGAGAGGAATAATTTTCATGTCTTAGTTTAAATAGGCGCCCACCTGTATAACGAGAGGAATAATTTTCAGTCTTAGTTTAAATAGGCGCCCACCTGTATAACGAGAGGAATAATTTTCATGTCTTAGTTTAAATAGGCGCCCACCTGTATAACGAGAGGAATAATTTTCAGTCTTAGTTTAAATAGGCGCCCACCTGTATAACGAGAGGAATAATTTTCATGTCTTAGTTTAAATAGGCGCCCACCTGTATAACGAGAGGAATAATTTTCAGTCTTAGTTTAAATAGGCGCCCACCTGTATAACGAGAGGAATAATTTTCATGTCTTAGTTTAAATAGGCGCCCACCTGTATAACGAGAGGAATAATTTTCAGTCTTAGTTTAAATAGGCGCCCACCTGTATAACGAGAGGAATAATTTTCATGTCTTAGTTTAAATAGGCGCCCACCTGTATAACGAGAGGAATAATTTTCAGTCTTAGTTTAAATAGGCGCCCACCTGTATAACGAGAGGAATAATTTTCATGTCTTAGTTTAAATAGGCGCCCACCTGTATAACGAGAGGAATAATTTTCAGTCTTAGTTTAAATAGGCGCCCACCTGTATAACGAGAGGAATACTTTTCAGTCTTAGTTTAAATAGGCGCCCACCTGTATAACGAGAGGAATAATTTTCAGTCTTAGTTTAAATAGGCGCCCACCTGTATAACGAGAGGAATACTTTTCAGTCTTAGTTTAAATAGGCGCCCACCTGTATAACGAGAGGAATACTTTTCAGTCTTAGTTTAAATAGGCGCCCACCTGTATAATGAGAGGAATAATTTTCAGTCTTAGTTTAAATAGGCGCCCACCTGTATAACGAGAGGAATAATTTTCAGTCTTAGTTTAAATAGGCGCCCACCTGTATAACGAGAGAAATACTTTTCAGTCTTAGTTTAAATAGGCGCCCACCTGTATAAGGAGAGGAATACTTTTCAGTCTTAGTTTAAATGGGCGCCCACCTGTATAACGAGAGGAATAATTTTCAGTCTTAGTTTAAATAGGCGCCCACCTGTATAACGAGAGGAATACTTTTCAGTCTTAGTTTAAATAGGCGCCCACCTGTATAACGAGAGGTATACTTTTCAGTCTTAGTTTAAATAGGCGGCCACCTGTATAACGAGAGGAATAATTTTCAGTCTTAGTTTAAATAGGCGCCCACCTGTATAACGAGAGGAATAATTTTCAGTCTTAGTTTAAATAGGCGCCCACCTGTATATCGAGAGGAATACTTTTCAGTCTTAGTTTAAATAGGCACCCACCTGTATAACGAGAGGAATACTTTTCATGTCTTAGTTTAAATAGGTGCCCACCTGTATAACGAGATGAATATTTTTAGTCTTAGTTTAAATAGGCGCCCACCTGTATAACGAGAGGAATATTTTCAGTCTTAGTTTAAATAGGCGCCCACCTGTATAACGAGAGGAATACTTTTCAGTCTTAGTTTAAATAGGCGCCCACCTGTATAACGAGAGGAATACTTTTCATGTTTTAGTTTAAATATTTCAGATTTTGAGAGTAGTAACCCCACCGGAAGGCCGAAGGTTACAGTAGGAATACCTTGCAGGAAACAATAAAAATCCCCAGCACCAGGAAGCAGAAGGTTGCAAGCTCAAGTGCATGTGTCAAAAGGGAAGAAAGGACGCATTTTGAAAGAAGTGGCTTGTGAACATTAAATCATGCCCAGCATAGCAAATCTGATGAAGAGAGCCGTACCACCAGAGGAACCACTGAAAAGCTTAATGAAGAAAGCCATGTCCTCAGCGGACCAAGCAAAATGATGAAAACTGGCATTCAGAAAGGCAAAGGACCAGTGTCATCCCCAAATTCACGGAAGAAAAGCACTAGAGGAAGCACAAGCCGACAAAAAGCGAGTCGACAAGAACAAGTTGAAGATAGATGAGATCTCATGATCCATAGTCTAGCCTAGCTTCTTGTTTTTCCTTTTAGCAATGTAACAAGGAGATCGGTAAGCAATAACAGCATACAACAGCATGTAACAGCACACAACAACAGCGAACATGACAGTCACATGGTAGTCCCAGCTACCAAAACTTCCCGAACTACATTGACCTGATTCCTGTTCAGCCCAGGATATGTAGGAAACCTCTAAAGGAAAGGTTCGGTCAAATCTTTTTCAACAAATGCTTCACACGGAGTACTCGGTGGAGCAAAAATCGCCCGCTTTATCTATGCGCAAAACCCCTTCGTGTCTTCGGGCAAAGAGGGGTAGCTGTAAGCACGTGATTTTTGCTTCACGGACAATCACTCCAAAAGAAATCAAAAATAATAACAAATGACCTCACTGTACAATTTTTCGATTTTACGTGACATGTGTTGGTAGTCATTTGTGGTTCTGTCCATTTTTTTTTATTTTATTTAATCTTATCAAACAAAATACAAAATATGTATGTCATGTATAATTAAACCATAATTCGGTCAGTCAAAGAAAATCCACAAAAAATATGCATCTTTTATTCTAGGGTGTTATTTAACCTATTTTTATATGTTGATATATGTGTGATAATTGTGTTAAGTGTTAAATTAATGGTTGTTTTAATTTTGTTTTTTTATTTATTTAGTTTTAAAATTAGAAAACAAAAGAAAAGAGTGAAGAAAATCTGTTTGGGCAAAGAAATGAAACCAAAAAATAGGCCCAAACCAATTAAATTTGACCCAGTCCAAACCAGGCCTCAGGCAAACCCCCCCCCCCCAAAACGACGCCATATAAAGGCGTTTGATCTGAGCCGTCCGTCCAGGCCAATCCAACGGCCCAAGACCCCCTTCAGCAACCCGTTTCCAAACCCGACCAAGTAACCGGCTCAACCCAACCCCTCACTTAAACCAAACGACCCCGTTTCTATACCAAACGACCCCGTCCCCTCCCTCACCAGCGGATCCAAGCCGTTGAGATCATCTGATCTAACGACCCAGATCTAATCCCCTACTCCGTATATAATCTCCCCATCACACCCCACGCCCCCAAACCAAACCCCACCTTTCACCCCACTATTCACCATCGTCCCCAGAACCCCCTCCTCTCAAACCCTAGCAACCCTAGGATTCCCCCGCCGAAAGCCCGGCAACCACGGTTCCGATGACCACCAAAATATCACCCCCGATGCACCCAACCACCCTGAACACGAATCCATTAACCATTCACCTCGAATCACCCCGTAGCTTCTCGAATCTTCAATCGAAGATTTGAGCAAAAAAACCAGATCTACACCCCTTGACCCCAAACTCACACCACAGCATCTCCTGACATCCCTCACCCCCTGAATGGCTTTGTTTCCATTCGAATCTGACCGGAACTGAACAGATCCCAAATCAGACCACCAAGAACCCTAGAACTTAGAGTTATGGGTGTCTGTCCAAACCAAAAAGGGATCGGGGTCTAATAGACTTTAACCGAGGTGTTCTCAGTTGAGAACACTTCGATTAAGGTCCATTCGACCCCGAAATGGTCGAATCTGAGTCCGGGTTTTGACTCAGTCTTAATTTCATATCCCTGAGGTAATTTTCCCTGTTCTTTTGTCCTCTTAAATTCTATCTGTCTTTCATGTTCTGGTTTGGTTTGGTTTTTGACTTGTCTGCCCATGTGTGTGAGTTTTGAGTTAATGTTTAGTTTGTTTGCTGGTTTTATTGATTGTTTGCTGTATATTATAGTTTGTGTAGTCGTCTAAATAAGTGTCGTCAACTGAATTCACTTAAAAGATTAAAAAATCAGGAGCCTGCATTGCAGTATGATTACTGTGCCTGTTCTTTTATTTATGATGATACTTGTAGGTCTGATGTAGTAGCACTTCGATCATAGTTTGCATCCTTAACTGCATATTGGATCAATTGGTTTTGAGTTGGTCAGGTTTGGCTCCCAATGTGGCCAACTCATACCATTTGATTGGCACCCCTGTTTGTTTAAGTTTGAATCATTGCCTGAACTTAGGCAGAGAATTGGCTATTAGCTGCAAAAATCTAATAGATCAGCCTAAAAGCAGTATTGAGTTTAAGTTGATTATCTAGTAGTCAGGTATTGGCTAAAGTCAGAAGGGTTTATATACTGAATATTAGGAGTTAGGGTAATACAGTAATATGCAAGGTTTAAGGGTAATTTTGGCATCGAGCAGAGTTTGGTCAGGCATTAACTTGAGAGCATGTCAAGTGGTAATTAAAGTACTATTAACCTAATGACAATGGGGAACAAAACATAAGAGCATGGGAATTAAATGAATACTTTAAACCCATAACTCTTGATTAGAGCAATAGGACAAAGCATGGGGGCTGATAAGTTTACTTCAAGAAAGATGCCTTTAGGCATGGGGAGTTAAGGGGTATGGGCAGACTACAACTTGCAGGGATCCGGGCAGCTTGACTGACCTGGATTAGCTTATAAATAAGTTGTTTCAGAACATAAAGAGGGCTGGACATTTTTTAGTCTTCAAAAAAGGAAAAATAGAAAGAAAATTTCAGAACATTGTAACCAAACACTGTCTGAAAACTGCATAAGAGATTAAGTTGGTCAAGCTGTCTTGGCCAAGTCAGTTAGTCTAATTGAACTGCTTTTGCTTTTGCATTGAATATTCTGGTTTTCTCAGTTGTTTTACTACTCTGTGTCTGGGATTGTTTGCTTGGTGCTCGATCACCTGTGGGTTTCCGCGTTGTTGAAACTGCTGTTGGTTGTCTGTGGACTGTTGGTAACATTGTTGCTGATTGTTGTTGTTGTTGATTGTTGACTGCTGTTTACATGTTGTTGTTGTGTTGTTGCATACTGCTCGGCTGATCATTCTCCTTCTTCTTTTGCTTTTCTATACCAGGTACACGACTAATACTGCCAATGTAACTTGAAAGTTGAGCATGAATACAAAAGAGAAGAGTTGAAGATGTTTACTTTCATACATAGCTTGTCTATTGAATATCATGTGATGTATAGTAGTTTACATTTTCTTTGCTTGGATACTAGAGGTAGCCCTCATACATAGTAAATGTCAATGTATGGTAACTTGATATCCTATTATGTATGTAGGCTGATAGATAAAAGATTTGACAGTATAGTAGGCTATATCTTAGAAATTAGCTATGTTTGTGATTAGCATGTACTTTAATGCATGCCAAGCATGAAAACTATCCATTACTAGTTAAGTTCCTTCCCTTTTGATAAACTGCCTCGTTATAACTGGCAAACCACACCTTTAGAACAAAGAACACAAGTTTACAGTCTCAACCTCACAAAGGTCGAGCCCAAGTCGAAACAAACTAAGCAGGCCTTCATCGAAAAGCAGTGGCCCAGGCCTGGCCAATCCCGCGTGAGCGGGGTTTGGGCCCATGATACTCGATCAGCTGCCTATGTGCGTGGCCATGTTTCTGATTTTGTTAAAGCATTCTGAATCCCGCTATAAATAACCTGCAAGCATGTAATTAAGTAGGTACATTGTTGCTTTCGATTAGTAGAGACAAATGCGACAAGAAACGTAGCTACTATAGGATATCCTTTTAAAATAAAGACAAGATGAGCCTCGACAAATAAAAATGCACAAGCTGCGGGGCCCTCGTTAAATGTATATATCAAAGCATTCAGTTTCTAGGGCGGGCCGTGTAGCAAATCTCACGGCCTTCCCAAAATAACAATACACTAGTTGCTTTAGGATGCGCCTTAATAAATCTTACCTTCTTAAACTCGGGTGCACATTTATGTGACCCAAATCCCAATCTCAACAGAGTTGAAATGTAGCTCTAACCACGGGTACATTGATTGTAACGTGGTTCAAGGTGTGTTTTCCACGATGTTGCAATTCTTGATAAAAATAACATTAAATGATAAAAGCGGTTAAAAGATAAAATTGGCACATAAGTTCATATTTGTATAAAGTCAGATAATCAAGACGAATATAACAGTTGAGCGACCGTGCTAGAACCACGGAACTCGGGAATGCCTAACACCTTCTCCCGGGTTAACAGAATTCCTTATTCGGATTTCTGGTACGCAGACTGTAATATGGAGTCAATTCTTTTCCTCGATTCGGGATTAAAATTGGTGACTTGGGACACCCTAAAACCTCCCAAGTGGCGACTCTGAAATAATTAAACAAATTCTGTTTCGATTGTCCTTTAATTGGAAAAACCTCCCTACGCCCTCGCGGGGGCGGAAAAAAGAGGTGTGACAATAGTGATGGCATCAAGAGGCGGGAGAAGGTCTGAAAATGGTTAGCCTGGGACACTACTCTAATGACGATGAGCGCCGGAATAACATTGCTAAAAAGGCAAGGCAAGCGGCCGACAATAATTTTTCCAATAAGATTCCGGCAAAAATCTTAACCTTTTCTTGTTTGTCTTCTATTAGATCTAGCAAGCAGAAGTAGATAAAATACAAAAGAAGTTAAAGAAAGCCAAAGCTCGCCGGAGAGATGCTTCCAGCCAAATTTGTGGTCGTCGATTCACCTGATTCACTATCGATCGGCAGTGTTTTTATCCACAAGAATGAGTGAGAAGCAAAAGATAGGGGAGTACCCATGATTAGTCGACCAAACCCACAAATGGTAAAATCCAGCGGTTGGCCGGCAAGAAGGAGGTCTGGCAGGCATATTTCAAAAAGAGATAGAGAGAGATATGGAGCTCCTGTTTGGGGGTGGGTTAGGGGTCCGCTATGGAAAAAAGGAGGGGTGGGGGTATTTTTTTAAATCTAGATGGCTTGTTTTAGTTAAGAAATATATGATTCTGGATTTTAAAATGCAAAATGTTATTCCACGTGGATTTATGAATGCTCAGTTAGTGATGAAGGACATATATGAGCCCATTTGTTAATGGCAAGGGCAGAATAGAGGACAACTTTTAACGGAGGGCTAGCATGTCCTATTTCACATAGTAAAGGGGCATTTTAGGCCCTTTTCCATTTAAAAATAAGCAGTTATGTGTTTGGGTAAAAGTGCTAAAATTAATAATAAGCAGCTGAAGAACTGGGTATACGAAGAGTTTTGTTTTAAAAAGAAGTATTTTAAGGATATAATAGTAAATATTTTGGTCAAACTTAAAGTGTTTATACGCTGAAATTTGATAAGTTAGAGGAGACCAACTTATGACTTTTGACTTATTTTTGGCTTATAACCACTTAACTTATAAGCACTTTTAATTTTACCAAACGCGTAGATAAGCCAAAAAGTGCTTATAAGCCAGTTTGACCAGCTTATAAGCTTAGCCAAACACTCTCATACAATTGCCATGGCTTCTTAGTTTGTTGAGCTTGTTGAAGAGGATCAATATACATTATTTTGTAGGAATTTACTCTTTTTTCATTAATTTGTATTTTATAAATCAAAACATAGTTTCATGTATTACTTGTGTGAGTTTTAAAACTTTCATTCCTAACTGATAAGGGGTTTACACACAACGTGTGTGTACTCGAAGAGTATCTGTCCTGCAGAAAAATGTCCATCCTAGATTCACATTTATACTCTAGTTGGCTGCTCATAATAGGCTTGCCACAGTGGACGGGTTGCAGAGGATTAGGACACAAGATCCTTAGACTATTCATTCTTTAATATGGAAATTGAAACCTTTGATCATGTAACGATTTTAAGAATTTATGCCCCAATCCCCTATTAACTGCATTCCCGGTGTTTGTTTCTGCTATTGTGAGTTACCGAGAGGATTTAATTGGAGTTTAGGAGAGTTTTGGGACACTTAGTCCCTAAATAAGAGTTTAAGTTGTTGAATTTGGGCCGTAGTTGAAATAGTGTGAAGATGGCCTCGGAATGGAATTCTTTTGGTTTCGTTAGCTCCGTTGGGTGATTTCGGGCTTAGGGGCATGATTGGATTGTATTTTGGAGGTCCATAGCTAATTTAGGCTTGAAATGACAAAAGTTGAGTTTTTGGAAGTTTCCGGTTTGATAGTGAAATTTTGATCTAAGGGTCGAAATGGGATTCTGGAAGTTGGAGTAGCTCCTTAGTGTTGAATGTGACATGTGTGTGAAATTTCAGGTCATTCGGAAGAGGTTTGATAGACTTTTTGATCGAAAGCATAAATTGAGAGTTTTTCGGAGTTCTTAGGCTTGAATCCGTGATTGATTCGATGTTTCGATGTTGTTTTAGGTGTTTTAACGATTGACATAAGTTTGTATAGTGGTATATTTTTGGTTGAGGTACCGGGGCCTCGGGAAGGTTTCGGAAGGTTGTCGGAAGAATTGGGAGTTTGTTTGAGCAGCTTCAGCTGCTGATCTTCTGTCATAACCGCACCTGCGGTTGGGTCTCGCAGGTGCGTAGCCACAAAAGCGGTGGTATCATCATAGAAGAGGAAAGGGGAGAGCCACCAGGAGCCGTAGAAGCGGTACCGCATCTGCGTATGGGAAACCACAGGTGCGGAAGTTGGACTTTAGTGAATTATCGCAGATGCAACTTTTGTTCCGCAAAAGCGGGACTGCAGGTGCGGTCCCATGGCCGCAGAAGAGGATTCGCTGGGCAGAACAAATAAATAGTTGCCTTCGAAAATTTGAGCTATTCTTTCACCATTTTCATCCGGGAATTGAGCTTTTGTGGAGGTTTTTGAGAGGGAATTCAAGGGAGCTTTGAGAAGGTAAGATTCTTGGAACCTAAACTCGTTATTATAGTGATTTTTATCATTCTAAGCATGAAAATTTAAGAAAAATTAGTGGTAAATTGAGGGTTATGGCTTGATTAATTGGAGGGCTTTGAGTGATGATTTGAGTGGCCATTTGAGGTCTGATTTTGGTACATTTGGTATGACTGAACTCGTGAGAGTATGATGATTCTGAAAATATAAATTTTACCCAATTCTGAGACGTGGGCCCGGAGGTCGCCTTGGTCATTTTACCTCATTTCACGTATTAGCCTAGAGTTTATTTTGTAGAATCAGTTACTTGAAGTGTTATTTACATTATGCAATTGAATTGAATAGATTTGGGCCATTTGGAGTCGAATACTCGTGGAAAAAAGTGATCTCGGGTTGATTATTGAGCTGGTTCGAGGTAAGTGGCTTGACTAACCTTGTGTGGGAGAAACTCCCCTTAGGATTTTGGTATTATTGATAATTGAAATGCCTTGTACGTTAGGTGACGAGTGTGTACTTGTGCTAAATGTTGAAAATCCAGTTTTTCATTAAGTACTTACAATTATGTCCCTTTTCCTGTTTATACTACTTGCAAATTTAAGGTTGTTGTTAGCTTAGGAAAGCATGCCTAATTGACTTAATTGTATTACATACTCAAACTACCTTATTTGGATTACGTGCAGCATGCTAGGTTAGAGATACCTGTTTTACCTTGGTATGGAACTTGAATTGCACTGTGTATTCTTGTTGTTGTTGTTATTGTGTGTTTACTTTGAGACTACGGGATGGTATCCCAGGAGATTCCCCTGTATGTTTACTTTGGGATTACGGAACAGTATTCTGGGAGATCTCCCTGCACATTTACATTGGAACTATGGGACTGCGCCCGGTAGATTCCCCCTGTACTGAGTATTTACATTTGAGACTATAAATCGGTATTCTGGGAGATCCCCCTTGCATTATGAGTTGAACTACGGGACGGTATCACAGAAGATCCACCAGATATTTATATTTGGGACTACAAGACGGTATCCTGGGAGATCTCCAATTGTTATCTTTGCGTTGAGCTGTATTTCTTTCTGTGTTTACTTGCCTCTGTAGTAGTTATTGCTATTCTTTCCATCCTGTATTACTTTTACTGTTGTACTTAATTATACTGCTTTGTTCTACACTATTAAACCTTATATTTTATTTAAGCTTAGTAGGGCCTTGACATTCCTCTTCACTACCTGACCGAGGTTAAGCTTGGCACTTACTGAGTACCGCTGTGGTGTACTCATGCCCTTTCTGCGCATGTTTTTCATGTGCAGATCCAGGTACTTCGACTCAGTCCTTCCACCCTTGAGGCGAGGCGATTTTCCCAGAGACTTCGAGGTATATCTTCTGCGTCTGCAGACCGAGGAGTCCCTTTTCTATTCTCTCTTTAAGTATTAGCCCTTCTGTATTTTCTTTTGTTTAGACACTCTGGAGTTAGATACTTGTAGACATTCAAAGGCTTGTGGTTTCATGAGATTTCGGGTTTTGGGAAATGTTGTTAGTTTCAAGAGTTGTATTGTATATGCCGAGTGGCATTTTAAATACTGTTTCATTTAGTTATTTTGGTTTTTAATTATTTCTTCCGCATTGTTAGGTTTACCTAGTCGTAGAGACTAGGTGTCGTCACGACAATTCACGGAGGGCGAACTAGGGTCGTCACATATCACTTATTTTTTGACTGTCATATCATTAGGGGTATTTGGAGAAGATTTATAAATTGATAATGGATAAATGATGATATCTTCTTCTTTTTTGAGAAGTAAAATTATCCATGTTAGAACTGGTATACAACAGACAATGGTAATATTTAGAGTTTAAAGTCTACCAAAATCTCAGGTCATGTTACTATGACAATATTTACTTAACAATTCTAAACTTCTGTCTTCTATTATCTCACATATGGTAAGGACACATTCTACCAGAAATGATCAGACACCCGCGCCCCCTACTGCAACCGTCAGAGGCCAGGGTTAGGGCTGTGGTAGAGGCCGAGGATGCGCGCGTGGTGCAGCTAGAGCACCCGCTCAAGCTGCCGGCGAGGTACCACCAGCAGTTCCAGCTGGAGTCCAGGCACCTGATACGCCTACTGCTACTACTACTCCAGCTCTTCAGGAGACGTTTGTGTAGTTCATGAGCATGTACACCACTCTGGATCAGGCAGGGTTGCTTCCCCTTGCTCCAACCACATCTCAAGCTTGGGGAGGAGCACAGACTCCTACCGCCCGCACTCCTGAGCAGCGAGTGCATGTCGATCGGGTCCCAGAGATTATTCTTGTACTGCCTGTAGTCCTAGGTCAGCCCGAGGACAGGGAAACGGCTTCCGAGGATAAGCAGCGGAGGCTTGAGAGGTTCAAGAAGTATGATCCTCATGTATTCAGTGGGTTAGCCTCAGATGATGCCTTGAGATTTCTGGAGGAGTGTCACTGCATCCTTTGCACTATGGGTATATTAGGATCGAGTGGGGTTTCTTTCACTGCCTACCAGCTTCGAGGAGTTGCCTATGAGTGGTGGCGTACCTATGAGTTAGACAGTCCGAATGAGGCAGCTTCACTAAATTGGACTCCGTTTTCAGATATGTTCCTGAGAGAGTTTTTTCCTCAGAGCCTTAGGGACGCATGGCACACAGAGTTTGAGAATTTGTGTCAGGGTACTATGACTGTCTCGGAGTATGCTATTTGTTACACTAGTTTGGCTAGACATGCCCCAACCTTGGTTTCTACTGTTCACAAGAGGGTTCGCCGGTTTATTGAGGGGTTTATTCCCAACTTCAGGTCTAGCATGGCTCGTGAGTTGGAGATGGATATTTCTTATCACCAGGTGGTGAGCATTGCTAGGATGATTAAGGGTATTCATGCTAGGTAGAGAGAGGAGAGGAAGGCCAAGAGGTCTCGAGAGTCGGGCCATTATTCTAGTGCTCGTGCCCCAGTTGTAGGTCGTCATGGTAGGGGTTATATGGGTCGCCCCATTCATTCAGCTCTTCTAGCAGCCAGTGGTGTTCCAGCTCCTTCTAGGCCTTAGGAGCCTTATTATGCACCTCCAGTATCTAGTGCGCCTCCTACGCGGGGTGCTTTTAGTGGTCAGTCCAACAGACTTGGCCCGAGCCTGTCACAACCGCCATGTCCTCCCTGAGCTTGTTCTGAGTGTGGTGACACATGCCATATGGTGAGGAATTTCCCCAGACTTAGGAGGGGTGCACCTCCATAGACTTCTCAGCCACAACATGCCCCACAGAGTTCTCAAGCTATGATTACAGCACCAGTTGCTACCCCACCTACTCAGCCAACTAGAGGTGAAGGTAGGGGAGGTAGAGGTCGCCCTAAAGGGGGAGGTCAGGCCAGATATTATGCCCTTCCGGCCCGTACCGAGGATGTTGCCTCTGATTCTGTCATCACAGGTATTGTCATGGTTTGTCATAGAGATGCATCGGTTTTATTCGATCCAGGCTCCACCTATTCTTATGTATCTTTTTAGTTTGCCCCGCATTTGGGTGTATCTTGGGATCATTTGAGTACCCCACTTTATGTTTCTACTCCTGTGGGAGATTCCCTTGTTATGGACCGCGTTTATCGGTCATCTTTGATTGCTCTTAGTGGTTTTGAGACCATAGCTGATTTGTTATTGCTCAGCATGGTAGATTTCGATGTTATCTTGGGCATGGACTGGTTGTCGCCCCATTACGCTATTCTTGATTGTCACGCCAAAACCGTAACGCTGGCTATGCCAGGTGTTCAGAGAGTTAGAGTGGAGGGGTACTTTAGATCACACTTCCAATAGAGTTATTTCTTTCCTTAAGGCTCTGCGTATGGTTGAGAAGGGGTGGATGTGTATCTAGCTTATGTGAGAGATGTCAGTATTGATACCCCTACAGTTGATTCAGTCCCAGTAGTACGAGATTTTTCTGATGTGTTTCCAGCTGATCTTCCAGGCATGCCGCCCGATAGAGATATTGATTTTGGCATTGATTTGTTGCCGGTCACTCAGCCCATTTCTATTCATCTGTATCGTATAGCCCCTCCTGAGTTGAAGGAATTGAAAGATCAGTTACAGGAATTGGTTGATAAGGGATTTATTCAGCCCAATGTATCACCTTGGGGTGCTCCTATCTTGTTTGTGAAGAAAAAGGATGGTTCTATGCGTATGTGTATTGATTATCGCTAGTTGAACAAAGTTACAGTGAAGAACCATTATCTTTAGCCTCGTATTGATGATATGTTTGACCAATTATATGGCGCACAAGTGTTTTCTAAGATTGACTTGCATTCAGGGTACCATCAGTTAAAGATTCGGGAGCCAGATATCGCGAAGACTGCTTTCAGCACTTGGTATGGTCATTACGAGTTCCTTGTTATGTCATTTGGGCTGACCAATGCCCCAGCAGCCTTTATGCATTTGATGCATAGTGTGTTTCGGTCATATCTTGACTTATTTGTCATTGTCTTTATTGATGATATTCTGGTGTATTCCCGGAGTCAGGAAGATCATGAGCAGCACCTGAGGACAATGCTTTAAACCTTGAGAGAAAAGAAGTTATATGCTAAGTTCTCGAAATGTGACTTTTGGTTTGACTCTGTGGAATTCTTAGGCCACGTGGTATCGAGTGAGGGTATTCAGGTGAATCCAAAGAAAGTAGAGGCAGTGTAGAGTTGGCCCAGACCATCCTCAGCTACAGAGATCCGCAATTTTCTTGGCTTGGCGGGTTACTACCATCGTTTTGTGGAGGGGTTTTCATCGATTGCAGCCCCTATGACTGTGAGCACGTGATTTTTGCCTCCCGAAAACAAATCCAAAATAAATAAAAAATAAATAAAATAAATCTCTTTTAGTGTGCAATTTTTAGAATTTGTGTGGTGTTTGTTAATTATTTGTGTTGTCCGTAAATGTTTGCTTTGTTATCATTAAACAAAATAAAAATAAAAATATATGTTTCATTCATATCTAGGATTTAATTATGCATTTAATAATTGATTCAAAAATAAAATAACAAAAATATGCATTGGTTCTATTTTAAATGTTTCACTGTGTAATTAATGTTTTGTCTATGTGTTAATAATTGTTAAAAGTAATTAGTATTTTTTGTAATGATAATTTTTGTTTTTATAATTTTAATTAGGATTTTAATAATTGAAGAATTAAATTGGAAATTAAAAAGAGTGGAAATTAAATGGGCAAAAACGGATCTGGGCCAAAAATTCTAAACAAAATCAGGCCCAACCAAATTAATCCCCTTCACAGCCCAATCCCAACACTCCCATATCCGGTCCAATTTAAATGAACCAAAATGACAACGTTTGGTCGTCCCTCATCAAGGGCCGTTGGATTAAATCCATCCAACGGTTGAGATCCTACGAACCTAACCCGTGATCCTTACCCGATCCAATACCCGGTTCAACCCGTCCCCCAACTTAAACCAAACGACATCGTTTGGTTAAGTGAATAGATCCTGGCCTTTCATTCTGCTTGATCTAACGGTCAGCATCAATCCACCCCGTCCCTATATAAGTCCAAATCCCAACCCCGGCCCCCTAACTAAACACCCCCCCTCTCCACTGTTCATCATCGTCTCCAAAAACCCACCCCTAACCCTAGCCGCCCTAGCATCCCATCGCCTGAAACCTGGCGGCAACAACGCCGCCGGTCACCACCTTAACACCCCAGACTCCTCACAACCCCCTCTTCGCGGATCTGGCCTTAGTTTCCTTCGAATCAGACCCCAACTCTTCGAATCTTAAATCGAAGGTGGGTCTGAAAACTCAACCTTCTCCGATGGTCTCCAAATTCACACTGTAGCTTCCCCTAACTACCCTAGCTATGGATCTAGTGTTGGTTTGGTTCGAATCCCCTCAGAACTCTTCGAATCTTCTTTTGAAGGTTCGAATCAAATATGAACTCACTCAGATTCCTTCCAAATTAACACCAAATGACCCCTAGGCTTCCCTCACCCTTGTGTCACCTTTGGTTCCCTTCGAATCTGCCCAGAAGTGTTCGGATTTAAGATGCAAAATCTGAAACCCTAAAAAATTTCCAATCTTGGAATTTTTTCAATTCAAGCGAGCGATTGAGGTTTAATTGACCTTAGTCGAAGTATTTTCAGTTGAAAATACTTCGACTAAGGTCTGTTTGATTTCAAAAGTCCGAATCCAAGTTGAGTTTGTGTCCGGTTGAATTTGAAGAAGTAAAGGTATTTTCCCTATTTTTCTTTTTTCCTACGTATGTATAGTTGTTTGTTTTAATAACCTGTGTAATTTTTCATATTTTTGTTTATTTCTGTGATTCGGTCTCATACCCGTCTACTTGATCAAAATGTGAATTGTTTCTGTTGGTTATGATTATTTACAATGTGTGTAATCGACTCGATTAAGCTCGTCGATTAGTTGTGTTATAAATCCTGTTTCTGAAAATGTTGATTGAAACAACCTGTTTTGGATAGATTATTTTGTTGTAATCAGTTGTTTCGTATTTGATAGTCAGTTGATTAATACTCGTTTGTGAATCAATAAGTCTGTCAAAATAAATGTTGTGTATATGTTGTTTCCTGAACTTTAGGTTTCAGGGCATTGTCAGTATATTGACAATGCTCCTGTATTTGTTTAATTTTAGTCCAATGTTGAAATTCAGCTTGACTGATATGATGAATTCAATATAATGTTGTTGTGATGTTAGGTTTAAATTCAATTTCATAATTGTTGGGTAGATACAACTGTGTTAGGAACTTAAGAGAATTGGTATTATCTGTTTTAAATCAGGTTGATAATTAGGTTTGAACAGATTTTTAAATCTGTTTCATAATAGACTCTGATCTTGTATTAACGGGCAGTAATAACAGTAGGATTTCAGGGCATTTCTGGGAATGAAACAGTAAAAAATAGTGTTAGTGCTAGTGTGCTGGAAGTGGAGTGTTAGTGGCTGTTTAATCTAATAGGATAATAGGAAACCAAAGGAAGTGGAGGGGCTGAAAATAAGGTAAAGGTATCCTTAGTGCTGTTTGAATAAGAAAAAGCAGTTCAGTGGCAGATTTTAAGGGAAAATCTGCCTTAGATAACAAAAAGAGGGTCCAGGCAGCACTTAAAAAGAAAGGGACAGACCTGTATAAATAGAGGAAGCAAACAGATTTTAAGGAGATTTTAAGGACTGAGATTTTGAAGAAAAGAAAAGAACTCAGATTTTTTAAAAGAAAAGGAAAGAGAGGAAGAAAACAGAAAAAGAAATAGAAAAGAGAACATTCACACACACACACACAATCTGAAACAGATACAAAAGCAGAAACAGAAAAATCAGAAATAGGAATCTGAAACAGATAGAGGAAAGAAACTGAAATCTGAAATGTTATTTTTCTAGAATCTGTCAGTTGTTTGTTTGTGGATATTGTTCGGTTAAAATCCGAAATTTTACTCCTTCTACCTTCATTTCCAGGTACATATCTTTTAAACTTATGTTGTGAAGAGCTTCAACATGATAAATAAATGAAGCTTAAATTGTAATACTGTCTTCTATTCGTTTAAGCTCATTAGTTTAAATTTCAGATTTGTTTCATGTTGGTTAAGCAGTAGTGAGTTCGACACGATGGCTACAAGTTGATTGTCTTATTTTGAAATTCGTATAAAGCTTTGTAATAATGTTATCCATTTCGAAATCTCATTAGTTTAGTTATATTTGAATTGTGTAAATAGGGAACATGGCAGAAAGTTGGCCTTTATTTACACTTTATGATATTGTTAGTTAGGTATAGCATAATATGGAAATATCAAGGAAAAATACGTTATTAGTTTATTTTGTTAGTTAGTTAGTTATTGTTTAAAGCTAGATGATGTTGGTTGCAATTTGCTATATTTTGGCATAACAATGGTTATGTTTATAATCAATAGTTGAAAGATGCATTAGTAAAATTCGCTATGTTCACAATGTCAAAATATGGCGAATAATATTGTAGGCAATATCATTTTATTAAGTCAACAGGTAGACTTGTTCTCTTTCTTAATAACAAAGGGCCTAGGAATTTATACAATGCGAAAGTTAGTGTTTAGCAATAATTCACATAGATTGAGAATCAAATTGGTTTGATTATATATATATATATATATATATCCCAAAATCAATCATAAGCAGAATTAATTAAAATAATTTCGCCTATTAGATTAAAAACAAGTATATGAGAATGAGATAAGATGTATAAGCACGAATTGCAACATTTTATATCAATGGTAAGTAGAAATAGAATTTGCATTAAATAAAAATAATGAAAATTCTTCAAAAAATATCTCTTCCTTTCATAAATCATTTTTTAGTTTCATATGCAATTCATTTTTGGGTATATATATATATATATATATATATATATATATATTGTATTTAAGATAAAAATGGTAGTCTTAATCACACTTTGTTTATTTTTACTCCTAAAATTTGAATGGCTCGAAAGAATATATATTCACACGTGAAAATATAATCAGCGGTAAACATTTAATAAATTGTGAATTCTTTTCAAAGAATTTAAGGGCACCTTAAATGGGAATTTCTCATGATTTTCATATAAAAATGTATATATATAATAAACTATTTGTAGAAAATCCATAATACCATTAAGAATATTTTGCGCGATTAGGGATGCGTTCGCGTAACCTGATTATATTTTTAAAAGCAAATTCGGATTATGCGTTCGCGCAACTTCGAGTGAATATTTAATAAAAGGGATTTCTCCGAGGATGTAAAATAGTTTCATATAACCCGGGATGTACAGTTCACTGTTTAAATATAAGGGTGATGACGTTCTTAATTTTATTTTAAATCTCGAACATATGAATTTTTAATAAAAACTATAATATGGTCAATCTTATTGTGTACACGTATGCGTGACACGATTTTTTTTATATCTATAAAATGTATAAGGCGAATATACGTACGTGTGATTCGTTTCAAGAAAATCTTTAATTTGTAAATAATCTAAACGACAGCAGTAATAAAATCATGTAATAAAAAACGTATTTAGTAAAATCAAGATAATTAAGCCAAAAAAAACAGTTAAGCGACCGTGCTAGAACCACGGAATTCGGAAATGCCTAACACCTTCTTCCGGATTAACAGAATTCCTTACTCAGGATTTCTGGTTCGCAGAATAACAAATAGAGTCATATTCTCCTCGATTCAGGGATTAAAACCGGTGACTTGGGACGCCTTAAAATTCCCAGGTGGCGACTCTGAAACAAATAAATAGATCCCGTTTCGACTGTCCTTCAATTGGAGAAAACTCCCTACGCGCCCCACGGGGGCGGAAAAAGGAGCTGTGACAATGACCAGGCTGACCCAGAAGGCTGCTCCGTTCCAGTGGACGGAAGAGTGTGAGGCAAGCTTCTAGAAGCTCAAGATAGCTTTGACTATAGACCCAGTATTGATATTGCCTATAGGTTCGGGGTCTTATACTGTCTATTGTGATGCCTCGCGGATTGGCCTTGGAGCGGTATTGATGCAGGACGGTAGGATGATTGCCTATGCATCCAGACAGTTGAAGGTACAAGAAAAGAATTATCTTGTCCATGACCTGGAGTTAGCTGCCATTGTTCACACCCTGAAGATCTGGCGCCATTATTTGTACGGTGTTCCTTGTGAGATTAATACTGATCATTGGAGCTTGTAGCACCTGTTCAAGCAAAAGGATCTTAATTTGTGCCAGAGAAGGTGGTTAGAGCTGCTGAAGGACTATGATATCACTATTTTACATCATTCGGGCAAGGCCAATGTGGTGGTCGATGCCTTGAGTCGTTGGGCAGAGAGTTTGGGGAGTTTAGATTGTTTACCAGCAGCGGAGAGGCCCATGACGATGGATGTTCAAGCCTTAGCCAGCCAGTTTGTGATATTGGATCTTTCTGAGCCCGGTCGGGTTCTATCTTGCATGGTTTCTCGGTCTTCCTTATTTGATCGTATCAGGGAGCGTTAGTATGATGACCCTCATTTGCTTGTCGTCAAGGACAAGGTTCTGCATGGTGATGCTAGAGATGTGACCATTGGTGATGATGGGGTTAATGACATAGTTGGGTTTATAGCTCGGTGCCTCAATAGTAAGTAGGTGAAGTACGAGCACCAGAGACCGGGTGGGTTGCTTCAGCAGATAGATATTCCGAAGTGGAAGTGGAAGAGAATCACCATGGACTTCGAAGTTGGACTCCCACGACTTTGAGGAAATTCGATGCCATTTGGGTGATTGTGGATCGGCTGACCAAGTTCGCGCATTTCATTCATGTGTGTACTACCTATTCTTCGGAGCGTCTAGTAGAGATTTATATCCGAGAGATTGTTCGTCTGCATGGTATTCTAGTTTCCATCATTTCAGATAGAGGTACTCAGTTCACATCACGGTTCTGGAGGGCTGTACAACATGAGTTAGGTACTCGGGTGGAGTTGAGTACAGCATTTCACCCTCAGATGGACAGACAGTCCGCGTGCACTATTCAGATTCTTGAGATATGCTCCATACGTGTGTGATTGAGTTTAGAGGGTCTTGGGATCGGTTCCTGCCATTGGTGGAGTTTGCCTACAACAACAGCTATCCGTCCAGCATTCAGATGGCACCGTATGAGGCTTTATATGGTAGGTGGTATAGATCCCCGGTGGGTTGGTTTGAACCTAGAGAGGCTAGATTATTGGGCACAAACTTGGTTCAGGATGCTTTGGAGAAGGTTAAGGTGATTCAGGATAGACTCCGTACAGTCCAGTCCAGATAGAAGAGTTGCGTGAACCGGAAGGTTCGTGATGTTTTCTATATGGTTGGAGAGCGGGTTCTTCTTCGGGTTTCGCCTATGAAAGGCGTTATGAGATTTGGAAAGAAAGGGAAGTTGAGTCCGACGTTTATTGGCCCTTTCGAGATATTGAGGCATATTGGGGAGGTTGCTTATGAGCTCGCCTAACCTCCCAACTTGGCAGGAGTTCATCCGGTATTTCATGTTTCGATGCTCCGAAGGTATCACGGTGATTCGTTGCATGTGTTGGACTTTAGTTCAGTCCAGTTGGACAACGATCTATCTTATGTTAAGGAGCCAGTGGCGATATTGGACAGGCAAGTTGGAAAGCTGAGGTCAAAGAACATTGCATCAGTAAAGGTTCAGTGGCGGGGTCTACCGGTCGAGGAGGACACCTGGGAGAATGAGTAGGATATGCGCAGCCGTTACCCTCATCTTTTCACTACTTTAGGTATGTCTCTATGCTCATTCAGGAATGAACGAATGTTTAAGTGTGGGAGGATGTAATGATCTGGTAGGTCGTTTCAAGAATTTACGCCTCGATCCCCTATTAACTACATTCCCCGTGTTTGTTTCTTCTATTGTGAGTTACCGGGAGGATTTAATTGGAGATTCGGAGAGTTTTGGGACACTTAGTCCCTAAATGAGAGTTTAAGTTGTAGAATTTGGGTTGTAGTTGGAACAGTATGAAGACGGCCTCGGAATGGAATTTTTTTGGTTCCGTTAGCTCTGTTGGGTGATTTCGGGCTTAGGGGTGTGATCGGATTGTGTTTTGGAGGTCCGTAGCTAATTTAGGCTTGAAATGCGAAAACTTGAGTTTTTGGAAATTTCCAGTTCGATAGTGAGATTTTGATCTAAGAGTCAGAATGGGATTCCGGAAGTTGGAGTAGCTCCGTAGTGTTGAATGTGACATGTGTGTGAAATTTCAGGTCATTCAGACGAGGTTTGATAGACTTTTTGATAGAAAGCGTAAATTGAGAGTTCGGAGTTCTTAGGCTTGAATCCGTGGTTGATTCGATGTTTCGATGTTGTTTTAGGTGTTTTAAGGATTGGAATAAGTTTGGATAGTGGTATATGTCTTGGTTGTGCTTTTGGTTGAGGTCCTGGTGGCCTCGGGATGGTTTCGGAAGGTTGTCGGAAGAATTGGGAGTTTGTTTGAGCAGCTTCAGCTGCTGATCTTCTATCATAACCGCACCTATGGTTGGGTCCCGCAGGTGCGTAGCCGTAGAAGTGGCGGTATCATCGCAGAAGCGGAAAGGGGAGAGACAACAGGAGTCGCAGAAGCGGGAGTTTCACCACAGAAGTGGTACCGCATCTGCGTATGGGAAACCGCAGGTGCGGAAGCTGGGCGTTAGTGAATTGTCGCAGATACGACTTTTGTTCCGCAAAAGCGGGACCGCAGGTGCGGTCCCATGGCCGCAGAAGCATATTCGCTGGGCAGAACATATAAATAGATGCCTTCGCGAATTTGAGCTATTCTTTCCCCATTTTCATCCGGGAATTGAGCTTTTGAGGAGGTTCTTAGAGGGAATTTAAGGGAGCTTCGAGGAGGTAAGATTCTTGGAACCTAAACTTGTTATTATAGTTATTTTTATCATTCTAAGCAGGAAAATTTAAGGAAAATTAGTGGAAAATTGAGGTTTAGGGCTTGATTAATTGGAGGGCTTTGAGTGATGATTTGAGGGGCCATTTAAGGTCCAATTTTGGTACATTTGGTATGACTGAACTCGTGAGAGTGTGAGGATTTTGAAAATACAAATTTTACCCAATTCTGAGATGTGGTCCCAGATGGCATTTTGGTTATTTTACCTCATTTCGCGTATTAGCCTAGAATTTACTTGTAGAATCAGTTACTTGAAGTGTTATTTATATTATGCAATTGAATTGAATAGATTTGAGCCATTTGGAGTCGAATACTCGTGGCAAGAATGTGATCTCAGGTTGATTATTGAGTTGGTTCGAGGTAAGTGGCTTGCCTAACTTTGTGTGGGGAAACTCCCCTTAGGATTTTGGTATTATTGATAATTGAAATGCCTTGTACGTGAGGTGACGAGTGCGTACTTGTGCTAAATGTTGAAAATTCGATTTTTCATTAAGTACTTACAATTATGTCCCTTTCCTGTTTATACTACTTGCAAATTTAAGCCTGTTGTTAGCTTAGGAAAGCATGCTTAATTGACTTAATTTCCTTACTTGCTCAAATTGCCTTATTTGGATTACGTGCAGCATGCTAGGTTAGAGATACCTGTTTTACCTTGGTATGGAACTTGAATTGCACTGTGTATTCTTGTTGTTGTTGTTGTGTGTTTACTTTAGGACTACAGGACGGTATCCCTGGAGATCACCCTGTATGTTTACTTTGGGGCTACGGAACGGTATTCCGGGATATCCCCATGCACATCTATATTGGAACTACGGGACTGCACCCGATAGATTCCCTCTGTATTGTGTATGTACATTTGGGACTACGGATCGGTACTCCGGGAGATCCCCCTCGCATTATGAGTTAGACTACGGGATAGTATCTCGGGAGATCCACCGGATACTTATATTTAGGACTACAGGACGGTATCCTGGGAGATCCTAAATTGCTTGCACAAATTATCATACCCAATTGGTCTTGAAAAAGTCAATTAGGGAAAAATCACTCAAACTACCGAGAGGTATAGAATGAGAAGTTTAGTGCATTGGTTAGATCATAATCCCCAACATGACAACCTTGCCTTAGTTTCGAGAACCCGTCAAGTAATCACCTAGGAGAAAGTCACTTCCCTAGTGCCTCTTTAACTATTTAGAACACCCTACAAGCAATCATTCGTAGTTTAATTTAACATCTTATTAGCATAATATTAGAAGTAATCAAAAGACCAACTATGATTGAAAGTGCAATTAAGAGCAATTACGCATCTCTAGTTTAGATAGGAATCCAATTCCCACTTCTAGCTTCCTTTGGATTCGATCCCGACCATCTCGGGTAAAAGTTGCTTCAACCACTCTCGCTACTTTGTAGTGGTGCAGGGTTGGCTTTGATCACTTTTGGCGCCATTGACAGTGAGCTAACAGTTTTGGCTATCTATCTAAATAGTTTTGTGTATTGTTCTTCTTTCCTTCTGCATTACTAATTCGTGTGTGTCACAACTTCAGGTACAAAATGGCAGCAAACAACACACCTCTTGGAGATCTTCCGTCGGGGGAGGAGGTAGATGACAATATTGATGATGAGATTCCTGTTGTGCCTCAAGGACAAAGGAAAGGCTGCCAGGCTAATGATAATATTCCAGACCCTCCCCCGCCACCTCCAAGAGTGGCTCCTCGAGTGCTTCCCAATCAAGAATATGCTAGTGCAATTGTCCCACCCCGGATCCGAGTGGGCAATTTTCAAATTATAAATGTGATGCTGACGTTGCTAGAGCAGCGAGGGTATTTCACGGGCGCTGCCAATCAGAATGCTTACAAACATCTCAAGGGTTTTGTGGATACCTGTTGGGGACGCTAGCAAACTAATGTGTCGGAGGATGCACTTCAGTTGAGACTATTCCCTTTCTCACTTAGAGGGAAGGCATTGGATTGGCTTGAATGACTTCCCAACCATTCCATCACTACTTGGGATGAGTTGGCGGATAAATTCATTGCAAAGTTCTTCTAGCCGGGGCACACGGCAGCATTGAGATATGAGATCTTAGCTTTCAAGCAGGAGCCCACCGAACCATTACATGATATATGGGAGCGATATAGAACCATGGTAAAAGAATGTCCCAATAATGATATGACTGAGGCAATGATACAACAGACTTTCTATCGGGGCATAATGAACCAACTTGCTGGGGGTAATTTCATGAAGGTGTCTTATGATAAAGCTTGTGACATCCTTGATGAGATGGCTGACACGTCCTCCGCTTGGCAAAGTAGAGCCAATGTGTCATAGGGTGACCCCACAGTCACTCACTTGCACAAAGAGCTACATGATCATGGGCAGGCTGTAGCAGAGCTGACAACAACAATGAACCAGCTAGCAAAGGCACAATTACAACAGGTTCAAAATTAGAGCCAAGTAAATGCTATGGAGGATGTCAACATGCTTGAGAACAAAAGAAGACAAAGAGATCAATAGAACTAAGGGAGTTCAGATCAATATGACAATGATTGTGGTGGATTCTAAGATGATGGTTATGATGGGCAGAATGAAGAGGTGCAATACGTGAACAACTATCAAGTCCAAATGGGAAATTCTTCCAATCAACAACAATGGAGACCCTAAGGCAATTGGGGCAATCAACAACAACAAAGGAATAGTAATTGGGGGAACAACAACCAAAATTCCAATTGGGGCAATCAGAACAATCAGGGTGGTTGGAACAATGGCAATCAAAGAAATCGGGGGCAAGGCTTTCAAAGGCCCCCAATGTATCAACAACCAAACAATCCACCCCCATTTCCATCCCAAGGTCCTAGTTCTTCCAACAATGAAATGGGGATAATTGAAATGATGTTTGAATAGATGATGAAAAAGAATGCAGACTCTGATGCTCAGTTGGCTTCCCATAATACTTCAATCAGAAACTTGGAGGTTCAATTAGGACAAATCTCACAATCCTTGAATACTCACCCTAAGTGGGCTCTACAGAGTGATACGGTAGTTAACCCGAAGGGTGGGAACAATCATGTTATGGCGGTACCTACAAGAAGTGGAAGAGGCGGTGATGTGAATCCCTCCAACCAAAAAGAAATTTTGAGTGATGAAGTTGAGTTGCAAGAAAATGAGATTCCTTTGGTGGTTGAAAATGTGATTGATGAGAACGTGAATGAGGAAATGAGGATTGATATTTAAGATGCCGAGGTGGAGACTCAGAAGAAGAAAAATGAGAATTAATTTAAGAAGTTTATTGACATGATGAAGAGCTTATCCATTAATGTGCCTTTGGTGGAGGCTCTAGAGCAAATACCGGGTTATGCTAAATTTATGAAGGACTTGGTGACAAAGAAAAGATCCATGGATTGTGAAATTATCAAGATGACCCACCAAGTTAGTGCAATAGTGCACTCAATGGCCCCAAAGCTAGAAGATCTCGGTGCTTCCAACATTCCTTGCACCATTGGGAGTGCAGACTTTGCAAAAGTTCTATGTGATTTGGGGAAAAGTATCAACTTGATGCCCTACTCAGTTTTCAAGACTTTGGGTATTACGCAACGAGGCCGACTTCCAAGAGATTGAAAATGGCGGATAGAACTATGAAGAGACCATTGGGTATCATTGATGATGTTCTTATCCGGGTGGACAAATTTATCTTCCCAGCTAATTTTGTGATCTTGGACTATGAGGTAGATTATGAGGTTCCAATCATATTGGAAAGACCTTTCCTTGCTACTAGGAAGGCCTTGGTTGATGTAGAAGTAGGGGGACTCACCTTCTAGGTGGGTGATGAGAAAGTGGTCTTTAATGTGTGCAAGTCAATGAAGTAGCCCAACAGTTTTGAGGTGTGCTCCTTTGTGGACCTTGTCACAGCAGTGACAGTTGATGACACTAGTGCAATGATCAATGTGGAGGACCCTCTAGAGGCAGTATTGTTGAATCTTGATATAAATGAGGATGAAGTCCGAGTGGAGTGTGTGAATGCTTTACGTGGAATGGGCTCTTACTCTTAGGAGCCTAGAAAACACTCTTTGGATCTTGAGAATAGGAAGACGCTACCAACAAAACCTTCAATCGAGGAACCTCCAGTGTTGGAGTTGAAGCTGTTGCCTCCACACCTCAGGTATGAATTCTTAGGCCCTAGTTCAACTTTGTCAGTTATTCTTTCTTCTTCTCTTACTAACATGCAGGTTGATGCCACATTGGTGGTGCTTCAAAAGTGGAAGAAGGAAATTGGATGGACCTTAGCTAATATTCGGGGGATAAGCCCTGCCTTCTGTATGCACAAGATTATTTTGGAAGATGATGCAAAACCCTCCTTGGAACATCAAAGAAGGTTGAATGAGGCAATGCGAGAAGTTGTGAAAAAGGAGGTGATTAAGTGGTTGGATGTCGGGGTTGTGTACCTCATCTCTGATAGCTCTTAGACTTAGCTGGTGTAATATGTGCCAAAGAAGGGTGGCATGACCATGGTTGCAAATTCACAAAATGAGTTGATTCCCACCAGGACCGTCACCAGGTGGAGGGTGTGCATGGACTATCACAAGTTGAATAAAGTGACCCGTAAGGATCACTTTCCATTGCCTTTTCTTGATCAGATGTTAGGTCGACTTGCTGGGCGTGCCTTCTACTATTTATTGGATGGGTATTCTGGATACAACCAAATCTTGATTGCTCCGGAAGATCAGGAAAAGACCACATTCACTTGTCCATATGGCACCTTTGCCTTTTCTAGGATGCCTTTTAGGTTGTGTAATGCACTGACTACATTCCAGCGGTGTATGATGGCCATTTTAACCGATATGGTGGAAGATATCTTGGAGGTGTTCATGGACGACTTTAGTGTTGTGGGTGATTCGTTTGATCGATGTTTGAAAAATCTTGATAGAATGTTGGCCCATTGTGAAGAAACTAATCTTGTTCTTAATTAGGAGAAATGCCACTTCATGGTTGAGGAGGGCATAGTTCTTGGGCATAAAATTTCAAATCATGGTATAGAGGTGGACAAAGCAAAAATTGATGTGATTTCAATGCACCCTCCCCCTACTTCTGTCAAGGGAGTTAGAAGTTTTCTTGGGCATGCGGGGTTCTACCGGAGATTTATCAAAGACTTTTCGAAGGTAGTGAATCCTTATGCAAGTTATTGGAAAAAGATGCCAAGTTCATGTTCGATGAGAAATGTATGCAAGCCTTTGAACTTCTCAAGCATAAGTTTACCACCACTCCTATTATTACTGCACCCAATTGCAGCTTGCCTTTCGAGCTCATGTGTGATGAGAGCGATGTTGCGGTTGGGGCAGTTTTGGGTCAAAGAGTAAATAAAATGTTTCATCCGGTGTAATATGCAAGCAAGACAATGAATGATGCTCAAGTGAACTACACGATAACTGAAAAAGAGCTTTTGGCTATTGTGTTCGCGATGGAGAAATTTTGGCTGTATCTCATGGGTGCCAAGGTCATAGTTCATACCGATCATGTCGTACTTCGGTACTTGATGACGAAGAAGGATTCCAAAGCTAGACTGATGCGATGGGTCTTGTTAGTTCAACAGTTTGATTTAGATATTGTGGATCGGAAGGGTAGTGAAAACCAAGTGGCGGACCACTTGTCTCGCTTGGAGGAGGAGGGGAGGCCTCGTGATGGTCTAGAGATCAATGATTCATTTCCCGACGAACAACTCCTTTTTGTGTCGATGCATGTTATGTCATAGTTTGCTAACGTTGCTAATTTCCTTATGACTGGTATAATCCTGTGTGAGCTCTCTTCTAACTAAAAGAAGAAGCTCAAACGGGATAGTTTGGATTTCTATTGGGATGAGTCGTGCTTGTTCAAGATCTGTACAGATGGTGTGATCCAAAGGTGTGTCCCGGAGGAGGAGCAATTGAGTATCTTAGAGACTTGTCATTCCTCTCCCTATGGTGGCCATCATGGCGGGGTGAGAACGGCTTCAAAAGTTCTTAGTTGTGGGTTTTATTGGCCAACTTTGTACGAAGATGCAAGTGAACTTGTGAAGAGATGTGACGAATGTCAAAGAGCGGGTGGAATTTCGAAGAAAGATGAGATGCCTCTCAATACCATTCTTGAAGTTGATATTTTTGATGTAAGGGGCATTGATTTTATAGGCCCATTTGTTAGCTCGTGCGGGAACACATACATTCTTGTGGCGGTTGACTATGTTTCAAAGTGGGTTAAAGACGTGGCTTTACCCAACAATGAGGCCCCGAGTGTTGTTGCATTTCTCAAGAAGAGCATTTTTATAAGGTTTGGCACTACTCGTGCAATCATAAGTGATGGGGGTCTCATTTTTGTAATAGAGCTTTTGACACTTTGCTTACAAAGTATGGTGTCAATCACAAAGTTTCTACTCCTTATCATCCTCAAGCGAGTGGCCAAGTTGAAGTCTCAAACAGGGAAATCAAGAGTATATTGTCAAAGATGTTCAATGCAAATAGGACTGATTAGTCAAACAACTTGGATGATTCTCTATGGGCTTATAGGACTGCTTACAAAACTCTGATTGGTATGTCTCTGTATCGGTTGGTGTTTGGTAAAGCTTGTCATCTACCGGTTGAGTTAGAGCACAAGGCCATGTGGGTTTTGAGGAAGCTTAATCTTGAATGGGATGTGGCAGCAAATCTTCGTGTGGAGCAGCTTAATGAACTTGATGAATTCCGATTCCATGCCCACTCCAGTTCATCCTTGTACAAGGACAAGATGAACTACCTTCATGATAAATATGCTAGTGGCAAGGAGTTTAAAGTGGGTGATTTGGTTCTCTTGTTCAACTCTCGGTTACGTCTGTTTCCGAAAAAGCTTAAGTCGAAATGGAGTGGACCTTTTGAAGTGGTGTTTGTGACTCCGTTTGGTGCACTTGACTTGAAAAACAAAAATGGGGATATTTTCAGAGTTAATGGGCATAGGGTCAAGCACTATCTGGGCAAGATTGATGACAGCCACGTGGTAGCACTGCTCCATCTAAGGTGATTTGATGGTAACCTGCGTTGTGCCGCGACATTAAATCAAGCGCTTCTTGGGAGGCAACCCATATGTCTTTCATTTTGTTTTTCTTTGCTTTTATTTGTAGTAGACCATTTGCTTTTAGACTAACTGGTTGTGAGATGTTGTAGGATTATTTTGATGCAATGCAGGACTAAGTTGGAAAAAATGCACACTCTTTGAAGTTTGCACTACGGCCGCATTGTATTTTGTGCGGCCGCAAAGGCCTTAGTGTGGGGGCAACAATTCAATGTGGACCGCAGAGTTAATTGGTCAAAAATGAGGAGTCTCTGAAGTTTGCCACCGCGGCCGCAATGCATTTTGTGAGGTCCGCGGTGGACCACTGCGACCCGCATTGCATTTCTTGCGGTCCGCAGTGGACATCTCCCAGTGCCTCTTGATTCTGAGTACCACGGGCCGCGGTGCCATTTTGTGCGGTCCGCGGTGGGTAGGTGAAGTGGGCCCCAAGTTCTTTTTCTATAAATAGGGCCTCAGGGCTTCATTTTGAACTTTTCGCTCTTTTGTGCACTAAATAGAAAAAAAATCACCGTTCATCACTCATACCTACTTGAATTCAACTGCTAAGTCTCATTAATCTACATTGCATCTCACTTCTAGTAATTTTAATTTTTTCCTTAGTTGTTAAACTTTGTTATTTTCTTTTAACTTTTATTTTTCTTAGTTTTTCCTCTTTTTCTTCCCGTTTTCTTTCAATTCTGTATCGTAAGTTTGTTTAATCATGCTTAGATTAGGGTTAATTAGTGACAACTAATGATTATACACCTAAGGAATTAATGATATATGATTTTAGGCTTAAATTGATCAAATATTTGAAACCCTAGGATTGGTATTACTATGTTGGGCTTACCGCGGTCCGCGGTGCTTCTCCGCAGTCCGCAATACCATTTTGTGTGGACCGCAGTGGTATCACTTCAGAAAGGTTGTAAGTTGAGGACTGCGGCCGCGGTGGATTTTGTGCGGACCTGCCTCAATGCGGACCGCAATACCATTTTGTGTGGTCCGCGGAGGCCTTTATTAGAGAGTGGGTAGTCTGACCCCTACCTCAGTGCGGACTGCAATGCATTTTGTGCGGTCCGCGGTAGCTTCTTTGTGTCCGCACTTCATTTTGTGCAGTCCGTGTTCTGCAATTCTGCTTTTCATTTTCAACTGCCTACAATCTTATTCTACATTGCTTCATCTGATACTGGGATACTAACAAGAACAGAATTCATTCTCCTTGTAGATAATGGTGAAATCACGAGGCAAAGGCGATAAACAGACAGGGAAAGAAGAGTCCTCCTGGGGTAGGGGATGAGGCATGATTAGATTGACCCCACAAGCCTCGCAAGACATCAAGGATACCAGAAAAATCATAAGGGCTGCTGATAGAGTTGTTTCCCAGTCGGGAAGTGAGTATATGCCCTCCCGAGAGGCATCCGACTTCGACTCTGTGCAAGAATATGTTCCTGACTGGCCGAAGAGGCCTATATACCCTACTGCCCAAGCATCAGTTCATATTTTGTTTGAGTCGTCTAAGGGCTCAGCTGCGGGCAGTGACAATGCATATTCTACCTCACTTACAGCTTCACTATCCAGTGAGGATCTCGTAGAAAAAGAAGGAGGGGGTAAGCCCCAAGTAGGAGGGGTGGAGAGAACTAGGAACTCGGAGGCATGGAAAGACAGGTTTGTGAGTGAAGTGCCTACCACAGGTTCAGAGAATGGTGGCCGAAGAGGAAGTTAATACCTGAGCAGAAATTCATCACAAAAGACCTTTTGCCTCATAACCCCAATGTACTGAGGCAGTTCAGAGAAAGAGCATGATGGGACTATTTCATAGGCCACGTGGAGGAAGCAAATGAGCACTTGGTGAAAGAGTTTTACACGAATGTTGCCCACATCAAAAAGGGCACCACAGTGACCAAGGTGTGAAATTTGAAAGTAAAATTTGATGAAAAAACGATCAATGACTACCTGGGCTTCCCGGAGGAGAATGAGGCATTGTACTTAGAAAAGGTGGCATTGGGTGAGGCTACTCTTCCTTCTTAGTAGAGTACTTGGCAATCCCAGGTACACCCCAGCTTGGTTGACCGCGAGAGTAAAAATTCAGAGAAGGACCCTGAACATCGAAGCAAAAGGGTGGGGGACATTTGTTTGTAGCATGATAGACCTCACCACTCACGACAACTCTCTTCCTATCTCCCGGGCTATATTGGTGGCATCTATCATAGCGGGGTACCCTATCAACATCGGAAATGTGATGTCCTGGGTGATTACTCGGGTGGTGAACGAAGGTGATAGATCCTACCCCTTCCCAAGTTTCCTGACCATGTATTTTGAGGATCTAGATGTAGAGAACAGAAGATTTGATGTGAAAGTGAAAGCCAAGGCACCTTTCTCCTGGTACAGCACCAAGGGTCCTGATAACCCTAAGGACCCTAAAGGCAAAGCCACTACTTCAACTGGCCAGTCTGAAGAGCCAGTAGTAGTAGTGGCTCCTACTCAGCCTTCTTCAACCATACCAGACATGGCCCCAGGACCCTCTACTTCTACAGTTCCAAATATCCCCTCATCCGCAGCATATCCTTTGACTACCCACTGCCTGAGCCAGACCCTTGCCAGTATCAACAACTGGATGCAGACAGCCACTTCTAAGCTGTCTGTACTTTCTACTTCGGTGGTAAGTCAGTCTGCACCTCCTCATCCACAAGTCCCACAGTCAGTGTAGGACACTCTCAAGGAGCTTCTAGAGAACCAAAAGAAGCTCCTAGAGAACCAGCATTTAATATTGGATGTTGTGGGTTCACACGGAAAAGCTTTGAAGGATTTGGCCAAAGAAGCGAAGAAATAGGAAGACTAAGGCATCCAAGGAGTCGGTGAAAGAGTTGAGAGTGGAGGTGGAGAGGTTGAAGGCGGATCACTTGCCTTTGGACCTTCTATTGCATAACCCGGCTCCAGCAGCCCAGCCTGAGCCAGAGTAGGAGAAAGAGAGGCCAGCCAAGAGGAAAAGGGTGATTCCCCGTACTGATGATGTTATAGAGTTGGAGGACCCGCAGGGAGGTTCCTCTAGCCAGCCCCAGATTCTAGTATAGCCCAGGACTTAGTACAGGCCCAGGTCCTAGTGGAGACACAGATTACGGGGAGCCAGTCACAGGTTCCCAAGCAGACCGAGGACCTAGGGACCCAGACTCAGGATCATATGCAGACGGAGGGCCAATAGGGAGTTTTCTTTTACTCTCTATCTTTTCTTGTGCTTATTTTAGTTAGTTAGTATTAAGGACACTGCTAGCTTTCATTTGAGGGAATATCCCTATTTGGATGACTGTATATATGACATTACCCTTTTCTTTATGCTTTCTTTTTACTTTTGGTATGTACATAATTTTATCATTTTATTGCACTTTCCGTACTTTTTACTTTTGGTTTGTATATAAAGTTACATTCTAATGTATATATTTATTCTCCCTTATGTATATTCGACTAAATCGCCTCTTGTATATATTCATTTTACTTTCCGCATTTTTTCTTTCATAGCTTCTTATTTTATTTTCGTAGCTCTTGTTTTGAATTTTTGCGTGCAATAAGCCTTTGGTTTTCTTAATGTCACGGTTGTTTCCAAAGGTGGAATTTGTGTGAACCGGGTAGCTCTTCCCGATGATGGATGGAATGACAACATTCTTAAGGGTTTGAATCTGTTTTCTTTTTGCTTTTTGTGTAAATAGTAGCTAGTGGGTAATGGTTCCTCAGGCAAAGCTTCACTTGGGCCTAACACATTTGCCTTTGATCCTATGGTCAAAAACAAATTGTTGTGTATATGATGGTGAAAGTTGTGACCTTGAGACTCTTATGTTGGCCGATAATCATCAAGTGGTTTTTCGGGACCATTGTGTTGCTCAAATCTTAGCTAAGGTTGTTGTAGGTCCCCGACTCTATCGCTTTAGCAATCCCGTGACTTGTGTGGTGAGAATTTGAATTGCAAGTCCAAGTCCCGAGCCATTAGTCTAGAACTTGCCCTGAATATTTTTCTAGGCGAAATCCTAAGTGTAGTTTGACTTGGGATGTGATTATAGGCTCTCCTTGATCCGAATGATGTCTTGAACACTTCTATAGTCTACCAATGATAATATCCCTAGTCAACCCTTTTGAGTCATAGACCATTTTCTTTCAAAAACCACGATACAAGCCTCTACCCGTTCTAAAATACCCTCTTTTGGCACTAGCTCTTTCCTTAGTACAAGGTAAAAGCATAAGTTTGGGGGGGAGAGACGAGGAATGCAACAAAGTGGTAAAAGGTACAAAATGAAGAAAAGGAATGGGCAATGAAAAAAAATCAAAAAGACAAAAAGAATGATCAATGTAGAAAAAAATGAAGGGATTCAACAAAAGTAAAGAGATGAAAGGTGTGAAAAGTTGAGAAAGGAGAAAAAGGTTTGAAATGAACAAGAAAGAATGACAGTGTGTCTCTCTAACCCCTAAGAAAGGAGTTAATGACTCAAAAAGTCAAGAGAATGTGTGCCAAAATGAAGCAAATGAAGTGCTAAAGGGAATATGGAACCTACTTAGACCAAATATTTCCTACCCCGAACCAAAAGCCTTCGCTAATTCTCCACAAAAGCCCTATATGATCTTGAGTTGAATGAAGCTTACATTAGTGGTGACTCACATAAGGGGCAAGCTTATGGTACTTAGAGCCGGACTTGTGACCTTTCTTTGAGAGAGATGAGCCTGTTTCCATTATCCTCGTTCTGAGTGCTACAATATTAAAGTGAGGTTTGCTTACAGAGAGTTGAGGATGTATGAGTTGGGTTCCACAATGACCAAAGTAGTAGAAAAAGTTTATTTGATAGGTTGAGTCAACTCTTGATGCTCTTGTATCGCACTAAATCCATGGTGTTTAGAAGGTCGAATGTTGTTACTGATTCATTTGAATTGAGGGCAATTGTTAGTCCCAATTGATGCTAGGTGAGGTCACTTTAGGTCAGCTGAATTTTCTTGGATTTACTCTTAAGGAGGTGGGTCTTATTTTGTTTGCTTGAGGACAAGCAAAAGCTTAAGTTTGGGGGAGTTGATAAATAGGGATTATGGTTCATTTTACACTCCTTTTTACTTGAGTTTTGATTAAAAATGTATACAAAATAGTCTCAAAGGCTTACATGTTGTACTTGTTTGCAGGGTTTGGTCAAAAAGGTGACAATTAGTCAAAACCGGCTCAAAAAGGAGTGAAACGTGCACAAGTACCAAGAACAAGTACAAGCACAGTGCAACAGATCTACTGCGGCCGCATTCCATTTAGTGCAGTCCGCAGTGATGAGATTCAGAGAGTGCATATTTTGGAAACTCAAGCATTGCGGCCGCAAGGCATTTTGTGCGGACCGCAATGGCCTCATCGCGGCCGCAATCAAAATTGTGCGGTCTGCAAAGAAGGAGTTCAGAGAGTTGGGACTTTGAAGCATTAATGCTAATGCGGTCCGTGGTCCTTTTTGTACGGACCACAATTGAAGCCACCGCGGCCGCAGTGCATTTTATGCGGCCCGCGGTGGCCAAGTTCAGAGAGCAGAGACCGGAAGCCAAAAAGCCTCACCACGGCCGCACTCGATTTTGTGCGGACCGCACTACCCCCGCAGGGGTATTTTTGTCCAGAAAATTCGGCCTAGTATAAATACTTTCTTTTTCCATTTTTAGGTCATCTTTTGTAATCTGACTTTGGGCTGAGCACGTGAACGGCTGTTCTTAACCATTTTGAGTAATTTTATAGTGGTTTTATCATTAAATCTTCAATTATTAACTTGTAATTCAATCTTATGAGTTTTTCTTCATCTATTTCTTTGTTTTCTTTCATTATTACGAGTAGCTAGACTCATTAGCTAGGGTTGTGGCTCAACCCTAGTGTGGATATTTGATGGGTCTTGAGTCTTAAGGCTTGAATGTCTATGGGTGTTTGATATTTGGACTAATTTATATTTTTCATGTTGAATTAGTGGTTGCAAACACTAATTTGTGCCTTTTTGACTTGGGTTCTTCTTGAGAAAGAGAGCTTGAGTCTAGAAAAATTAGTCCAACAAGGAATTGGGGCATATTCAAGAGATTGATAGCCCTAATTAAAGGGTTAAACCTAGAGATAGTAATACCCGACTTGAACCTAAATTGATTGCACAAATTATCATACCCAATTGGTCTTGAAAAAGTCAATTAGCGCAAAATCACTCAAACTACCGAGAGGTATAGAGTGAGAAGTTTAGTGCATTGATTATATCGTAATCCCCAACATGACAACCTTGCCTTAGATTCGAGAACCCGTCAAGTAATCACCTAGGAGAAAGTCACTTCCCTAGTGCCTCTTTAACTATTTAGAACACCCTACAAGCAATCATTCGTAGTTTAATTTAGCATCTTATTAGCATAATATTAGAAGTAATCAAAAGACCAACTATGATTGAAAGTGCAATTAAGAGCAATTACGCATATCTAGTTTAGATAGAAATTCAATTCCCACTTCTAGCTCCATGTGGATTCGATCCCGACCATCTCGGGTAAAAGCTGCTTCGACCACTCTCGCTACTTTGTAATGGTGCAGGGTTGGCTCTGATCAGTACCACTGTGGTGTACTTATATCCTTTCTACGCATGTTTTTCATGTGCAGATCCAGGTACTTCGACTCAGTCCTTCCACCATTGAGGCGAGACGACTTTCCTAGAGACTTCGAGGTATATTTGCCGCATCTGCAGACCGAGGAGTCCCTTTTCTATTCTCTCTTTAAGTATTAGCCCTTCTGTATTTTCTTTTGTTTAGACACTCTGGAGTTAGATACTTGTAGACATTCAAAGGCTTATGGTTTCATGAGATTTCGGGTTTTGGGAAATGTTGTTAGTTTCGAGAGTTGTATTGTATATACCGAGGGACATTTTAAATATTGTTTCATTTGGTTATTTTAGTTTTTAATTATTTCTTCCGCAAATTATTTATTTTCCGCATTGTTAGGCTTACCTAGTCATAAAGACTAGGTGTCATCACGACAGTTCACGGAGGGCGAACTGGGGTCGTGACAGATCACTTATTTTTTGACTATCATATCATTAGGGGTATTTGGAGAAGATTGATAAATTGATAATGGATAAATGATTATATCTTCTTCTTTTTTGAAATGTAAAATTATCCATGTTAGAACTGGTAACTACAACAGACAATGGTAATGTTTAAATTGTAAAGTCTACTCAAATCTCACGCCATGTCACTATGACAATATTTACTTAACAAATTATATTTTTTTCTTTTTGTCGGTTCTTGGAGGAGTTTTAAAGTAAAAATGGTATTAATGAAAAAACATTATGTAAAAAGTCACGAGCATAATAAGCTGATACAGACAATCTTTAGGACTATACTAAAGACCTTCATCAAAGCTTGTAATTTTTTTTATTTTAAATTTTTATTACTCATTCTATAGATGCTTTAATATATTATCTATATCATTCTAAATAAATTTATTTTAATTTTTATGGGACACACGTGTAACAAACTTGTACAGAAACTAGTGCATATATAAGAAGAAAAAAATTTGACACGTCGAGTGGTTTATTCTTTTGTCTACGCCAAATTGGACTTCGCCAGGATATCAACTGATTTAATGTAGCTCTAATTAGTTGGAAGATTTTGCAATCTCTATTGTTTGATTGATACTGAGAACTTCTGCTTGCTCCTTCACTGTCTCCTTCCCAAAAGAAAAGGACAAAAAGAGACATTTCGTCGTGTCACAAACAATCTGTACACTGCAGCGATAAAAGAAAGTGGAGGTAAAAATATATGGAAAAAAAAGCCAAAATTGTTGCTATACTATCGAAAATCAGTCACGTTTATATTCATTTCTACTTTCGGTCCAAATATATGTCTACCGTTAGTAAAGTATATAAAATCGTCCTAACTCTAACAGATTTTCAACGTAGCAGTAGGACCCCTCACTTAATGTGGCAATTGGGCAAGTACCAACCCGAATTATAGAGACCCGTACTCATTTTTTTTACCCATGCCCATTTCTTTGACCCCTCTCTTCCCGTTTACCTTCTTCTTGTAAAGAGGTGAAGATCAGAAAAATGAATAAACAGAAGAAAAGAAATCGAAGCCTAAAAGTATCTCAAATCTGTAAACATGAACATAAAGAACTTGAGGATTTATATATTGTTGGACTTTAAGCCATTGGGCTTTAAAAGAGAAGAAGTGTGAATTGGAAATGGAAGGAAATAAAATGGAGGGAAAATGAAAATTTGAAGAAGTGAACTTTTGTCTTGCACTTTGTCCCTCATTGGTGAGGGACAATCACATTTATGTGCTTATATATAGATTCACTTCTTAAAGCTCTTAAAAGGAGTTGAAGAGAATGAACCCTCGCGCCGTCGTCGTCGCTCGCTCGGCTCGGCTTTGGCTTTGGCTTTGGCTTTGGATTTGGATTTGTCAAATGATCGATAAGATTGAACGTTCAGAGGGCCTCACTGGCCGCGGTTCTGCCGCGACCGCGGTAGAATCGCGGCAGTCAGATTCAGAGAAGCTCTCTGGCCGCGGTTCGGCCGCGATCGCGGTAGAACCGCGGCAGGCCACGTATTTTCTGAAAAGGTACCTTTCCAGACACCTCTTCTGATATTTGCCGATAAATTATGAGGCAAGGCTGCATCTTCCATATACGAAAAAGACACTACAACTTCTTTCTTTCTGAATATACTGCATCCTAATTCGCAGTCTCTCTCTCTCAAATTCGTAAGTGTGATTTGCTCCGTTCTTTGAGTTCGTTGGTATCCTGCAGTTTGTATTGCCACTGTTGCAGGAAGGTTTATTCCGTTTTATCCTGGGAGGATTTAATCTATTACCTTGGCAACGTGTGAGGGGATTAAAATTCCTTAAGGACGCACAAGAAAATTGTGGACTCGGAATATTTCTGATTCTTTACTATTTTATATATTTCATTATTCTTCTAACAGTTTCCTGAATTTTGTTTTAACTCAGTAACGTTCACAAGCTTAAGGAATTTTAATTTTTACTAACGTTTCTGTGTTGATTATTAAATTATTTTCTTTATACTTTGTTGGAGACTAAAGCCTTGTTGCTTTCTACTCCTATAATTGTTTCTGTCCAGTTTAAAGTACATAAAAACTTTGCCGGAATAATAAACGTACGGGTTTGAAGTATATAAAAACTTCACCATTGTTACGTGTTGTATGGTTGGTTTGGTATTCAGTTTGAAGATATCAAAAACTTCACTGATTAACAAGTTCTGTATTGTTTTCAACTTTACAGAAATATGACGAATGAAAACCAAACTAATGGAAGTGTTGCGGGAACGGTTGCTGCTGTTACAAGCCGTTCTACTCCTGCTCATGCTATGGCACCGGCAGAAAAACCCGGAAAGTTTTCCGGGATTGACTTCAAACGTTGGCAAATGAAGATGCTCTTCTATCTTACTACGTTGAGTTTGCAACGTTTCATCAAGGAGGATCCTCCGGTCATGGCTGAAAATACTCCGGATGATGAACGACTTGTTGTAACTGAAGCATGGAAACATTCTGATTTCTTGTGCAAAAACTACATATTGAGTTGTTTGGAAGATGGCTTGTACAATGTCTATAGTGTCATGGAAACTTCAAAAGCATTATGGAATGCACTAGAGAAGAAGTACAAGACTGAGGATGTCGGACTTAAGAAGTTCGTGGCTGCAAGGTTTTTGGATTTCAAGATGATTGACACTAGGTCCGTCATAACTCAAGTCCAAGAATTACAAGTCATTGTGCATGACCTCCTTGTTGAAAGTATGACCCGAATCAATAATTTTATTAATAAAATTTATCTTATTATTAATTATGAATTTATTATTGAAGGTATGGTCATAAATGAGGCCTTTCAAGTCGCTGCTTTCATTGAAAAGTTACCTCCGTTGTGGAAGGATTTTAAGAACTATCTTAAACACAAGCGGAAGGAGATGACACTAGAAGACTTGATTGTTCGTCTGAGGATAGAAGAAGACAACAAAAATGCTGAAAAGAAGTCACGTGGAAACTCGACAATAATGGGGGCAAACGTTGTTGAGGAGGCGCCACAAAATAAGAAGAGGAAGAAGGCTTCCGGACCAAAGAATTACCCAAGCAGGAAAAAGTTCAAGGGTAATTGCCACAACTGTGGAAGATCTGGGCATAAGGCCGTGGATTGTCGTGCGCCCAAGAATGATAAGAAGAAAAAGAATCAAGCTAACATGGTTGAATATGAAATGGAAGACTTATGTGCCATGTTGTTTGAATGCAATTTGGTAGGAAATCCAAAATAATGGTGGATAGATTCTGGAGCCACCCGCCATGTTTGTGCTAACAAGGAGTTATTTTCTTCTTATGCCCCCGCAGGACCCGACGAGACAATCTTCATGGGAAATTCATCTACGGCCAAAATTGAAGGAGTTGGCAAGATTGCGTTGAAGATGACGTCGGGAAAAATAGTGACTCTAAATCAAGTCCTCCATGTTCCAGAAATTCGCAAGAATCTTGTGTCTACCTCACTTCTTGTCAAGAATGGATTCAAATGTATTTTTGTTTCTAATAGTGTTGTACTTAGTAAGAACGATGTATATGTAGGAAAAGGTTACCTAAATGAGGGCCTTTTTAAGCTAAATGTAATAGCAGTTCCTATCAATAAAGTGAATGTTTCTTCTTACTTACTTGAGTCAAACACTTTATGGCATTCGCGTTTAGGTCACGTAAACTTCAAAACATTGCGGAAGATGATAAATCTAGAAGTATTGCCAAAATTTGATTGCATTAATTCCAAATGTCAAATATGTGTGGAATCAAAGTATGCTAAGCATCCTTATAAGTCCGTTGAAAGGAATTCAAGTCCTTTAGACTTAATTCACACAGATATTTGCGACATGAAGTCAACACCATCTCGCGGTGGGAAAAAGTATTTTATTACTTTTATTGACGATAGCACGAGATACTGCTATGTTTATTTACTTAATAGTAAAGATGAGGCAATTAATGCTTTCAAGCAATACAAGAGTGAAGTTGAAACGCAACTAAACAAAAAGATCAAAATGATAAGAAGTGATAGGGGTGGCGAATATGAATCTCCTTTTGAAGAAATTTGTTTGGAAAATGGCATTATTCACCAAACAACTGCCCCTTACTCTCCACAATCTAATGGAATTGCGGAGAGGAAGAATCGAACATTGAAGGAGATGATGAATGCATTGCTAATAAGTTCTGGCTTACCACCGAACTTGTGGGGGGAAGCTATACTTACAGCTAACCGGATAATCAATCGTGTACCTCATAGTAAAACACAGTCCATTCCTTATGAAA